>NW_027480435.1:10000000-10336953 GCF_051401765.1 Calliopsis andreniformis | reverse complement strand
GCTCCACCAGATCGAATAGTTAGGGCCCAAGAAGACAACGCCAGAAGCATAAAATACAATATAAATGCAACAGCTTTTCCATCGTATAAAATGAATAATTGCAAAGAGTGTGAAAGTAATGGTCATTTCTACGTCCCGGGCAACCTAGGTTTCACTCTAGCGCGTTGCTCCACCGGATCGAATAGTTAGGGCCTTAGAAGTCAACGCCAGAAGCATAAAATACAATATAAATACAACAGTTTTTCCATCGCATAACAGGAATAATTGCAACCAGTTTGAAAGATATGGTCATTTCTACGTTCCGGGCAACATAGGCTTCACTCTAAGGCGTTGCTCCAACAGATCGAATAGTTGGTGCCTTACAAGTCAAAGTCAGAAGCATAAAATACAATATAAATACAACAGTTTTTCCATCGTATAAAACGAATAATTGCAACCAGTATGAAAGTTATGGACATTTCTACCTTCCGGGCAACCTAGGCTTCACCCTAGGGCGTTACTCCAACAGATTGAATAGTTAGGGCCTTAGAAGTCAACGCCCGAAGCATAAAATGCAATAAAAATACAACAGTTTTTCCATCGTATAAAACGAGTAATTGCAACCAGTGTGAAAGTTATGGTCATTTCTACGTTCCGGGCAACATAGGCCTCACTCTAGGGCGTTGCTCGAACAGATCGAATAGTTAGGTCCTTAGATGTCAACGCCAGAAGCATAAAATACGATATAAATACAACAGTTTTTCCATCGTATAACAGGAATAATTGTAACCAGTTTGAAAGTGATTGTCATTTCTACGTTGCGGGCAACCTAGGTTTCACTCTAGGGCGTTGCTCCACCAGATCGAATAGTTAGTGCGTTAGAAGTCAACGTCAGAAGCATAAAATACAGTATAAATACAACAGTTTTTCCATCGTATAAAACGAATAATTGCAACCAGTATGAAAGTTATAGTCATTTCTACGTTCCGGGCAACCTAGGCCTCACTCTAGGGCGTTGCTCCACCAGATCGAATAGTTGGTGCCTTAGAAGTCAACGTCAGAAGCTTAAAATACAATATAAATACAACAGTTTTTCCATCGTATAAAACGAATAATTGCAACCAGTATGAAATTTATGGACATTTCTACTTTCCGGGCAACCTAGGCTTCACCCTAGGGAGTTGCTCCAACAGACTGAATAGTTAGGGCCTTAGAAGTCAACGCCCGAAGCATAAAATGCAAAAAAATACAACAGTTTTTCCATCGTATAACAGGAATAATTGCAATTAGTGTGAAAGTGATGGTCATTTCTACGTTCGGGGCAACCTAGGCTTCACCCTAGGGCGTTGCTCCACTAGATCGAATAGTTAGGGCCTTAGAAGTCAACGCCAGAAGCATAAGGTACAATATAAATACAACAGCTTTTCCATCGTATAACAGGAACAATAGCAACCAGTGTGAAAGATATGATCATTTCTACGTTCCGGGCAACCTAGGCGTCACTCTAAGGCGTCGCTCCACCAGATCGAATAGCTAGGGCCTAAGAAGTCAACGTCAGAAGCATAAAATACAATATAAATGCAACAGCTTTTCCATCGTATAAAATGAATAATTGCAAAGAGTGTGAAAGTAATGGTCATTTCTACGTTCCGGGCAACCTAGGTTTCACTCTAGGGCGTTGCTCCACCAGATCGAATAGTTAGTGCCTTAGAAGTCAACGTCAGAAGCATAAAATACAGTATAAATAAAACAGTTTTTCCATCGTATAAAACGAATAATTGCAACCAGCGTGAAAGTTATGGTCATTTCTACTATCCCGGCAACCTAGGCTTCACCGTAGGGCGATGCTGCACCAGATCGAATAGTTAGGGCCTTAGAAGTCAACGCGCGGAACATAAAACACAAAATAAATAGAACCGTTTGTGCATTGTATAAATCGAATAATTGCTACCAGTGTGAAAGTTATGGTCATTTCTACGTTCCGGGAAACCTAGGCTTCACCCTAGTGCGTTGTTCCACCAGATCGAATAGTTAAGGCCTAAGAAGTGAACGCCAGAAGCATAAAACACAATATAAATACAACAGTTTTTCCATCGTATAAAACGAATAATTGCAACCAGTATGAAAGTTATGGACATTTCTACTTTACGGGCAACCTAGGCTTCACCCTAGGGCGTTGCTCCAACAGATTGAATAGTTAGGGCCTTAGAAGTCAACGCCCGAAGCATAAAATGCAATAAAAATACAACAGTTTTTCCATCGTATAACAGGAATAATTGTAACCAGTTTGAAAGTGATTGTCATTTCTACGTTGCGGGCAACCTAGGCTTCACTCTAGGGCGTTGCTCCAACAGATCGAATAGTTAGGTCCTTAGATGTCAACGCCAGAAGCATAAAATACGATATAAATACAACAGTTTTTCCATCGTATAACAGGAATAATTGTAACCAGTTTGAAAGTGATTGTCATTTCTACGTTGCGGGCAACCTAGGTTTCACTCTAGGGCGTTGCTCCACCAGATCGAATAGTTAGTGCGTTAGAAGTCAACGTCAGAAGCATAAAATACAGTATAAATACAACAGTTTTTCCATCGTATAAAACGAATAATTGCAACCAGTATGAAAGTTATGGTCATTTCTACGTTCCGGGCAACCTAGGCCTCACTCTAGGGCGTTGCTCCACCAGATCGAATAGTTGGTGCCTTAGAAGTCAACGTCAGAAGCTTAAAATACAATATAAATACAACAGTTTTTCCATCGTATAAAACGAATAATTGCAACCAGTATGAAATTTATGGACATTTCTACATTCCGGGCAACCTAGGCTTCACCCTAGGGAGTTGCTCCAACAGACTGAATAGTTAGGGCCTTAGAAGTCAACGCCCGAAGCATAAAATGCAAAAAAATACAACAGTTTTTCCATTGTATAACAGGAATAATTGCAATTAGTGTGAAAGTGATGGTCATTTCTACGTTCCGGGCAACCTAGGCTTCACCCTAGGGCGTTGCTCCACCAGATCGAATAGTTAGGGCCTTAGAAGTCAACGCCAGAAGCATAAGGTACAATATAAATACAACAGCTTTTCCATCGTATAACAGGAACAATAGCAACCAGTGTGAAAGATATGATCATTTCTACGTTCCGGGCAACGTAGGCGTCAGTCTAAGGCGTCGCTGCACCAGATCGAATAGTTAGGGCCTAAGAAGTCAACGCCAGAAGCATAAAATTCAATATAAATGCAACAGCTTTTCCATCGCATAAAATGAATAATTGCAACCAGTATGAAAGTCATGGTCATTTCTATGTTCCGGGAAACCAAGGCTTCACTCTAAGTCGTTGCTCCAAGAGATCGAATAGTTAGGGCCTCAGAAGTCAACGCCAGAAGCATAAAATACAGTATAAATACAACAGTTTTTCCATCGTATAAAACGAATAATTGCAACCAGTATGAAAGTTATGGTCATTTCTACGTTCCGGGCAACCTAGGCCTCACTCTAGGATGTGCCTCCATCATATCGAATAGTTAGGGGCTTAGAAGTAAACACCCGAAGCATAAAATACAATAAAAATACAACAGTTGTTCCATCGTATAAAACGAGTAATTGCAACCAGTGTGAAAGTTATGGTCATTTCTACGTTCCGGGCAACATAGGCTTCACTCTAGGGCGTTGCTCCAACAGATCGAATAGTTAGGTCCTTAGATGTCAACGCCAGAAGAATAAAATACGATATAAATACAACAGTTTTTCCATCGTATAACAGGAATAATTGTAACCAGTTTGAAAGTGTTTGTCATTTCTACGTTGCGGGCAACCTAGGTTTCACTCTAGGGCGTTGCTCCACCAGATCGAATAGTTAGTGCGTTAGAAGTCAACGTCAGAAGCATAAAATGCAGTATAAATACAACAGTTTTTCCATCGTATGAAACGAATAATTGCAACCAGTATGAAAGTTATGGTCATTTCTACGTTCCGGGCAACCTAGGCCTCACTCTAGGGCGTTGCTCCACCAGATCGAATAGTTGGTGCCTTAGAAGTCAACGTCAGAAGCTTAAAATACAATATAAATACAACAGTTTTTCCATCGTATAAAACGAATAATTGCAACCAGTATGAAATTTATGGACATTTCTACTTTCCGGGCAACCTAGGCTTCACCCTAGGGAGTTGCTCCAACAGACTGAATAGTTAGGGCCTTAGAAGTCAACGCCCGAAGCATAAAATGCAAAAAAATACAACAGTTTTTCCATCGTATAACAGGAATAATTGCAATTAGTGTGAAAGTGATGGTCATTTCTACGTTCGGGGCAACCTAGGCTTCACCCTAGGGCGTTGCTCCACTAGATCGAATAGTTAGGGCCTTAGAAGTCAACGCCAGAAGCATAAAATACAATATAAATGCAACAGCTTTTCCATCGTATAAAATGAATAATTGCAAAGAGTGTGAAAGTAATGGTCATTTCTACGTCCCGGGCAACCTAGGTTTCACTCTAGCGCGTTGCTCCACCGGATCGAATAGTTAGGGCCTTAGAAGTCAACGCCAGAAGCATAAAATACAATATAAATACAACAGTTTTTCCATCGCATAACAGGAATAATTGCAACCAGTTTGAAAGATATGGTCATTTCTACGTTCCGGGCAACATAGGCTTCACTCTAAGGCGTTGCTCCAACAGATCGAATAGTTGGTGCCTTACAAGTCAAAGTCAGAAGCATAAAATACAATATTAATACAACAGTTTTTCCATCGTATAAAACGAATAATTGCAACCAGTATGAAAGTTATGGACATTTCTACCTTCCGGGCAACCTAGGCTTCACCCTAGGGCGTTACTCCAACAGATTGAATAGTTAGGGCCTTAGAAGTCAACGCCCGAAGCATAAAATGCAATAAAAATACAACAGTTTTTCCATCGTATAAAACGAGTAATTGCAACCAGTGTGAAAGTTATGGTCATTTCTACGTTCCGGGCAACATAGGCCTCACTCTAGGGCGTTGCTCGAACAGATCGAATAGTTAGGTCCTTAGATGTCAACGCCAGAAGCATAAAATACGATATAAATACAACAGTTTTTCCATCGTATAACAGGAATAATTGTAACCAGTTTGAAAGTGATTGTCATTTCTACGTTGCGGGCAACCTAGGTTTCACTCTAGGGCGTTGCTCCACCAGATCGAATAGTTAGTGCGTTAGAAGTCAACGTCAGAAGCATAAAATACAGTATAAATACAACAGTTTTTCCATCGTATAAAACGAATAATTGCAACCAGTATGAAAGTTATAGTCATTTCTACGTTCCGGGCAACCTAGGCCTCACTCTAGGGCGTTGCTCCACCAGATCGAATAGTTGGTGCCTTAGAAGTCAACGTCAGAAGCTTAAAATACAATATAAATACAACAGTTTTTCCATCGTATAAAACGAATAATTGCAACCAGTATGAAATTTATGGACATTTCTACTTTCCGGGCAACCTAGGCTTCACCCTAGGGAGTTGCTCCAACAGACTGAATAGTTAGGGCCTTAGAAGTCAACGCCCGAAGCATAAAATGCAAAAAAATACAACAGTTTTTCCATCGTATAACAGGAATAATTGCAATTAGTGTGAAAGTGATGGTCATTTCTACGTTCGGGGCAACCTAGGCTTCACCCTAGGGCGTTGCTCCACTAGATCGAATAGTTAGGGCCTTAGAAGTCAACGCCAGAAGCATAAGGTACAATATAAATACAACAGCTTTTCCATCGTATAACAGGAACAATAGCAACCAGTGTGAAAGATATGATCATTTCTACGTTCCGGGCAACCTAGGCGTCACTCTAAGGCGTCGCTCCACCAGATCGAATAGCTAGGGCCTAAGAAGTCAACGTCAGAAGCATAAAATACAATATAAATGCAACAGCTTTTCCATCGTATAAAATGAATAATTGCAAAGAGTGTGAAAGTAATGGTCATTTCTACGTTCCGGGCAACCTAGGTTTCACTCTAGGGCGTTGCTCCACCAGATCGAATAGTTAGTGCCTTAGAAGTCAACGTCAGAAGCATAAAATACAGTATAAATAAAACAGTTTTTCCATCGTATAAAACGAATAATTGCAACCAGCGTGAAAGTTATGGTCATTTCTACTATCCCGGCAACCTAGGCTTCACCGTAGGGCGATGCTGCACCAGATCGAATAGTTAGGGCCTTAGAAGTCAACGCGCGGAACATAAAACACAAAATAAATAGAACCGTTTGTGCATTGTATAAATCGAATAATTGCTACCAGTGTGAAAGTTATGGTCATTTCTACGTTCCGGGAAACCTAGGCTTCACCCTAGTGCGTTGTTCCACCAGATCGAATAGTTAAGGCCTAAGAAGTGAACGCCAGAAGCATAAAACACAATATAAATACAACAGTTTTTCCATCGTATAAAACGAATAATTGCAACCAGTATGAAAGTTATGGACATTTCTACTTTACGGGCAACCTAGGCTTCACCCTAGGGCGTTGCTCCAACAGATTGAATAGTTAGGGCCTTAGAAGTCAACGCCCGAAGCATAAAATGCAATAAAAATACAACAGTTTTTCCATCGTATAACAGGAATAATTGTAACCAGTTTGAAAGTGATTGTCATTTCTACGTTGCGGGCAACCTAGGCTTCACTCTAGGGCGTTGCTCCACCAGATCGAATAGTTAGGGCCTAAGAAGTCAACACCAGGAGCATAAAATACAATATAAATACAACAGGTTTTCCATCCTATAATATGAATAAATGCAACCAGTGTGAAAGTGATGGTCATTTCTACGTTCCGGGCAACCTAGGCTTCACCCTAGGGCGTTGCTCCACCAGATCGAATAGTTAGGGCCTTAGAAGTCAACGCCAGAAGCATAAGGTACAATATAAGTACAACAGCTTTTCCATCGTATAACAGGAACAATAGCAACCAGTGTGAAAGATATGATCATTTCTACGTTCCGGGCAACCTAGGCGTCACTCTAAGGCGTCGCTGCACCAGATCGAATAGTTAGGGCCTAAGAAGTCAACGCCAGAATCATAAAATACAATATAAATGCAACAGCTTTTCCATCGTATAAAATGAATAATTGCAAAGAGTGTGAAAGTAATGGTCATTTCTACTTTCCGGGCAACCTAGGTTTCACTCTAGGGCTCTGCTCCACCAGATCGAATAGTTAGTGCGTTAGAAGTCAACGTCAGAAGCATAAAATACAGTATAAATACAACAGTTTTTCCATCGTATAAAACGAATAATTGCAACCAGTGTGAAAGTTATGGTCGTTTCTACGTTCCGGGCAACCTAGGCTTCACTCTAGGGCGTTGCTCCACCAGATTGAATAGTTAGTGCCTTAGAAGTCAACGTCAGAAGCATAAAATACAGTATAAGTACTACAGTTCTTCCATCGTATAAAACGAATAATTGCAACCAGTATGAAAGTCATGGTCATTTCTATGTTCCGGGAAACCAAGGCTTCACTCTAAGTCGTTGCTCCAAGAGATCGAATAGTTAGGGCCTCAGAAGTCAACGCCAGAAGCATAAAATACAATGTAAATACAACAGTTTTTCCATCGTATAAAACGAATAATTGCAACCACTATGAAAGTTATGGTCATTTCTACTATCCGTGCAACCTAGGCTTCACCCTAGGGCGATGCTGCACCAGATCGAATAGTTAGGGCCTTAGAAGTCAACGCCAGAAGCATAAGGTACAATATAAATACAACAGCTTTTACATCGTATAACAGGAACAATAGCAACCAGTGTGAAAGATATGGTCATTTCTACTATCCGGGCAACCTAGGCGTCACTCCAAGGCGTCGCTCCACCAGATCGAATAGCTAGGGCCTAAGAAGTCAACGCCAGAAGCATAAAATACAAAATAAATGCAACAGCTTTTCCATCGTATAAAATGAATAATTGCAAAGAGTGTGAAAGTAATGGTCATTTCTACGTTCCGGGCAACCTAGGCTTCACCCTAGGGCGTTGCTCCACCAGATCGAATAGTTAGGGCCTTAGAAGTCAACGCCAGAAGCATAAGGTACAATATAAATACAACAGCTTTTCCATCGTATAACAGGAACAATAGCAACCAGTGTGAAAGATATGATCATTTCTACGTTCCGGGCAACGTAGGCGTCAGTCTAAGGCGTCGCTGCACCAGATCGAATAGTTAGGGCCTAAGAAGTCAACGCCAGAAGCATAAAATTCAATATAAATGCAACAGCTTTTCCATCGTATAAAATGAATAATTGCAAAGAGTGTGAAAGTAATGGTCATTTCTACGTTCCGGGCAACCTAGGTTTCACTCTAGGGCTCTGCTCCATCAGATCCAATAGTTAGTGCGTTAGAAGTCAACGTCAGAAGCATAAAATACAGTATAAATACAACAGTTTTTCCATCGTATAAAACGAATAATTGCAACCAGTGTGAAAGTTATGGTCATTTCTACGTTCCGGGCAACCTAGGCTTCACTCTAGGGCGTTGCTCCACAAGATTGCATAGTTAGTGCCTTAGAAGTCAACCCCCGAAGCGTAAAATGCAATAAAAATACAACAGTTTTTCCATCATATTACAGGAGTAATTGCAACCAGTTTGAAAGTGATGGTCATTTCTACGTTCCGGGCACCCCAGGCTTCACTCTAGGGCGTTGCTCCACCATATCGAATACTTAGTGCGTTAGAAGTCAACGCCAAAAGCATAAAATACAACATAAATACAACAGTTTTTCCATCGTATAACAGGAATAATTGCAACCAGTTTGAAAGTTATGGTCATTTCTACTTTCCGGGCAACCTAGGCTTCACCCTAGTGCGTAGCTCCACCAGATCGAATAGTTAGTGCCTTAGAAGTCAACGTCAGAAGCATAAAATACAGTATAAGTGCAACAGTTCTTCCATCGTATAAAACGAATAATTGCAACCAGTATGAAAGTCATTGTCATTTCTATGTTCCGGGAAACCAAGGCTTCACTCTAAGTCGTTGCTCCAAGAGATCGAATAGTTAGGGCCTCAGAAGTCAACGCCAGAAGCATAAAATACAATATAAATACAACAGCTTTTCCATCGTATAAAACGAGTAATTGCAACCAGTGTGAAAGTTATGGTCATTTCTACGTCCCGGGCAACCTAGGTTTCACTCTAGCGCGTTGCTCCACCAGATCGAATAGTTAGGGCCTTAGAAGTCAACGCCAGAAGCATAAAATACAATATAAATACAACAGTTTTTCCATCGTATAACAGGAATAATTGCAACCAGTTTGAAAGATATGGTCATTTCTACGTTCCGGGCAACATAGGCTTCACTCTAAGGCGTTGCTCCAACAGATCGAATAGTTGGTGCCTTACAAGTCAAAGTCAGAAGCATAAAATACAATATAAATACAACAGTTTTTCCATCGTATAAAACGAATAATTGCAACCAGTATGAAAGTTATGGACATTTCTACTTTCCGGGCAACCTAGGCTTCACCCTAGGGCGTTACTCCAACAGATTGAATAGTTAGGGCCTTAGAAGTCAACGCCCGAAGCATAAAATGCAATAAAAATACAACAGTTTTTCCATCGTATAAAACGAGTAATTGCAACCAGTGTGAAAGTTATGGTCATTTCTACGTTCCGGGCAACATAGGCCTCACTCTAGGGCGTTGCTCGAACAGATCGAATAGTTAGGTCCTTAGATGTCAACGCCAGAAGCATAAAATACGATATAAATACAACAGTTTTTCCATCGTATAACAGGAATAATTGTAACCAGTTTGAAAGTGATTGTCATTTCTACGTTGCGGGCAACCTAGGTTTCACTCTAGGGCGTTGCTCCACCAGATCCAATAGTTAGTGCGTTAGAAGTCAACGTCAGAAGCATAAAATACAGTATAAATACAACAGTTTTTCCATCGTATAAAACGAATAATTGCAACCAGTATGAAAGTTATGGTCATTTCTACGTTCCGGGCAACCTGGGCCTCACTCTAGGGCGTTGCTCCACCAGATCGAATAGTTGGTGCCTTAGAAGTCAACGTCAGAAGCTTAAAATACAATATAAATACAACAGTTTTTCCATCGTATAAAACGAATAATTGCAACCAGTATGAAATTTATGGACATTTCTACTTTCCGGGCAACCTAGGCTTCACCCTAGGGAGTTGCTCCAACAGACTGAATAGTTAGGGCCTTAGAAGTCAACGTCAGAAGCATAAAATACAATATAAATGCAACAGCTTTTCCATCGTATAAAATGAATAATTGCAAAGAGTGTGAAAGTAATGGTCATTTCTACGTTCCGGGCAACCTAGGTTTCACTCTAGGGCGTTGCTCCACCAGATCGAATAGTTAGTGCCTTAGAAGTCAACGTCAGAAGCATAAAATACAGTATAAATAAAACAGTTTTTCCATCGTATAAAACGAATAATTGCAACCAGCGTGAAAGTTATGGTCATTTCTACTATCCCGGCAACCTAGGCTTCACCGTAGGGCGATGCTGCACCAGATCGAATAGTTAGGGCCTTAGAAGTCAACGCGCGGAACATAAAACACAAAATAAATAGAACCGTTTGTGCATTGTATAAATCGAATAATTGCTACCAGTGTGAAAGTTATGGTCATTTCTACGTTCCGGGAAACCTAGGCTTCACCCTAGTGCGTTGTTCCACCAGATCGAATAGTTAAGGCCTAAGAAGTGAACGCCAGAAGCATAAAACACAATATAAATACAACAGTTTTTCCATCGTATAAAACGAATAATTGCAACCAGTATGAAAGTTATGGACATTTCTACTTTACGGGCAACCTAGGCTTCACCCTAGGGCGTTGCTCCAACAGATTGAATAGTTAGGGCCTTAGAAGTCAACGCCCGAAGCATAAAATGCAATAAAAATACAACAGTTTTTCCATCGTATAACAGGAATAATTGTAACCAGTTTGAAAGTGATTGTCATTTCTACGTTGCGGGCAACCTAGGCTTCACTCTAGGGCGTTGCTCCACCAGATCGAATAGTTAGGGCCTAAGAAGTCAACACCAGGAGCATAAAATACAATAAAAATACAACAGGTTTTCCATCCTATAATATGAATAAATGCAACCAGTGTGAAAGTGATGGTCATTTCTACGTTCCGGGCAACCTAGGCTTCACCCTAGGGCGTTGCTCCACCAGATCGAATAGTTAGGGCCTTAGAAGTCAACGCCAGAAGCATAAGGTACAATATAAGTACAACAGCTTTTCCATCGTATAACAGGAACAATAGCAACCAGTGTGAAAGATATGATCATTTCTACGTTCCGGGCAACCTAGGCGTCACTCTAAGGCGTCGCTGCACCAGATCGAATAGTTAGGGCCTAAGAAGTCAACGCCAGAATCATAAAATACAATATAAATGCAACAGCTTTTCCATCGTATAAAATGAATAATTGCAAAGAGTGTGAAAGTAATGGTCATTTCTACTTTCCGGGCAACCTAGGTTTCACTCTAGGGCTCTGCTCCACCAGATCGAATAGTTAGTGCGTTAGAAGTCAACGTCAGAAGCATAAAATACAGTATAAATACAACAGTTTTTCCATCGTATAAAACGAATAATTGCAACCAGTGTGAAAGTTATGGTCGTTTCTACGTTCCGGGCAACCTAGGCTTCACTCTAGGGCGTTGCTCCACCAGATTGAATAGTTAGTGCCTTAGAAGTCAACGTCAGAAGCATAAAATACAGTATAAGTACTACAGTTCTTCCATCGTATAAAACGAATAATTGCAACCAGTATGAAAGTCATGGTCATTTCTATGTTCCGGGAAACCAAGGCTTCACTCTAAGTCGTTGCTCCAAGAGATCGAATAGTTAGGGCCTCAGAAGTCAACGCCAGAAGCATAAAATACAATGTAAATACAACAGTTTTTCCATCGTATAAAACGAATAATTGCAACCACTATGAAAGTTATGGTCATTTCTACTATCCGTGCAACCTAGGCTTCACCCTAGGGCGATGCTGCACCAGATCGAATAGTTAGGGCCTTAGAAGTCAACGCCAGAAGCATAAGGTACAATATAAATACAACAGCTTTTACATCGTATAACAGGAACAATAGCAACCAGTGTGAAAGATATGGTCATTTCTACTATCCGGGCAACCTAGGCGTCACTCTAAGGCGTCGCTCCACCAGATCGAATAGCTAGGGCCTAAGAAGTCAACGCCAGAAGCATAAAATACAAAATAAATGCAACAGCTTTTCCATCGTATAAAATGAATAATTGCAAAGAGTGTGAAAGTAATGGTCATTTCTACGTTCCGGGCAACCTAGGTTTCACTCTAGGGCGTTGCTCCACCAGATTGAATAGTTAGTGCCTTAGAAGTCAACCCCCGAAGCGTAAAATGCAATAAAAATACAACAGTTTTTCCATCATATTACAGGAGTAATTGCAACCAGTTTGAAAGTGATGGTCATTTCTACGTTCCGGGCACCCTAGGCTTCACTCTAGGGCGTTGCTCCACCATATCGAATACTTAGTGCCTTAGAAGTCAACGCCAGAAGCATAAAATACAACATAAATTCAACAGTTTTTCCATCGTATAACAGGAATAATTGCAACCAGTTTGAAAGTTATGGTCATTTCTACTTTGCGGGCAACCTAGGCTTCACCCTAGTGCGTAGCTCCACCAGATCGAATAGTTAGTGCCTTAGCAGTCAACGTCAGAAGCATAAAATACAGTATAAGTACAACAGTTCTTCCATCGTATAAAACGAATAATTGCAACCAGTATGAAAGTCATGGTCATTTCTACGTTCCGGGAAACCAAGGCTTCACTCTAAGTCGTTGCTCCAAGAGATCGAATAGTTAGGTCCTTAGATGTCAACGCCAGAAGCATAAAATACGATATACATACAACAGTTTTTCCATCGTATAACAGGAATAATTGTAACCAGTTTGAAAGTGATTGTCATTTCTACGTTGCGGGCAACCTAGGTTTCACTCTAGGGCGTTGCTCCACCAGATCGAATAGTTAGTGCGTTAGAAGTCAACGTCAGAAGCATAAAATACAGTATAAATACAACAGTTTTTCCATCGTATAAAACGAATAATTGCAACCAGTATGAAAGTTATGGTCATTTCTACGTCCCGGGCAACCTAGGCCTCACTCTAGGGCGTTGCTCCACCAGATCGAATAGTTGGTGCCTTAGAAGTCAACGTCAGAAGCTTAAAATACAATATAAATACAACAGTTTTTCCATCGTATAAAACGAATAATTGCAACCAGTATGAAATTTATGGACATTTCTACTTTCCGGGCAACCTAGGCTTCACCCTAGGGAGTTGCTCCAACAGACTGAATAGTTAGGGCCTTAGAAGTCAACGCCCGAAGCATAAAATGCAAAAAAATACAACAGTTTTTCCATCGTATAACAGGAATAATTGCAATTAGTGTGAAAGTGATGGTCATTTCTACGTTCCGGGCAACCTAGGCTTCACCCTAGGGCGTTGCTCCACCAGATCGAATAGTTAGGGCCTTAGAAGTCAACGCCAGAAGCATAAGGTACGATATAAATACAACAGCTTTTCCATCGTATAACAGGAACAATAGCAACCAGTGTGAAAGATATGATCATTTCTACGTTCCGGGCAACCTAGGCGTCACTCTAAGGCGTCGCTCCACCAGATCGAACAGTTAGTGCCTTAGAAGTCAACGCCAGAAGCATAAAATACAATATAAATACAACAGTTTTTCCATCGTATAAAACGAATAATTGCAACCAGTATGAAAGTCATGGTCATTTCTACGTTCGGGAAACCAAGGCTACACTCTAGGGCGTTGCTCCACGAGATCGAATAGTTTGGGCCTCAGAAGTCAACGCCAGAAGCATTATATACAATATAAATACAACAGTTTTTCCATCGTATAAAACGAATAATTGCAACCACTATGAAAGTTATGGTCATTTCTACTATCCGGGCAACCTAGGCTTCACCCTAGGGCGTTGCTCCACCAGATCGAATAGTTAGGGCCTTAGAAGTCAACGCCAGAAGCATAAGGTACAATATAAATACAACAGCTTTTCCATCGTATAACAGGAATAATTGCAATTAGTGTGAAAGATATGGTCATTTCTACGTTCCGGGCAACCTAGGCTTCACCCTAGGGCGTTGGTCCACCAGATCGAATAGTTAGGGCCTTAGAAGTCAACGCCAGAAGCATAAGGTACAATACAAATACAACAGCTTTTCCATCGTATAACAGGAACAATAGCAACCAGTGTGAAAGATATGATCATTTCTACGTCCCGGGCAACCTAGGCGTCACACTAAGGCGTCGCTCCACCAGATCGAATAGTTAGGGCCTAAGAAGTCAACGCCAGAAGCATAAAATACAATATAAATGCAACAGCTTTTCCATCGTATAAAATGAATAATTGCAAAGAGTGTGAAGGTAATGGTCATTTCTACGTTCCGGGCAACCTAGGTTTCACTCTAGGGCGTTGCTCCACCAGATCGAATAGTTAGTGCCTTAGAAGTCAACGTCAGAAGCATAAAATACAGTATAAATACAACAGTGTTTCCATCGTATAAAACGAATAATTGCAACCAGTGTGAAAGTTATGGTCATTTCTACGTTCCGGGCAACCTAGGCTTCACTCTAGGGCGTTGCTCCACCAGATTGAATAGTTAGTGCCTTAGAAGTCAACCCCCGAAGCGTAAAATGCAATAAAAATACAACAGTTTTTCCATCATATTACAGGAGTAATTGCAACCAGTTTGAAAGTGATGGTCATTTCTACGTTCCGGGCACCCTAGGCTTCACTCTAGGGCGTTGCTCCACCATATCGAATACTTAGTGCCTTAGAAGTCAACGCCAGAAGCATAAAATACAACATAAATACAACAGTTTTTCCATCGTATAACAGGAATAATTGCAACCAGTTTGAAAGTTATGGTCATTTCTACCTTCCGGGCAACCTAGGCTTCACCCTAGTGCGTAGCTCCACCAGATCGAATAGTTAGTGCCTTAGAAGTCAACGTCAGAAGCATAAAATACAGTATAAATACAACAGTTCTTCCATCGTATAAAACGAATAATTGCAACCAGTATGAAGGTCATGGTCATTTCTACGTTCCGGGAAACCAAGGCTTCACGCTAGGGCGTTGCTCCACCAGATCGAATAGTTAGGGCCTTAGAAGTCAACGCCAGAAGCATAAGGTACAATATAAATACAACAGCTTTTCCATCGTATAACAGGAACAATAGCAACCAGTGTGAAAGATATGATCATTTCTACGTTTCGGGCAACCTAGGCGTCACTCTAAGGCGTCGCTCCACCAGATGGAATAGTTAGGGCCTAAGAAGTCAACGCCAGAAGCATAAAATACAATATAAATGCAACAGCTTTTCCATCGTATAAAATGAATAATTGCAAAGAGTGTGAAAGTAATGGTCATTTCTACGTTCCGGGCAACCTAGGTTTCACTTTAGGGCGTTGCTCCACCAGATCGAATAGTTAGTGCCTTAGAAGTCAACGTCAGAAGCATAAAATACAGTATAAATACAACAGTTTTTCCATCGTATAAAACGAATAATTGCAACCAGTGTGAAAGTTATGGTCATTTCTACGTTCCGGGCAACCTAGGCTTCACTCTAGGGCGTTGCTCCACCAGATTGAATAGTTAGTGCCTTAGAAGTCAACCCCCGAAGCGTAAAATGCAATAAAAATACAACAGTTTTTCCATCATATTACAGGAGTAATTGCAACCAGTTTGAAAGTGATGGTCATTTCTACGTTCCGGGCACCCTAGGCTTCACTCTAGGGCGTTCCTCCACCATATCGAATACTTAGTGCCTTAGAAGTCAACGCCAGAAGCATATAATACAACATAAATACAACAGTTTTTCCATCGTATAACAGGAATAATTGCAACCAGTTTGAAAGTTATGGTCATTTCTACTTTCCGGGCAACCTAGGCTTCACCCTAGTGCGTAGCTCCACCAGATCGAACAGTTAGTGCCTTAGAAGTCAACGTCAGAAGCATAAAATACAGTATAAATACAACAGTTCTTCCATCGTATAAAACGAATAATTGCAACCAGTATGAAAGTCATGGTCATTTCTACGTTCCGGGAAACCAAGGCTTCACTCTAAGTCGTTGCTCCAAGAGATCGAATAGTTAGGGCCTCAGAAGTCAACGCCAGAAGAATAAAATACAATATAAATACAACAGTTTTTCCATCGTATAACAGGAATAATTGCAACCAGTGTGAAAGTTATGGTCATTTCTACGTTCCGGGCAACCTAGGCTTCACTCTAGGATGTGCCTCCACCATATCCAATAGTTAGGGGTTTAGAAGTAAACACCCGAAGCATAAAATACAATAAAAATACAACAGTTTTTCCATCGTATAAAACGAGTAATTGCAACCAGTGTGAAAGTTATGGTCATTTCTACGTTCCGGGCAACATAGGCTTCACTCTAGGGCGTTGCTCCAACAGATCGAATAGTTAGGTCCTTAGATGTCAACGCCAGAAGCATAAAATACGATATAAATACAACAGTTTTTCCATCGTATAACAGGAATAATTGTAACCAGTTTGAAAGTGATTGTCATTTCTACGTTGCGGGCAACCTAGGTTTCACTCTAGGGCGTTGCTCCACCAGATCGAATAGTTAGTGCGTTAGAAGTCAACGTCAGAAGCATAAAATACAGTATAAATACAACAGTTTTTCCATCGTATAAAACGAATAATTGCAACCAGTATGAAAGTTATGGTCATTTCTACGTTCCGGGCAACCTAGGCCTCACTCTAGGGCGTTGCTCCACCAGATCGAATAGTTGGTGCCTTAGAAGTCAACGTCAGAAGCTTAAAATACAATATAAATACAACAGTTTTTCCATCGTATAACAGGAACAATAGCAACCAGTGTGAAAGATATGATCATTTCTACGTTTCGGGCAACCTAGGCGTCACTCTAAGGCGTCGCTCCACCAGATGGAATAGTTAGGGCCTAAGAAGTCAACGCCAGAAGCATAAAATACAATATAAATGCAACAG
The DNA here is from genome assembly GCF_051401765.1 of Calliopsis andreniformis. Taxonomy (NCBI): domain Eukaryota; kingdom Metazoa; phylum Arthropoda; class Insecta; order Hymenoptera; family Andrenidae; genus Calliopsis; species Calliopsis andreniformis. The sequence continues at coordinate 10,319,954 of NW_027480435.1, read as the reverse complement.
CTTTTCCATCGTATAAAATGAATAATTGCAAAGAGTGTGAAAGTAATGGTCATTTCTACGTTCCGGGCAACCTAGGTTTCACTTTAGGGCGTTGCTCCACCAGATCGAATAGTTAGTGCCTTAGAAGTCAACGTCAGAAGCATAAAATACAGTATAAATACAACAGTTTTTCCATCGTATAAAACGAATAATTGCAACCAGTGTGAAAGTTATGGTCATTTCTACGTTCCGGGCAACCTAGGCTTCACTCTAGGGCGTTGCTCCACCAGATTGAATAGTTAGTGCCTTAGAAGTCAACCCCCGAAGCGTAAAATGCAATAAAAATACAACAGTTTTTCCATCATATTACAGGAGTAATTGCAACCAGTTTGAAAGGGATGGTCATTTCTACGTTCCGGGCACCCTAGGCTTCACTCTAGGGCGTTCCTCCACCATATCGAATACTTAGTGCCTTAGAAGTCAACGCCAGAAGCATATAATACAACATAAATACAACAGTTTTTCCATCGTATAACAGGAATAATTGCAACCAGTTTGAAAGTTATGGTCATTTCTACTTTCCGGGCAACCTAGGCTTCACCCTAGTGCGTAGCTCCACCAGATCGAACAGTTAGTGCCTTAGAAGTCAACGTCAGAAGCATAAAATACAGTATAAATACAACAGTTCTTCCATCGTATAAAACGAATAATTGCAACCAGTATGAAAGTCATGGTCATTTCTACGTTCCGGGAAACCAAGGCTTCACTCTAAGTCGTTGCTCCAAGAGATCGAATAGTTAGGGCCTCAGAAGTCAACGCCAGAAGAATAAAATACAATATAAATACAACAGTTTTTCCATCGTATAACAGGAATAATTGCAACCAGTGTGAAAGTTATGGTCATTTCTACGTTCCGGGCAACCTAGGCTTCACTCTAGGATGTGCCTCCACCATATCCAATAGTTAGGGGTTTAGAAGTAAACACCCGAAGCATAAAATACAATAAAAATACAACAGTTTTTCCATCGTATAAAACGAGTAATTGCAACCAGTGTGAAAGTTATGGTCATTTCTACGTTCCGGGCAACATAGGCTTCACTCTAGGGCGTTGCTCCAACAGATCGAATAGTTAGGTCCTTAGATGTCAACGCCAGAAGCATAAAATACGATATAAATACAACAGTTTTTCCATCGTATAACAGGAATAATTGTAACCAGTTTGAAAGTGATTGTCATTTCTACGTTGCGGGCAACCTAGGTTTCACTCTAGGGCGTTGCTCCACCAGATCGAATAGTTAGTGCGTTAGAAGTCAACGTCAGAAGCATAAAATACAGTATAAATACAACAGTTTTTCCATCGTATAAAACGAATAATTGCAACCAGTATGAAAGTTATGGTCATTTCTACGTTCCGGGCAACCTAGGCCTCACTCTAGGGCGTTGCTCCACCAGATCGAATAGTTGGTGCCTTAGAAGTCAACGTCAGAAGCTTAAAATACAATATAAATACAACAGTTTTTCCGTCGTATAAAACGAATAATTGCAACCAGTATGAAATTTATGGACATTTCTACTTTCCGGGCAACCTAGGCTTCACCCTAGGGAGTTGCTCCAACAGACTGAATAGTTAGGGCCTTAGAAGTCAACGCCCGAAGCATAAAATGCAAAAAAATACAACAGTTTTTCCATCGTATAACAGGAATAATTGCAATTAGTGTGAAAGTGATGGTCATTTCTACGTTCCGGGCAACCTAGGCTTCACCCTAGGGCGTTGCTCCACCAGATCGAATAGTTAGGGCCTTAGAAGTCAACGCCAGAAGCATAAGGTACGATATAAATACAACAGCTTTTCCATCGTATAACAGGAACAATAGCAACCAGTGTGAAAGATATGATCATTTCTACGTTCCGGGCAACCTAGGCGTCACTCTAAGGCGTCGCTCCACCAGATCAAATAGTTAGGGCCTAAGAAGTCAACGCCAGAAGCATAAAATACAATATAAATGCAACAGCTTTTCCATCGTATAAAATGAATAATTGCAAAGAGTGTGAATGTAATGGTCATTTCTACGTTCCGGGCAACCTAGGTTTCATTCTAGGGCGTTGCTCCTCCAGATCGAATAGTTAGTGCGTTAGAAGTCAACGTCAGAAGCATAAAATACAGTATAAATACAACAGTGTTTCCATCGTATAAAACGAATAATTGCAACCAGTGTGAAAGTTATGGTCATTTCTACGTTCCGGGCAACCTAGGCTTCACTCTAGGGCGTTGCTCCACCAGATTGAAAAGTTAGTGCCTTAGAAGTCAACCCCCGAAGCGTAAAATGCAATAAAAATACAACAGTTTTTCCATCATATTACAGGAGTAATTGCAACCAGTTTGAAAGTGATGGTCATTTCTACGTTCCGGGCACCCTAGGCTTCACTCTAGGGCGTTGCTCCACCATATCGAATACTTAGTGCCTTAGAAGTCAACGCCAGAAGCATAAAATACAACATAAATACAACAGTTTTTCCATCGTATAACAGGAATAATTGCAACCAGTTTGAAAGTTATGGTCATTTCTACTTTCCGGGCAACCTAGGCTTCACCCTAGTGCGTAGCTCCACCAGATCGAACAGTTAGTGCCTTAGAAGTCAACGTCAGAAGCATAAAATACAGTATAAATACAACAGTTCTTCCATCGTATAAAACGAATAATTGCAACCAGTATGAAAGTCATGGTCATTTCTACGTTCCGGGAAACCAAGGCTTCACTCTAAGTCGTTGCTCCAAGAGATCGAATAGTTAGGGCCTCAGAAGTCAACGCCAGAAGAATAAAATACAATATAAATACAACAGTTTTTCCATCGTATAACAGGAATAATTGCAACCAGTGTGAAAGTTATGGTCATTTCTACGTTCCGGGCAACCTAGGCTTCACTCTAGGATGTGCCTCCACCATATCCAATAGTTAGGGGTTTAGAAGTAAACACCCGAAGCATAAAATACAATAAAAATACAACAGTTTTTCCATCGTATAAAACGAGTAATTGCAACCAGTGTGAAAGTTATGGTCATTTCTACGTTCCGGGCAACATAGGCTTCACTCTAGGGCGTTGCTCCAACAGATCGAATAGTTAGGTCCTTAGATGTCAACGCCAGAAGCATAAAATACGATATAAATACAACAGTTTTTCCATCGTATAACAGGAATAATTGCAATTAGTGTGAAAGTGATGGTCATTTCTACGTTCCGGGCAACCTAGGCTTCACCCTAGGGCGTTGCTCCACCAGATCGAATAGTTAGGGCCTTAGAAGTCAACGCCAGAAGCATAAGGTACGATATAAATACAACAGCTTTTCCATCGTATAACAGGAACAATAGCAACCAGTGTGAAAGATATGATCATTTCTACGTTCCGGGCAACCTAGGCGTCACTCTAAGGCGTCGCTCCACCAGATCGAATAGATAGGGCCTAAGAAGTCAACGCCAGAAGCATAAAATACAATATAAATGCAACAGCTTTTCCATCGTATAAAATGAATAATTGCAAAGAGTGTGAAAGTAATGGTCATTTCTACGTTCCGGGCAACCTAGGTTTCACTCTAGGGCGTTGCTCCACCAGATCGAATAGTTAGTGCCTTAGAAGTCAACGTCAGAAGCATAAAATACAGTATAAATACAACAGTGTTTCCATCGTATAAAACGAATAATTGCAACCAGTGTGAAAGTTATGGTCATTTCTACGTTCCGGGCAACCTAGGCTTCACTCTAGGGCGTTGCTCCACCAGATTGAAAAGTTAGTGCCTTAGAAGTCAACCCCCGAAGCGTAAAATGCAATAAAAATACAACAGTTTTTCCATCATATTACAGGAGTAATTGCAACCAGTTTGAAAGTGATGGTCATTTCTACGTTCCGGGCACCCTAGGCTTTACTCTAGGGCGTTGCTCCACCATATCGAATACTTAGTGCCTTAGAAGTCAACGCCAGAAGCATAAAATACAACATAAATACAACAGTTTTTCCATCGTATAACAGGAATAATTGCAACCAGTTTGAAAGTTATGGTCATTTCTACGTTCCGGGCAACCTAGGCTTCACTCTAGGATGTGCCTCCACCATATCGAATAGTTAGGGGTTTAGAAGTAAACACCCGAAGCATAAAATACAATACAAATACAACAGTTTTTCCATCGTATAAAACGAGTAATTGCAACCAGTGTGAAAGTTATGGTCATTTCTACGTTCCGGGCAACCTAGGCTTCACTCTAGGGCGTTGCTCCACCAGATTGAATAGTTAGTGCCTTAGAAGTCAACCCCCGAAGCGTAAAATGCAATAAAAATACAACAGTTTTTCCATCATATTACAGGAGTAATTGCAACCAGTTTGAAAGTGATGGTCATTTCTACGTTCCGGGCAACCTAGGCTTCACTCTAGGGCGTTGCTCCACCATATCGAATACTTAGTGCCTTAGAAGTCAACGCCAGAAGCATAAAATACAACATAAATACAACAGTTTTTCCATCGTATAACAGGAATAATTGCAACCAGTTTGAAAGTTATGGTCATTTCTACTTTCCGGGCAACCTAGGCTTCACCCTAGTGCGTAGCTCCACCAGATCGAATAGTTAGTGCCTTAGAAGTCAACGTCAGAAGCATAAAATACAGTATAAATACAACAGTTCTTCCATCGTATAAAACGAATAATTGCAACCAGTATGAAGGTCATGGTCATTTCTACGTTCCGGGAAACCAAGGCTTCACCCTAGGGCGTTGCTCCACCAGATCGAATAGTTAGGGCCTTAGAAGTCAACGCCAGAAGCATAAGGTACAATATAAATACAACAGCTTTTCCATCGTATAACAGGAACAATAGCAACCAGTGTGAAAGATATGATCATTTCTACGTTCCGGGCAACCTAGGCGTCACTCTAAGGCGTCGCTCCACCAGATCGAATAGTTAGGGCCTAAGAAGTCAACGCCAGAAGCATAAAATACAATATAAATGCAACAGCTTTTCCATCGTATAAAATGAATAATTGCAAAGAGTGTGAAAGTAATGGTCATTTCTACGTTCCGGGCAACCTAGGTTTCACTCTAGGGCGTTGCTCCACCAGATCGAATAGTTAGTGCCTTAGAAGTCAACGTCAGAAGCATAAAATACAGTATAAATACAACAGTTTTTCCATCGTATAAAACGAATAATTGCAACCAGTGTGAAAGTTATGGTCATTTCTACGTTCCGGGCAACCTAGGCTTCACTCTAGGGCGTTGCTCCACCAGATTGAATAGTTAGTGCCTTAGAAGTCAACCCCCGAAGCGTAAAATGCAATAAAAATACAACAGTTTTTCCATCATATTACAGGAGTAATTGCAACCAGTTTGAAAGTTATGGTCATTTCTACTTTCCGGGCAACCTAGGCTTCACCCTAGTGCGTAGCTCCACCAGATCGAACAGTTAGTGCCTTAGAAGTCAACGTCAGAAGCATAAAATACAGTATAAATACAACAGTTCTTCCATCGTATAAAACGAATAATTGCAACCAGTATGAAAGTCATGGTCATTTCTACGTTCCGGGAAACCAAGGCTTCACTCTAAGTCGTTGCTCCAAGAGATCGAATAGTTAGGGCCTCAGAAGTCAACGCCAGAAGAATAAAATACAATATAAATACAACAGTTTTTCCATCGTATAACAGGAATAATTGCAACCAGTGTGAAAGTTATGGTCATTTCTACGTTCCGGGCAACCTAGGCTTCACTCTAGGATGTGCCTCCACCATATCGAATAGTTAGGGGTTTAGAAGTAAACACCCGAAGCATAAAATACAATAAAAATACAACAGTTTTTCCATCGTATAAAACGAGTAATTGCAACCAGTGTGAAAGTTATGGTCATTTCTACGTTCCGGGCAACATAGGCTTCACTCTAGGGCGTTGCTCCAACAGGTCGAATAGTTAGGTCCTTAGATGTCAACGCCAGAAGCATAAAATACGATATAAATACAACAGTTTTTCCATCGTATAACAGGAATAATTGTAACCAGTTTGAAAGTGATTGTCATTTCTACGTTGCGGGCAACCTAGGTTTCACTCTAGGGCGTTGCTCCACCAGATCGAATAGTTAGTGCGTTAGAAGTCAACGTCAGAAGCATAAAATACAGTATAAATACAACAGTTTTTCCATCGTATAAAACGAATAATTGCAACCAGTATGAAAGTTATGGTCATTTCTACGTCCCGGGCAACCTAGGCCTCACTCTAGGGCGTTGCTCCACCAGATCGAATAGTTGGTGCCTTAGAAGTCAACGTCAGAAGCTTAAAATACAATATAAATACAACAGTTTTTCCATCGTATAAAACGAATAATTGCAACCAGTATGAAATTTATGGACATTTCTACTTTCCGGGCAACCTAGGCTTCACCCTAGGGAGTTGCTCCAACAGACTGAATAGTTAGGGCCTTAGAAGTCAACGCCCGAAGCATAAAATGCAAAAAAATACAACAGTTTTTCCATCGTATAACAGGAATAATTGCAATTAGTGTGAAAGTGATGGTCATTTCTACGTTCCGGGCAACCTAGGCTTCACCCTAGGGCGTTGCTCCACCAGATCGAATAGTTAGGGCCTTAGAAGTCAACGCCAGAAGCATAAGGTACGATATAAATACAACAGCTTTTCCATCGTATAACAGGAACAATAGCAACCAGTGTGAAAGATATGATCATTTCTACGTTCCGGGCAACCTAGGCGTCACTCTAAGGCGTCGCTCCACCAGATCGTATAGTTAGGGCCTAAGAAGTCAACGCCAGAAGCATAAAATACAATATAAATGCAACAGCTTTTCCATCGTATAAAATGAATAATTGCAAAGAGTGTGAAAGTAATGGTCATTTCTACGTTCCGGCCAACCTAGGTTTCACTCTAGGGCTCTGCTCCACCAGATCGAATAGTTAGTGCGTTAGAAGTCAACGTCAGAAGCATAAAATACAGTATAAATACAACAGTTTTTCCCTCGTATAAAACGAATAATTGCAACCAGTGTGAAAGTTATGGTCATTTCTACGTTCCGGGCAACACAGGCTTCACTCTAGGGCGTTGCTCCACCAGATTGCATAGTTAGTGCCTTAGAAGTCAACCCCCGAAGCGTAAAATGCAATAAAAACACAACAGTTTTTCCATCATATTACAGGAGTAATTGCAACCAGTTTGAAAGTGATGGTCATTTCTACGTTCCGGGCACCCTAGGCTTCACTCTAGGGCGTTGCTCCACCATATCGAATACTTAGTGCCTTAGAAGTCAACGCCAGAAGCATAAAATACAACATGAATACAACAGTTTTTCCATCGTATAACAGGAATAATTGCAACCAGTTTGAAAGTTATGTTCATTTCTACTTTCCGGGCAACCTAGGCTTCACCCTAGCGCGTAGCTCCACCAGATCGAATAGTTAGTGCCTTAGAAGTCAACGTCAGAAGCATAAAATACATTATAAGTACAACAGTTCTTCCATCGTATAAAACGAATAATTGCAACCAGTATGAAAGTCATGGTCATTTCTACGTTCCGGGAAACCAAGGCTTCACTCTAAGTCGTTGCTCCAAGAGATCGAATAGTTAGGGCCTCAGAAGTCAACGCCAGAAGCATAAAATACAATATAAATACAACAGTTTTTCCATCGTATAAAACGAATAATTGCAACCACTATGAAAGTTATGGTCATTTCTACTATCCGGGCAACCTAGGCTTCACCCTAGGGCGATGCTGCACCAGATCGAATAGTTAGGGCCTTAGAAGTCAACGCCAGAAGCATAAGGTACAATATAAATACAACAGCTTTTCCATCGTATAACAGGAATAATTGCAATTAGTGTGAAAGATATGGTCATTTCTACGTTACGTGCAACCTAGGCGTCACACTAAGGCGTCGCTCCACCAGATCGAATAGTTAGGGCCTAAGAAGTCAACGCCAGAAGCATAAAATACAATATAAATGCAACAGCTTTTCAATCGAATAAAATGAATAATTGCAAAGAGTGTGAAAGTAATGGTCATTTCTACGTTCCGGGCAACCTAGGCTTGACTCTAGGGCGTTGCTCCACCAGATCGAATAGTTAGTGCCTTAGAAGTCAACGTCAGAAGCATAAAATACAGTATAAATACAACGGTGTTTCCATCGTATAAAACGAATAATTGCAACCAGTGTGAAAGTTATGGTCATTTCTACGTTCCGGGCAACCTAGGCTTCACTCTAGGGCGTTGCTCCACCAGATTGAAAAGTTAGTGCCTTAGAAGTCAACCCCCGAAGCGTAAAATGCAATAAAAATACAACAGTTTTTCCATCATATTACAGGAGTAATTGCAACCAGTTTGAAAGTGATGGTCATTTCTACGTTCCGGGCACCCTAGGCTTCACTCTAGGGCGTTGCTCCACCATATCGAATACTTAGTGCCTTAGAAGTCAACGCCAGAAGCATAAAATACAACATAAATACAACAGTTTTTCCATCGTATAAAATGAATAATTGCAAAGAGTGTGAAAGTAATGGTCATTTCTACGTTCCGGGCAACCTAGGTTTCACTCTAGGGCGTTGCTCCACCAGATCGAATAGTTAGTGCCTTAGAAGTCAACGTCAGAAGCATAAAATACATTATAAGTACAACAGTTCTTCCATTGTATAAAACGAATAATTGCAACCAGTATGAAAGTCATGGTCATTTCTACGTTCCGGGAAACCAAGGCTTCACTCTAAGTCGTTGCTCCAAGAGATCGAATAGTTAGGGCCTCAGAAGTCAACGCCAGAAGCATAAAATACAATATAAATACAACAGTTTTTCCATCGTATAAAACGAATAATTGCAACCACTATGAAAGTTATGGTCATTTCTACTATCCGGGCAACCTAGGCTTCACCCTAGGGCGATGCTGCACCAGATCGAATAGTTAGGGCCTTAGAAGTCAACGCCAGAAGCATAAGGTACAATATAAATACAACAGCTTTTCCATCGTATAACAGGAATAATTGCAATTAGTGTGAAAGATATGGTCATTTCTACGTTACGGGCAACCTAGGCTTCACCCTAGGGCGTTGGTCCACCAGATCGAATAGTTAGGGCCTTAGAAGTCAACGCCAGAAGCATAAGGTACAATATAAATACAACAGCTTTTCCATCGTATAACAGGAACAATAGCAACCAGTGTGAAAGATATGATCATTTCTACGTTCCGGGCAACCTAGGCGTCACACTAAGGCGTCGCTCCACCAGATCGAATAGTTAGGGCCTAAGAAGTCAACGCCAGAAGCATAAAATACAATATAAATGCAACAGCTTTTCCATCGTATAAAATGAATAATTGCAAAGAGTGTGAAAGTAATGGTCATTTCTACGTTCCGGGCAACCTAGGTTTCACTCTAGGGCGTTGCTCCACCAGATCGAATAGTTAGTGCCTTAGAAGTCAACGTCAGAAGCATAAAATACAGTATAAATACAACGGTGTTTCCATCGTATAAAACGAATAATTGCAACCAGTGTGAAAGTTATGGTCATTTCTACGTTCCGGGCAACCTAGGCTTCACTCTAGGGCGTTGCTCCACCAGATTGAAAAGTTAGTGCCTTAGAAGTCAACCCCCGAAGCGTAAAATGCAATAAAAATACAACAGTTTTTCCATCATATTACAGGAGTAATTGCAACCAGTTTGAAAGTGATGGTCATTTCTACGTTCCGGGCACCCTAGGCTTCACTCTAGGGCGTTGCTCCACCATATCGAATACTTAGTGCCTTAGAAGTCAACGCCAGAAGCATAAAATACAACATAAATACAACAGTTTTTCCATCGTATAACAGGAATAGTTGCAACCAGTTTGAAAGTTATGGTCATTTCTACGTTCCGGGCAACCTAGGCTTCACTCTAGGATGTGCCTCCACCATATCGAATAGTTAGGGGTTTAGAAGTAAACACCCGAAGCATAAAATACAATAAAAATACAACAGTTTTTCCATCGTATAAAACGAGTAATTGCAACCAGTGTGAAAGTTATGGTCATTTCTACGTTCCGGGCAACATAGGCTTCACTCTAGGGCGTTGCTCCAACAGATCGAATAGTTAGGTCCTTAGATGTCAACGCCAGAAGCATAAAATACGATATAAATACAACAGTTTTTCCATCGTATAACAGGAATAATTGTAACCAGTTTGAAAGTGATTGTCATTTCTACGTTGCGGGCAACCTAGGTTTCACTCTAGGGCGTTGCTCCACCAGATCGAATAGTTAGTGCGTTAGAAGTCAACGTCAGAAGCATAAAATACAGTATAAATACAACAGTCTTTCCATCGTATAAAACGAATAATTGCAACCAGTATGAAAGTTATGGTCATTTCTACGTTCCGGGCAACCTAGGCCTCACTCTAGGGCGTTGCTCCACCAGATCGAATAGTTGGTGCCTTAGAAGTCAACGTCAGAAGCTTAAAATACAATATAAATACAACAGTTTTTCCATCGTATAGAACGAACAATTGCAACCAGTATGAAATTTATGGACATTTCTACTTTCCGGGCAACCTAGGTTTCACCCTAGGGAGTTGCTCCAACAGACTGAATAGTTAGGGCCTTAGAAGTCAACGCCCGAAGCATAAAATGCAAAAAAATACAACAGTTTTTCCATCGTATAACAGGAATAATTGCAATTAGTGTGAAAGTGATGGTCATTTCTACGTTCCGGGCAACCTAGGCTTCACCCTAGGGCGTTGCTCCACCAGATCGAATAGTTAGGGCCTTAGAAGTCAACGCCAGAAGCATAAGGTACGATATAAATACAACAGCTTTTCCATCGTATAACAGGAACAATAGCAACCAGTGTGAAAGATATGATCATTTCTACGTTCCGGGCAACCTAGGCGTCACTCTAAGGCGTCGCTCCACCAGATCGTATAGTTAGGGCCTAAGAAGTCAACGCCAGAAGCATAAAATACAATATAAATGCAACAGCTTTTCCATCGTATAAAATGAATAATTGCAAAGAGTGTGAAAGTAATGGTCATTTCTACGTTCCGGGCAACCTAGGTTTCACTCTAGGGCTCTGCTCCACCAGATCGAATAGTTAGTGCGTTAGAAGTCAACGTCAGAAGCATAAAATACAGTATAAATACAACAGTTTTTCCATCGTATAAAACGAATAATTGCAACCAGTGTGAAAGTTATGGTCATTTCTACTATCCGGGCAACCTAGGCTTCACACTAGGGCGTTGCTCCACCAGACCGAATAGTTAGGGTCTTAGAAGTCAACGCCAGAAGCATAAGGTACAATATAAATACAACAGCTTTTACATCGTATAACAGGAACAATAGCAACCAGTGTGAAAGATATGGTCATTTCTACGTTCCGGGCAACCTAGGCGTCACTCTAAGGCGTTGCTCCACCAGATCTAATAGTTGGGGCCCAAGAAGACAACGCCAGAAGCATAAAATACAATATAAATGCAACAGCTTTTCCATCGTATAAAATGAATAATTGCAAAGAGTGTGAAAGTAATGGTCCTTTTTACGTCCCGGGCAACCTAGGTTTCATTCTAGGGCGTTGCTCCTCCAGATCGAATAGTTAGTGCGTTAGAAGTCAACGTCAGAAGCATAAAATACAGTATAAATACAACAGTTTTTCCATCGTATAAAACGAATAATTGCAACCAATATGAAAGTTATCGTCATTTCTACTTTCCGGGCAACCTAGGATTCACCCTAGGGCGTTGCTCCAACAGATCGAATAGTTAGGGCCTAAGAAGTCAACACCAGGAGCATAAAATACAATATAAATGCAACAGCTTTTCCATCGTATGAAATGAATAATTGCAAAGAGTGGGAAAGTAATGGTCATTTCTACGTTCCGTGTAACCTAGTTTTCACTCTAGGGTGTTGCTCCACCATATCGAATACTTAGTGCCATAGAAGTCAACGCCAGAAGCATAAAATACAATATAAATACAACAGTTTTTCCATCGTATAACAGGAATAATTGCAACCAGTTTGAAAGTTATGGTCATTTCTACTTGCCGGGCAACCTGGGCTTCACCCTAGGGCGTTGTTCCACCCGATCGCATAGTTAGGGCCTATGAAGTGAACGCCAGAAGCATAAAATACAATATAAATACAACAATTTTTCCATCGTATAAAACGAATAATTGCAACCAGTGTGAAAGTTATGGTCATTTCTACGTTCCCGGCAACCTATGCTTCACTCTAGGATGTGCCTCCACCATATCGAACGGTTAGGGGTTTAGAAGTAAACACCCGAAGCATAAAATACAATAAAAATACAACAGTTTTTTCATTGTATAAATCGAATAATTGCTACCAGTGTGAAAGTTATGGTCATTTCTACGTTCCGGGCAACCTAGGCTTCACCCTAGTGCGTTGTTCCACCAGATCGAATAGTTAAGGCCTACGAAGTGAACGCCAGAAGCATAAAATACAATATAAATACAACAGTTTTACCATCGTATAAAACGGATAATTGCAACCAATATGAAAGTTATCGTCATTTCTACTTTCCGGGCAACCTAGGAATCACCCTAGGGCGTTGCTCCAACAGATTGAATAGTTAGTGCCTTAGAAGTCAACGCCCGAAGCATAAAATGCAATAAAAATGCAACAGTTTTTCCATCATATAACAGGAGTAATTGCAACCAGTTTGAAAGTGATGGTCATTTCTACGTTCCGGGCACCCTAGGCTTCACCCTAGGGCGTTGCTCCACCAGATCGAATAGTTAGGGCCTTAGAAGTCAACGCCAGAAGCACAAGGTACGATATAAATACAACAGCTTTTCCATCGTATAACAGGAACAATAGCAACCAGTGTGAAAGATATGATCATTTCTACGTTCCGGGCAACCTAGACGTCACTCTAAGGCGTCGCTCCACCAGATCGAATAGTTAGGGCCTAAGAAGTCAACGCCAGAAGCATAAAATACAATATAAATGCAACAGCTTTTCCATCGTATAAAATGAATAATTGCAAAGAGTGTGAAAGTAATGGTCATTTCTACGTTCCGGGCAACCTAGGTTTCACTCTAGGGCGTTGCTCCACCAGATCGAATAGTTAGTGCCTTAGAAGTCAACGTCAGAAGCATAAAATACATTATAAATACAACAGTGTTTCCATCGTATAAAACGAATAATTGCAACCAGTGTGAAAGTTATGGTCATTTCTACGTTCCGGGCAACCTAGGCTTCACTCTAGGGCGTTGCTCCACCAGATTGAAAAGTTAGTGCCTTAGAAGTCAACCCCCGAAGCGTAAAATGCAATAAAAATACAACAGTTTTTCCATCATATTACAGGAGTAATTGCAACCAGTTTGAAAGTGATGGTCATTTCTACGTTCCGGGCACCCTAGGCTTCACTCTAGGGCGTTGCTCCACCATATCGAATACTTAGTGCCTTAGAAGTCAACGCCAGAAGCATAAAATACAACATAAATACAACAGTTTTTCCATCGTATAACAGGAATAATTGCAACCAGTTTGAAAGTTATGGTCATTTCTACGTTCCGGGCAACCTAGGCTTCACTCTAGGATGTGCCTCCACCATATCGAATAGTTAGGGGTTTAGAAGTAAACACCCGAAGCATAAAATACAATAAAAATACAACAGTTTTTCCATCGTATAAAACGAGTAATTGCAACCAGTGTGAAAGTTATGGTCATTTCTACGTTCCGGGCAACCTAGGCTTCACTCTAGGGCGTTGCTCCACCAGATTGAATAGTTAGTGCCATAGAAGTCAACGCCAGAAGCATAAAATACAATATAAATACAACAGTTTTTCCATCGTATAACAGGAATAATTGCAACCAGTTTGAAAGTTATGGTCATTTCTACTTGCCGGGCAACCTGGGCTTCACCCTAGGGCGTTGTTCCACCCGATCGCATAGTTAGGGCCTATGAAGTGAACGCCAGAAGCATAAAATACAATATAAATACAACAATTTTTCCATCGTATAAAACGAATAATTGCAACCAGTGTGAAAGTTATGGTCATTTCTACGTTCCCGGCAACCTATGCTTCACTCTAGGATGTGCCTCCACCATATCGAACGGTTAGGGGTTTAGAAGTAAACACCCGAAGCATAAAATACAATAAAAATACAACAGTTTTTTCATTGTATAAATCGAATAATTGCTACCAGTGTGAAAGTTATGGTCATTTCTACGTTCCGGGCAACCTAGGCTTCACCCTAGTGCGTTGTTCCACCAGATCGAATAGTTAAGGCCTACGAAGTGAACGCCAGAAGCATAAAATACAATATAAATACAACAGTTTTACCATCGTATAAAACGGATAATTGCAACCAATATGAAAGTTATCGTCATTTCTACTTTCCGGGCAACCTAGGAATCACCCTAGGGCGTTGCTCCAACAGATTGAATAGTTAGTGCCTTAGAAGTCAACGCCCGAAGCATAAAATGCAATAAAAATGCAACAGTTTTTCCATCATATAACAGGAGTAATTGCAACCAGTTTGAAAGTGATGGTCATTTCTACGTTCCGGGCACCCTAGGCTTCACCCTAGGGCGTTGCTCCACCAGATCGAATAGTTAGGGCCTTAGAAGTCAACGCCAGAAGCACAAGGTACGATATAAATACAACAGCTTTTCCATCGTATAACAGGAACAATAGCAACCAGTGTGAAAGATATGATCATTTCTACGTTCCGGGCAACCTAGGCGTCACTCTAAGGCGTCGCTCCACCAGATCGAATAGTTAGGGCCTAAGAAGTCAACGCCAGAAGCATAAAATACAATATAAATGCAACAGCTTTTCCATCGTATAAAATGAATAATTGCAAAGAGTGTGAAAGTAATGGTCATTTCTACGTTCCGGGCAACCTAGGTTTCACTCTAGGGCGTTGCTCCACCAGATCGAATAGTTAGTGCCTTAGAAGTCAACGTCAGAAGCATAAAATACATTATAAATACAACAGTGTTTCCATCGTATAAAACGAATAATTGCAACCAGTGTGAAAGTTATGGTCATTTCTACGTTCCGGGCAACCTAGGCTTCACTCTAGGGCGTTGCTCCACCAGATTGAAAAGTTAGTGCCTTAGAAGTCAACCCCCGAAGCGTAAAATGCAATAAAAATACAACAGTTTTTCCATCATATTACAGGAGTAATTGCAACCAGTTTGAAAGTGATGGTCATTTCTACGTTCCGGGCACCCTAGGCTTCACTCTAGGGCGTTGCTCCACCATATCGAATACTTAGTGCCTTAGAAGTCAACGCCAGAAGCATAAAATACAACATAAATACAACAGTTTTTCCATCGTATAACAGGAATAATTGCAACCAGTTTGAAAGTTATGGTCATTTCTACGTTCCGGGCAACCTAGGCTTCACTCTAGGATGTGCCTCCACCATATCGAATAGTTAGGGGTTTAGAAGTAAACACCCGAAGCATAAAATACAATAAAAATACAACAGTTTTTCCATCGTATAAAACGAGTAATTGCAACCAGTGTGAAAGTTATGGTCATTTCTACGTTCCGGGCAACCTAGGCTTCACTCTAGGGCGTTGCTCCACCAGATTGAATAGTTAGTGCCTTAGAAGTCAACCCCCGAAGCGTAAAATGCAATAAAAATACAACAGTTTTTCCATCATATTACAGGAGTAATTGCAACCAGTTTGAAAGTGATGGTCATTTCTACGTTCCGGGCACCCTAGGCTTCACTCTAGGGCGTTGCTCCACCATATCGAATACTTAGTGCCTTAGAAGTCAACGCCAGAAGCATAAAATACAACATAAATACAACAGTTTTTCCATCGTATAACAGGAATAATTGCAACCAGTTTGAAAGTTATGGTCATTTCTACTTTCCGGGCAACCTAGGCTTCACCCTAGTGCGTAGCTCCACCAGATCGAATAGTTAGTGCCTTAGAAGTCAACGTCAGAAGCATAAAATACAGTATAAATACAACAGTTCTTCCATCGTATAAAACGAATAATTGCAACCAGTATGAAGGTCATGGTCATTTCTACGTTCCGGGAAACCAAGGCTTCACCCTAGGGCGTTGCTCCACCAGATCGAATAGTTAGGGCCTTAGAAGTCAACGCCAGAAGCATAAGGTACAATATAAATACAACAGCTTTTCCATCGTATAACAGGAACAATAGCAACCAGTGTGAAAGATATGATCATTTCTACGTTCCGGGCAACCTAGGCGTCACTCTAAGGCGTCGCTCCACCAGATCGAATAGTTAGGGCCTAAGAAGTCAACGCCAGAAGCATAAAATACAATATAAATGCAACAGCTTTTCCATCGTATAAAATGAATAATTGCAAAGAGTGTGAAAGTAATGGTCATTTCTACGTTCCGGGCAACCTAGGTTTCACTCTAGGGCGTTGCTCCACCAGATCGAATAGTTAGTGCCTTAGAAGTCAACGTCAGAAGCATAAAATACAGTATAAATACAACAGTTTTTCCATCGTATAAAACGAATAATTGCAACCAGTGTGAAAGTTATGGTCATTTCTACGTTCCGGGCAACCTAGGCTTCACTCTAGGGCGTTGCTCCACCAGATTGAATAGTTAGTGCCTTAGAAGTCAACCCCCGAAGCGTAAAATGCAATAAAAATACAACAGTTTTTCCATCATATTACAGGAGTAATTGCAACCAGTTTGAAAGTTATGGTCATTTCTACTTTCCGGGCAACCTAGGCTTCACCCTAGTGCGTAGCTCCACCAGATCGAACAGTTAGTGCCTTAGAAGTCAACGTCAGAAGCATAAAATACAGTATAAATACAACAGTTCTTACATCGTATAAAACGAATAATTGCAACCAGTATGAAAGTCATGGTCATTTCTACGTTCCGGGAAACCAAGGCTTCACTCTAAGTCGTTGCTCCAAGAGATCGAATAGTTAGGGCCTCAGAAGTCAACGCCAGAAGAATAAAATACAATATAAATACAACAGTTTTTCCATCGTATAACAGGAATAATTGCAACCAGTGTGAAAGTTATGGTCATTTCTACGTTCCGGGCAACCTAGGCTTCACTCTAGGATGTGCCTCCACCATATCGAATAGTTAGGGGTTTAGAAGTAAACACCCGAAGCATAAAATACAATAAAAATACAACAGTTTTTCCATCGTATAAAACGAGTAATTGCAACCAGTGTGAAAGTTATGGTCATTTCTACGTTCCGGGCAACATAGGCTTCACTCTAGGGCGTTGCTCCAACAGATCGAATAGTTAGGTCCTTAGATGTCAACGCCAGAAGCATAAAATACGATATAAATACAACAGTTTTTCCATCGTATAACAGGAATAATTGTAACCAGTTTGAAAGTGATTGTCATTTCTACGTTGCGGGCAACCTAGGTTTCACTCTAGGGCGTTGCTCCACCAGATCGAATAGTTAGTGCGTTAGAAGTCAACGTCAGAAGCATAAAATACAGTATAAATACAACAGTTTTTCCATCGTATAAAACGAATAATTGCAACCAGTATGAAAGTTATGGTCATTTCTACGTCCCGGGCAACCTAGGCCTCACTCTAGGGCGTTGCTCCACCAGATCGAATAGTTGGTGCCTTAGAAGTCAACGTCAGAAGCTTAAAATACAATATAAATACAACAGTTTTTCCATCGTATAAAACGAATAATTGCAACCAGTATGAAATTTATGGACATTTCTACTTTCCGGGCAACCTAGGCTTCACCCTAGGGAGTTGCTCCAACAGACTGAATAGTTAGGGCCTTAGAAGTCAAGGCCCGAAGCATAAAATGCAAAAAAATACAACAGTTTTTCCATCGTATAACAGGAATAATTGCAATTAGTGTGAAAGTGATGGTCATTTCTACGTTCCGGGCAACCTAGGCTTCACCCTAGGGCGTTGCTCCACCAGATCGAATAGTTAGGGCCTTAGAAGTCAACGCCAGAAGCATAAGGTACGATATAAATACAACAGCTTTTCCATCGTATAACAGGAACAATAGCAACCAGTGTGAAAGATATGATCATTTCTACGTTCCGGGCAACCTAGGCGTCACTCTAAGGCGTCGCTCCACCAGATCGTATAGTTAGGGCCTAAGAAGTCAACGCCAGAAGCATAAAATACAATATAAATGCAACAGCTTTTCCATCGTATAAAATGAATAATTGCAAAGAGTGTGAAAGTAATGGTCATTTCTACGTTCCGGGCAACCTAGGTTTCACTCTAGGGCTCTGCTCCACCAGATCGAATAGTTAGTGCGTTAGAAGTCAACGTCAGAAGCATAAAATACAGTATAAATACAACAGTTTTTCCATCGTATAAAACGAATAATTGCAACCAGTGTGAAAGTTATGGTCATTTCTACGTTCCGGGCAACACAGGCTTCACTCTAGGGCGTTGCTCCACCAGATTGCATAGTTAGTGCCTTAGAAGTCAACCCCCGAAGCGTAAAATGCAATAAAAATACAACAGTTTTTCCATCATATTACAGGAGCAATTGCAACCAGTTTGAAAGTGATGGTCATTTCTACGTTCCGGGCACCCTAGGCTTCACTCTAGGGCGTTGCTCCACCATATCGAATACTTAGTGCCTTAGAAGTCAACGCCAGAAGCATAAAATACAACATGAATACAACAGTTTTTCCATCGTATAACAGGAATAATTGCAACCAGTTTGAAAGTTATGTTCATTTCTACTTTCCGGGCAACCTAGGCTTCACCCTAGCGCGTAGCTCCACCAGATCGAATAGTTAGTGCCTTAGAAGTCAACGTCAGAAGCATAAAATACATTATAAGTACAACAGTTCTTCCATCGTATAAAACGAATAATTGCAACCAGTATGAAAGTCATGGTCATTTCTACGTTCCGGGAAACCAAGGCTTCACTCTAAGTCGTTGCTCCAAGAGATCGAATAGTTAGGGCCTCAGAAGTCAACGCCAGAAGCATAAAATACAATATAAATACAACAGTTTTTCCATCGTATAAAACGAATAATTGCAACCACTATGAAAGTTATGGTCATTTCTACTATCCGGGCAACCTAGGCTTCACCCTAGGGCGATGCTGCACCAGATCGAATAGTTAGGGCCTTAGAAGTCAACGCCAGAATCATAAGGTACAATATAAATACAACAGCTTTTCCATCGTATAACAGGAATAATTGCAATTAGTGTGAAAGATATGGTCATTTCTACGTTACGTGCAACCTAGGCGTCACACTAAGGCGTCGCTCCACCAGATCGAATAGTTAGGGCCTAAGAAGTCAACGCCAGAAGCATAAAATACAATATAAATGCAACAGCTTTTCAATCGTATAAAATGAATAATTGCAAAGAGTGTGAAAGTAATGGTCATTTCTACGTTCCGGGCAACCTAGGTTTCACTCTAGGGCGTTGCTCCACCAGATCGAATAGTTAGTGCCTTAGAAGTCAACGTCAGAAGCATAAAATACAGTATAAATACAACGGTGTTTCCATCGTATAAAACGAATAATTGCAACCAGTGTGAAAGTTATGGTCATTTCTACGTTCCGGGCAACCTAGGCTTCACTCTAGGGCGTTGCTCCACCAGATTGAAAAGTTAGTGCCTTAGAAGTCAACCCCCGAAGCGTAAAATGCAATAAAAATACAACAGTTTTTCCATCATATTACAGGAGTAATTGCAACCAGTTTGAAAGTGATGCTCATTTCTACGTTCCGGGCACCCTAGGCTTCACTCTAGGGCGTTGCTCCACCATATCGAATACTTAGTGCCTTAGAAGTCAACGCCAGAAGCATAAAATACAACATAAATACAACAGTTTTTCCATCGTATAAAATGAATAATTGCAAAGAGTGTGAAAGTAATGGTCATTTCTACGTTCCGGGCAACCTAGGTTTCACTCTAGGGCGTTGCTCCACCAGATCGAATAGTTAGTGCCTTAGAAGTCAACGTCAGAAGCATAAAATACATTATAAGTACAACAGTTCTTCCATTGTATAAAACGAATAATTGCAACCAGTATGAAAGTCATGGTCATTTCTACGTTCCGGGAAACCAAGGCTTCACTCTAAGTCGTTGCTCCAAGAGATCGAATAGTTAGGGCCTCAGAAGTCAACGCCAGAAGCATAAAATACAATATAAATACAACAGTTTTTCCATCGTATAAAACGAATAATTGCAACCACTATGAAAGTTATGGTCATTTCTACTATCCGGGCAACCTAGGCTTCACCCTAGGGCGATGCTGCACCAGATCGAATAGTTAGGACCTTAGAAGTCAACGCCAGAAGCATAAGGTACAATATAAATACAACAGCTTTTCCATCGTATAACAGGAATAATTGCAATTAGTGTGAAAGATATGGTCATTTCTACGTTACGGGCAACCTAGGCTTCACCCTAGGGCGTTGGTCCACCAGATCGAATAGTTAGGGCCTTAGAAGTCAACGCCAGAAGCATAAGGTACAATATAAATACAACAGCTTTTCCATCGTATAACAGGAACAATAGCAACCAGTGTGAAAAATATGATCATTTCTACGTTCCGGGCAACCTAGGCGTCACACTAAGGCGTCGCTCCACCAGATCGAATAGTTAGGGCCTAAGAAGTCAACGCCAGAAGCATAAAATACAATATAAATGCAACAGCTTTTCCATCGTATAAAATGAATAATTGCAAAGAGTGTGAAAGTAATGGTCATTTCTACGTTCCGGGCAACCTAGGTTTCACTCTAGGGCGTTGCTCCACCAGATCGAATAGTTAGTGCCTTAGAAGTCAACGTCAGAAGCATAAAATACAGTATAAATACAACGGTGTTTCCATCGTATAAAACGAATAATTGCAACCAGTGTGAAAGTTATGGTCATTTCTACGTTCCGGGCAACCTAGGCTTCACTCTAGGGCGTTGCTCCACCAGATTGAAAAGTTAGTGCCTTAGAAGTCAACCCCCGAAGCGTAAAATGCAATAAAAATACAACAGTTTTTCCATCATATTACAGGAGTAATTTCAACCAGTTTGAAAGTGATGGTCATTTCTACGTTCCGGGCACCCTAGGCTTCACTCTAGGGCGTTGCTCCACCATATCGAATACATAGTGCCTTAGAAGTCAACGCCAGAAGCATAAAATACAACATAAATACAACAGTTTTTCCATCGTATAACAGGAATAATTGCAACCAGTTTGAAAGTTATGGTCATTTCTACGTTCCGGGCAACCTAGGCTTCACTCTAGGATGTGCCTCCACCATATCGAATAGTTAGGGGTTTAGAAGTAAACACCCGAAGCATAAAATACAATAAAAATACAACAGTTTTTCCATCGTATAAAACGAGTAATTGCAACCAGTGTGAAAGTTATGGTCATTTCTACGTTCCGGGCAACATAGGCTTCACTCTAGGGCGTTGCTCCAACAGATCGAATAGTTAGGTCCTTAGATGTCAACGCCAGAAGCATAAAATACGATATAAATACAACAGTTTTTCCATCGTATAACAGGAATAATTGTAACCAGTTTGAAAGTGATTGTCATTTCTACGTTGCGGGCAACCTAGGTTTCACTCTAGGGCGTTGCTCCACCAGATCGAATAGTTAGTGCGTTAGAAGTCAACGTCAGAAGCATAAAATACAGTATAAATACAACAGTCTTTCCATCGTATAAAACGAATAATTGCAACCAGTATGAAAGTTATGGTCATTTCTACGTTCCGGGCAACCTAGGCCTCACTCTAGGGCGTTGCTCCACCAGATCGAATAGTTGGTGCCTTAGAAGTCAACGTCAGAAGCTTAAAATACAATATAAATACAACAGTTTTTCCATCGTATAAAACGAATAATTGCAACCAGTATGAAATTTATGGACATTTCTACTTTCCGGGCAACCTAGGCTTCACCCTAGGGAGTTGCTCCAACAGACTGAATAGTTAGGGCCTTAGAAGTCAACGCCCGAAGCATAAAATGCAAAAAAATACAACAGTTTTTCCATCGTATAACAGGAATAATTGCAATTAGTGTGAAAGTGATGGTCATTTCTACGTTCCGGGCAACCTAGGCTTCACCCTAGGGCGTTGCTCCACCAGGTCGAATAGTTAGGGCCTTAGAAGTCAACGCCAGAAGCATAAGGTACGATATAAATACAACAGTTCTTCCATCGTATAAAACGAATAATTGCAACCAGTATGAAAGTCATGGTCATTTCTACGTTCCGGGAAACCAAGGCTTCACTCTAAGTCGTTCCTCCAAGAGATCGAATAGTTAGGGCCTCAGAAGTCAACGCCAGAAGCATAAAATACAATATAAATACAACAGTTTTTCCATCGTATAAAACGAATAATTGCAACCACTATGAAAGTTATGGTCATTTCTACTATCCGGGCAACCTAGGCTTCACCCTAGGGCGATGCTGCACCAGATCGAATAGTTAGGGCCTTAGAAGTCAACGCGCGGAACATAAAACACAAAATAAATAGAACAGTTTTTCCATTGGATAAATCGAATAATTGCTACCAGTGTGAAAGTTATGGTCATTTCTACGTTCCGGGCAACCTAGGCTTCACCCTAGTGCGTTGTTCCACCAGATCGAATAGTTAAGGCCTACGAAGTGAACGCCAGAAGCATAAAATACAATATAAATACAACAGTTTTACTATCGTATAAAACGAATAATTGCAACCAGTATGAAAGTCATGGTCATTTCTACGTTCCGGGAAACCAAGGCTTCACTCTAGGACGTTGCTCCAACAGATTGAATAGTTAGGGCCTTAGAAGTCAACGCCCGAAGCATAAAATACAGTATAAATACAACAGTTTTTCCATCGTATAAAACGCATAATTGCAACCAATATGAAAGTTATCGTCATTTCTACTTTCCGGGCAACCTAGGATTCACCCTAGGGCGTTGCTCCAACAGATTGAATAGTTAGTGCCTTAGAAGTCAACACCAGGAGCATAAAATACAATAAAAATGCAACAGTTTTTCCATCATATAACAGGAGTAATTGCAACCAGTTTGAAAGTGATGGTCATTTCTACGTTCCGGGCACCCTAGGCTTCACTCTAGGGCGTTGCTCTACCATATCGAAAACTTAGTGCCTTAGAAGTCAACGTCAGAAGCATAAAATACAGTATAAATACAACAGTTCTTATATCGTATAAAACGAATAATTGAAACCAGTATGAAAGTCATGGTCATTTCTACGTTCCGGGAAACCAAGGCTTCACTCTAGGGCGTTGCTCCACCAGATCGAATAATTAGGGCCTCAGAAGTCAACGCCAGAAGCATAAAATACAATATAAATACAACAGCTTTTCCATCGTATAAAACGAATAATTGCAACCACTATGAAAGTTATGGTCATTTCTACTATCCGGGCAACCTAGGCTTCACACTAGGGCGTTGCTCCACCAGACCGAATAGTTAGGGCCTTAGAAGTCAACGCCAGAAGCATAAGGTACAATATAAAGACAACAGCTTTTACATCGTATAACAGGAACAATAGCAACCAGTGTGAAAGATATGGTCATTTCTACGTTCCGGGCAACCTAGGCGTCACTCTAAGGCGTTGCTCCACCAGATCTAATAGTTAGGGCCCAAGAAGACAACGCCAGAAGCATAAAATACAATATAAATGCAACAGCTTTTCCATCGTATAAAATGAATAATTGCAAAGAGTGTGAAAGTAATGGTCCTTTCTACGACCCGGGCAACCTAGGCTTCACACTAGGGCGTTGCTCCTCCAGACCGAATAGATAGGGCCTTAGAAGTCAACGCCAGAAGCATAAGGTACAATATAAATACAACAGCTTTTACATCGTATAACAGGAACAATAGCAACCAGTGTGAAAGATATGGTCATTTCTACGTTCCGGGCAACCTAGGCGTCACTCTAAGGCGTTGCTCCACCAGATCTAATAGTTAGGGCCCAAGAAGTCAACGTCAGAAGCATAAAATACAGTATAAATACAACAGCTTTTCCATCGTATAAAACGGATAATTGCAACCAGTATGAAAGTTATGGTATTTCTACGTTCCGGGCAACATAGGCTTCACTCTAAGGCGTCGCTCCAACAGATCGAATAGTTGGTGCCTTACAAGTCAAAGTCAGAAGCATAAAATACAATATAAATACAACAGTTTTTCCATCGTATAAAACGAATAATTGCAACCAGTATGAAAGTTATGGACATTTCTACTTTCCGGGCAACCTAGGCTTCACCCTAATGCGTTACTCCAACAGATTGAATAGTTAGGGCCTTAGAAGTCAACGCCCGAAGCATAAAATGCAATAAAAATACAACAGTTTTTCCATCGTATAACGGGAATAATTGTAACCAGTTTGAAAGTGATGGTCATTTCTACGTTCCGGGCAACCTAGGCTTCACTCTAGGGCGTTGCTCCACCAGATCGAATAGTTAGGGCCTAAGAAGTCAACACCAGGAGCATAAAATACAATATAAATGCAACAGCTTTTCCATCGTATGAAATGAATAATTGCAAAGAGTGGGAAAGTAATGGTCATTTCTACGTTCCGCGTAACCTAGGCTTCACTCTAGTGTGTTGCTCCACCATATCGAATACTTAGTGCCATAGAAGTCAACGCCAGAAGCATAAAATACAATATAAATACAACAGTTTTTCCATCGTATAACAGGAATAATTGCAACCAGTTTGAAAGTTATGGTCATTTCTACTTGCCGGGCAACCTAGGCTTCACCCTAGGGCGTTGTTCCACCCGATCGTATAGTTAGGGCCTATGAAGTGAACGCCAGAAGCATAAAATACAATATAAATACAACAGTTTTTCCATCGTATAAAACGAATAATTGCAACCAGTGTGAAAGTTATGGTCATTTCTACGTTCCGGGCAACCTAGGCTTCACTCTAGGATGTGCCTCCACCATATCGAATAGTTAGGTGTTTAGAAGTAAACACCCGAAGCATAAAATACAATAAAAATACAACAGTTTTTCCATCGTATAAAACGAGTAATTGCAACCAGTGTGAAAGTTATGGTCATTTCTACGTTCCGGGCACCCTAGGCTTCACTCTAGGGCGTTGCTCCACCATATCGAATACTTAGTGCCTTAGAAGTCAACGCCAGAAGCATAAAATACAACATAAATACAACAGTTTTTCCATCGTATAAAATGAATAATTGCAAAGAGTGTGAAAGTAATGGTCATTTCTACGTTCCGGGCAACCTAGGTTTCACTCTAGGGCGTTGCTCCACCAGATCGAATAGTTAGTGCCTTAGAAGTCAACGTCAGAAGCATAAAATACATTATAAGTACAACAGTTCTTCCATTGTATAAAACGAATAATTGCAACCAGTATGAAAGTCATGGTCATTTCTACGTTCCGGGAAACCAAGGCTTCACTCTAAGTCGTTGCTCCAAGAGATCGAATAGTTAGGGCCTCAGAAGTCAACGCCAGAAGCATAAAATACAATATAAATACAACAGTTTTTCCATCGTATAAAACGAATAATTGCAACCACTATGAAAGTTATGGTCATTTCTACTATCCGGGCAACCTAGGCTTCACCCTAAGGCGATGCTGCACCAGATCGAATAGTTAGGACCTTAGAAGTCAACGCCAGAAGCATAAGGTACAATATAAATACAACAGCTTTTCCATCGTATAACAGGAATAATTGCAATTAGTGTGAAAGATATGGTCATTTCTACGTTACGGGCAACCTAGGCTTCACCCTAGGGCGTTGGTCCACCAGATCGAATAGTTAGGGCCTTAGAAGTCAACGCCAGAAGCATAAGGTACAATATAAATACAACAGCTTTTCCATCGTATAACAGGAACAATAGCAACCAGTGTGAAAAATATGATCATTTCTACGTTCCGGGCAACCTAGGCGTCACACTAAGGCGTCGCTCCACCAGATCGAATAGTTAGGGCCTAAGAAGTCAACGCCAGAAGCATAAAATACAATATAAATGCAACAGCTTTTCCATCGTATAAAATGAATAATTGCAAAGAGTGTGAAAGTAATGGTCATTTCTACGTTCCGGGCAACCTAGGTTTCACTCTAGGGCGTTGCTCCACCAGATCGAATAGTTAGTGCCTTAGAAGTCAACGTCAGAAGCATAAAATACAGTATAAATACAACGGTGTTTCCATCGTATAAAACGAATAATTGCAACCAGTGTGAAAGTTATGGTCATTTCTACGTTCCGGGCAACCTAGGCTTCACTCTAGGGCGTTGCTCCACCAGATTGAAAAGTTAGTGCCTTAGAAGTCAACCCCCGAAGCGTAAAATGCAATAAAAATACAACAGTTTTTCCATGATATTACAGGAGTAATTTCAACCAGTTTGAAAGTGATGGTCATTTCTACGTTCCGGGCACCCTAGGCTTCACTCTAGGGCGTTGCTCCACCATATCGAATACTTAGTGCCTTAGAAGTCAACGCCAGAAGCATAAAATACAACATAAATACAACAGTTTTTCCATCGTATAACAGGAATAATTGCAACCAGTTTGAAAGTTATGGTCATTTCTACGTTCCGGGCAACCTAGGCTTCACTCTAGGATGTGCCTCCACCATATCGAATAGTTAGGGGTTTAGAAGTAAACACCCGAAGCATAAAATACAATAAAAATACAACAGTTTTTCCATCGTATAAAACGAGTAATTGCAACCAGTGTGAAAGTTATGGTCATTTCTACGTTCCGGGCAACATAGGCTTCACTCTAGGGCGTTGCTCCAACAGATCGAATAGTTAGGTCCTTAGATGTCAACGCCAGAAGCATAAAATACGATATAAATACAACAGTTTTTCCATCGTATAACAGGAATAATTGTAACCAGTTTGAAAGTGATTGTCATTTCTACGTTGCGGGCAACCTAGGTTTCACTCTAGGGCGTTGCTCCACCAGATCGAATAGTTAGTGCGTTAGAAGTCAACGTCAGAAGCATAAAATACAGTATAAATACAACAGTCTTTCCATCGTATAAAACGAATAATTGCAACCAGTATGAAAGTTATGGTCATTTCTACGTTCCGGGCAACCTAGGCCTCACTCTAGGGCGTTGCTCCACCAGATCGAATAGTTGGTGCCTTAGAAGTCAACGTCAGAAGCTTAAAATACAATATAAATACAACAGTTTTTCCATCGTATAAAACGAATAATTGCAACCAGTATGAAATTTATGGACATTTCTACTTTCCGGGCAACCTAGGCTTCACCCTAGGGAGTTGCTCCAACAGACTGAATAGTTAGGGCCTTAGAAGTCAACGCCCGAAGCATAAAATGCAAAAAAATACAACAGTTTTTCCATCGTATAACAGGAATAATTGCAATTAGTGTGAAAGTGATGGTCATTTCTACGTTCCGGGCAACCTAGGCTTCACCCTAGGGCGTTGCTCCACCAGGTCGAATAGTTAGGGCCTTAGAAGTCAACGCCAGAAGCATAAGGTACGATATAAATACAACAGCTTTTCCATCGTATAACAGGAACAATAGCAACCAGTGTGAAAGATATGATCATTTCTACGTTCCGGGCAACCTAGGCGTCACTCTAAGGCGTCGCTCCACCAGATCGTATAGTTAGGGCCTAAGAAGTCAACGCCAGAAGCATAAAATACAATATAAATGCAACAGCTTTTCCATCGTATACAATGAATAATTGCAAAGAGTGTGAAAGTAATGGTCATTTCTACGTTCCGGGCAACCTAGGTTTCACTCTAGGGCTCTGCTCCACCAGATCGAATAGTTAGTGCGTTAGAAGTCAACGTCAGAAGCATAAAATACAGTATAAATACAACAGTTTTTCCATCGTATAAAACGAATAATTGCAACCAGTGTGAAAGTTATGGTCATTTCTACGTTCCGGGCAACACAGGCTTCACTCTAGGGCGTTGCTCCACCAGATTGCATAGTTAGTGCCTTAGAAGTCAACCCCCGAAGCGTAAAATGCAATAAAAATACAACAGTTTTTCCATCATATTACAGGAGTAATTGCAACCAGTTTGAAAGTGATGGTCATTTCTACGTTCCGGGCACCCTAGGCTTCACTCTAGGGCGTTGCTCCACCATATCGAATACTTAGTGCCTTAGAAGTCAACGCCAGAAGCATAAAATACAACATGAATACAACAGTTTTTCCATCGTATAACAGGAATAATTGCAACCAGTTTGAAAGTTATGGTCATTTCTACTTTCCGGGCAACCTAGGCTTCACCCTAGCGCGTAGCTCCACCAGATCGAATAGTTAGTGCCTTAGAAGTCAACGTCAGAAGCATAAAATACATTATAAGTACAACAGTTCTTCCATCGTATAAAACGAATAATTGCAACCAGTATGAAAGTCATGGTCATTTCTACGTTCCGGGAAACCAAGGCTTCACTCTAAGTCGTTCCTCCAAGAGATCGAATAGTTAGGGCCTCAGAAGTCAACGCCAGAAGCATAAAATACAATATAAATACAACAGTTTTTCCATCGTATAAAACGAATAATTGCAACCACTATGAAAGTTATGGTCATTTCTACTATCCGGGCAACCTAGGCTTCACCCTAGGGCGATGCTGCACCAGATCGAATAGTTAGGGCCTTAGAAGTCAACGCGCGGAACATAAAACACAAAATAAATAGAACAGTTTTTCCATTGGATAAATCGAATAATTGCTACCAGTGTGAAAGTTATGGTCATTTCTACGTTCCGGGCAACCTAGGCTTCACCCTAGTGCGTTGTTCCACCAGATCGAATAGTTAAGGCCTACGAAGTGAACGCCAGAAGCATAAAATACAATATAAATACAACAGTTTTACTATCGTATAAAACGAATAATTGCAACCAGTATGAAAGTCATGGTCATTTCTACGTTCCGGGAAACCAAGGCTTCACTCTAGGACGTTGCTCCAACAGATTGAATAGTTAGGGCCTTAGAAGTCAACGCCCGAAGCATAAAATACAGTATAAATACAACAGTTTTTCCATCGTATAAAACGAATAATTGAAACCAGTATGAAAGTCATGGTCATTTCTACGTTCCGGGAAACCAAGGCTTCACTCTAGGGCGTTGCTCCACCAGATCGAATAATTAGGGCCTCAGAAGTCAACGCCAGAAGCATAAAATACAATATAAATACAACAGCTTTTCCATCGTATAAAACGAATAATTGCAACCACTATGAAAGTTATAGTCATTTCTACTATCCGGGCAACCTAGGCTTCACACTAGGGCGTTGCTCCACCAGACCGAATAGTTAGGGCCTTAGAAGTCAACGCCAGAAGCATAAGGTACAATATAAAGACAACAGCTTTTACATCGTATAACAGGAACAATAGCAACCAGTGTGAAAGATATGGTCATTTCTACGTTCCGGGCAACCTAGGCGTCACTCTAAGGCGTTGCTCCACCAGATCTAATAGTTAGGGCCCAAGAAGACAACGCCAGAAGCATAAAATACAATATAAATGCAACAGCTTTTCCATCGTATAAAATGAATAATTGCAAAGAGTGTGAAAGTAATGGTCCTTTCTACGACCCGGGCAACCTAGGCTTCACACTAGGGCGTTGCTCCTCCAGACCGAATAGATAGGGCCTTAGAAGTCAACGCCAGAAGCATAAGGTACAATATAAATACAACAGCTTTTACATCGTATAACAGGAACAATAGCAACCAGTGTGAAAGATATGGTCATTTCTACGTTCCGGGCAACCTAGGCGTCACTCTAAGGCGTTGCTCCACCAGATCTAATAGTTAGGGCCCAAGAAGTCAACGTCAGAAGCATAAAATACAGTATAAATACAACAGCTTTTCCATCGTATAAAACGGATAATTGCAACCAGTATGAAAGTTATGGTATTTCTACGTTCCGGGCAACATAGGCTTCACTCTAAGGCGTCGCTCCAACAGATCGAATAGTTGGTGCCTTACAAGTCAAAGTCAGAAGCATAAAATACAATATAAATACAACAGTTTTTCCATCGTATAAAACGAATAATTGCAACCAGTATGAAAGTTATGGACATTTCTACTTTCCGGGCAACCTAGGCTTCACCCTAATGCGTTACTCCAACAGATTGAATAGTTAGGGCCTTAGAAGTCAACGCCCGAAGCATAAAATGCAATAAAAATACAACAGTTTTTCTATCGTATAACGGGAATAATTGTAACCAGTTTGAAAGTGATGGTCATTTCTACGTTCCGGGCAACCTAGGCTTCACTCTAGGGCGTTGCTCCACCAGATCGAATAGTTAGGGCCTAAGAAGTCAACACCAGGAGCATAAAATACAATATAAATGCAACAGCTTTTCCATCGTATGAAATGAATAATTGCAAAGAGTGGGAAAGTAATGGTCATTTCTACGTTCCGTGTAACCTAGGCTTCACTCTAGTGTGTTGCTCCACCATATCGAATACTTAGTGCCATAGAAGTCAACGCCAGAAGCATAAAATACAATATAAATACAACAGTTTTTCCATCGTATAACAGGAATAATTGCAACCAGTTTGAAAGTTATGGTCATTTCTACTTGCCGGGCAACCTAGGCTTCACCCTAGGGCGTTGTTCCACCCGATCGTATAGTTAGGGCCTATGAAGTGAACGCCAGAAGCATAAAATACAATATAAATACAACAGTTTTTCCATCGTATAAAACGAATAATTGCAACCAGTGTGAAAGTTATGGTCATTTCTACGTTCCGGGCAACCTAGGCTTCACTCTAGGATGTGCCTCCACCATATCGAATAGTTAGGTGTTTAGAAGTAAACACCCGAAGCATAAAATACAATAAAAATACAACAGTTTTTCCATCGTATAAAACGAGTAATTGCAACCAGTGTGAAAGTTATGGTCATTTCTACGTTCCGGGCAACATAGGCTTCACTCTAGGGCGTTGCTCCAACAGATCGAATAGTTAAGGCCTAAGAAGTGAACGCCAGAAGCATAAAATACAATATAAATACAACAGTTTTTCCATCGTATAAAACGAATAATTGCAACCAGTGTGAAAGTTATGGTCATTTCTACGTTCCGGGCAACATAGGCTTCACTCTAAGGCGTTGCTCCAACAGATCGAATAGTTGGTGCCTTACAAGTCAAAGTCAGAAGCATAAAATACAATATAAATACAACAGTTTTTCCATCGTGTAAAACGAATATTTGCAGCCAGTATGAAATTTATGGACATTCCTACTTTCCGGGCAACCTAGGCTTCACCCTAGGGAGTTGCTCCTACAGACTGAATAGTTAGGGCCTTAGAAGTCAACGCCCGAAGCATAAAATGCAAAAAAATACAACAGTTTTTCCATCGTATAACAGGAATAATTGCAATTAGTGTGAAAGTGATGGTCATTTCTACGTTCCGGGCAACCTAGGCTTCACCCTAGGGCGTTGCTCCACCAGATCGAATAGTTAGGGCCTTAGAAGTCAACGCCAGAAGCATAAGGTACAACATAAATACAACAGCTTTTCCATCGTATAACAGAAAGAATAGCAACCAGTGTGAAAGATATGATCATTTCTACGTTCCGGGCAACCTAGGCGTCACTCTAAGGCGTCGCTCCACCAGATCGAATAGTTAGGGCCTAAGAAGTCAACGCCAGAAGCATAAAATACAATATAAATACAACAGTTTTTCCATCGTATAACAGGAATAATTGCAATTAGTGTGAAAGTGATGGTCATTTCTACGTTCCGGGCAACCTAGGCTTCACCCTAGGGCGTTGCTCCACCAGATCGAATAGTTAGGGCCTTAGAAGTCAACGCCAGAAGCATTAGGTACAATATAAATACAACAGCTTTTCCATCGTATAACAGGAATAATTGCAATTAGTGTGAAAGTGATGGTCATTTCTACGTTCCGGGCAACCTAGGCTTCACCCTAGGGCGTTGCTCCACCAGATCGAATAGTTAGGGCCTTAGAAGTCAACGCCAGAAGCATTAGGTACAATATAAATACAACAGCTTTTCCATCGTATAACAGGAACAATAGCAACCAGTGTGATAGATATGATCATTTCTACGTTCCGGGCAACCTAGGCGTCACTGTAAGGCGTCGCTCCACCAGATCGAATAGTTAGGGCCTAAGAAGTCAACGCCAGAAGCATAAAATACAATATAAATGCAACAGCTTTTCCATCGTATAAAATGAATAATTGCAAAGAGTGTGAAAGTAATGGTCATTTCTACGTTCCGGGCAACCTAGGTTTCACTCTAGGGCGTTGCTCCACCAGATCGAATAGTTAGTGCCTTAGAAGTCAACGTCAGAAGCATAAAATACAGTATAAATACAACAGCTTTTCCATTGTATAAAACGAATAATTGCAACCAGTGTGAAAGATATGGTCATTTCTACGTTCCGGGCAACCTAGGCGTCACTCTAAGGCGTTGCTCCACCAGATCGAATAGTTAGGGGCTAAGAAGTCAACGCCAGAAGCATAAAATACAATATAAATGCAACAGCTTTTCCATCGTATAAAATGAATAATTGCAAAGAGTTTGAATGTAATGGTCATTTCTACGTTCCGGGCAACCTAGGTTTCACTCTAGGGAGTTGCTCCACCAGATCAAACAGTTAGGGCCTTAGAAGTCAACGCCCGAAACATAAAATACAAAATAAATAGAACAGTTTTTCCATTGTATAAAACGAATAATTGCAACCAGTTTGAAAGTGATGGTCATTTCTACGTACCGGGCAACCTAGGCTTCACTCTAGGGTGTTGCTCCACCAGATCAAACAGTTAGGGCCTTAGAAGTCAACGCCCGAAGCATAAAATACAAAATAAATAGAACAGATATTCCATTGTATAAAACGAATAATTGCTACCAGTGTAAATATTATGGTCATTTCTACGTTCCGGGCAACCTAGGCTTCACCCTAGGGCGTTGTTCCACCAGATCGAATAGTTCGTGCCTAAGAAGTGATCGCCAGAAGCATAAAATACAAAATAAATAGAACAGTTTTTCCATCGTATAAAACGAATAATTGCTGCCAGTGTGAAAGTTATGGTCATTTCTACCTTCCGGGCAACCTAGGCTTCACCCTAGGGCGTTGCTCCAACAGATTGAATAGTTAGGGCCTTAGAAGTCAAGGCCCGAAGCATAAAGTGCAATAAAAATACAACAGTTTTTCCATCGTATAACAGGAACAATAGCAACCAGTGTGAAAGATATGGTCATTTCTACGTTCCGGGCAACCTAGGCGTCACTCTAAGGCGTTGCTCCACCAGATCTAATAGTTAGGGCCCAAGAAGTCAACGTCAGAAGCATAAAATACAGTATAAATACAACAGCTTTTCCATCGTATAAAACGGATAATTGCAACCAGTATGAAAGTTATGGTATTTCTACGTTCCGGGCAACATAGGCTTCACTCTAAGGCGTCGCTCCAACAGATCGAATAGTTGGTGCCTTACAAGTCAAAGTCAGAAGCATAAAATACAATATAAATACAACAGTTTTTCCATCGTATAAAACGAATAATTGCAACCAGTATGAAAGTTATGGACATTTCTACTTTCCGGGCAACCTAGGCTTCACCCTAATGCGTTACTCCAACAGATTGAATAGTTAGGGCCTTAGAAGTCAACGCCCGAAGCATAAAATGCAATAAAAATACAACAGTTTTTCCATCGTATAACGGGAATAATTGTAACCAGTTTGAAAGTGATGGTCATTTCTACGTTCCGGGCAACCTAGGCTTCACTCTAGAGCGTTGCTCCACCAGATCGAATAGTTAGGGCCTAAGAAGTCAACACCAGGAGCATAAAATACAATATAAATGCAACAGCTTTTCCATCGTATGAAATGAATAATTGCAAAGAGTGGGAAAGTAATGGTCATTTCTACGTTCCGTGTAACCTAGGCTTCACTCTAGTGTGTTGCTCCACCATATCGAATACTTAGTGCCATAGAAGTCAACGCCAGAAGCATAAAATACAATATAAATACAACAGTTTTTCCATCGTATAACAGGAATAATTGCAACCAGTTTGAAAGTTATGGTCATTTCTACTTGCCGGGCAACCTAGGCTTCACCCTAGGGCGTTGTTCCACCCGATCGTATAGTTAGGGCCTATGAAGTGAACGCCAGAAGCATAAAATACAATATAAATACAACAGTTTTTCCATCGTATAAAACGAATAATTGCAACCAGTGTGAAAGTTATGGTCATTTCTACGTTCCGGGCAACCTAGGCTTCACTCTAGGATGTGCCTCCACCATATCGAATAGTTAGGTGTTTAGAAGTAAACACCCGAAGCATAAAATACAATAAAAATACAACAGTTTTTCCATCGTATAAAACGAGTAATTGCAACCAGTGTGAAAGTTATGGTCATTTCTACGTTCCGGGCAACATAGGCTTCACTCTAGGGCGTTGCTCCAACAGATCGAATAGTTAAGGCCTAAGAAGTGAACGCCAGAAGCATAAAATACAATATAAATACAACAGTTTTTCCATCGTATAAAACGAATAATTGCAACCAGTGTGAAAGTTATGGTCATTTCTACGTTCCGGGCAACATAGGCTTCACTCTAAGGCGTTGCTCCAACAGATCGAATAGTTGGTGCCTTACAAGTCAAAGTCAGAAGCATAAAATACAATATAAATACAACAGTTTTTCCATCGTGTAAAACGAATATTTGCAGCCAGTATGAAATTTATGGACATTCCTACTTTCCGGGCAACCTAGGCTTCACCCTAGGGAGTTGCTCCTACAGACTGAATAGTTAGGGCCTTAGAAGTCAACGCCCGAAGCATAAAATGCAAAAAAATACAACAGTTTTTCCATCGTATAACAGGAATAATTGCAATTAGTGTGAAAGTGATGGTCATTTCTACGTTCCGGGCAACCTAGGCTTCACCCTAGGGCGTTGCTCCACCAGATCGAATAGTTAGGGCCTTAGAAGTCAACGCCAGAAGCATAAGGTACAACATAAATACAACAGCTTTTCCATCGTATAACAGAAAGAATAGCAACCAGTGTGAAAGATATGATCATTTCTACGTTCCGGGCAACCTAGGCGTCACTCTAAGGCGTCGCTCCACCAGATCGAATAGTTAGGGCCTAAGAAGTCAACGCCAGAAGCATAAAATACAATATAAATACAACAGTTTTTCCATCGTATAACAGGAATAATTGCAATTAGTGTGAAAGTGATGGTCATTTCTACGTTCCGGGCAACCTAGGCTTCACCCTAGGGCGTTGCTCCACCAGATCGAATAGTTAGGGCCTTAGAAGTCAACGCCAGAAGCATTAGGTACAATATAAATACAACAGCTTTTCCATCGTATAACAGGAATAATTGCAATTAGTGTGAAAGTGATGGTCATTTCTACGTTCCGGGCAACCTAGGCTTCACCCTAGGGCGTTGCTCCACCAGATCGAATAGTTAGGGCCTTAGAAGTCAACGCCAGAAGCATTAGGTACAATATAAATACAACAGCTTTTCCATCGTATAACAGGAACAATAGCAACCAGTGTGATAGATATGATCATTTCTACGTTCCGGGCAACCTAGGCGTCACTGTAAGGCGTCGCTCCACCAGATCGAATAGTTAGGGCCTAAGAAGTCAACGCCAGAAGCATAAAATACAATATAAATGCAACAGCTTTTCCATCGTATAAAATGAATAATTGCAAAGAGTGTGAAAGTAATGGTCATTTCTACGTTCCGGGCAACCTAGGTTTCACTCTAGGGCGTTGCTCCACCAGATCGAATAGTTAGTGCCTTAGAAGTCAACGTCAGAAGCATAAAATACAGTATAAATACAACAGCTTTTCCATTGTATAAAACGAATAATTGCAACCAGTGTGAAAGATATGGTCATTTCTACGTTCCGGGCAACCTAGGCGTCACTCTAAGGCGTTGCTCCACCAGATCGAATAGTTAGGGGCTAAGAAGTCAACGCCAGAAGCATAAAATACAATATAAATGCAACAGCTTTTCCGTCGTATAAAATGAATAATTGCAAAGAGTTTGAATGTAATGGTCATTTCTACGTTCCGGGCAACCTAGGTTTCACTCTAGGGAGTTGCTCCACCAGATCAAACAGTTAGGGCCTTAGAAGTCAACGCCCGAAGCATAAAATACAAAATAAATAGAACAGATATTCCATCGTATAACAGGAATAATTGCAATTAGTGTGAAAGTGATG
The DNA here is from genome assembly GCF_051401765.1 of Calliopsis andreniformis. Taxonomy (NCBI): domain Eukaryota; kingdom Metazoa; phylum Arthropoda; class Insecta; order Hymenoptera; family Andrenidae; genus Calliopsis; species Calliopsis andreniformis. Next base: position 10,283,895 of record NW_027480435.1, on the reverse strand, counting down.
GTCATTTCTACGTTCCGGGCAACCTAGGCTTCACCCTAGGGCGTTGCTCCACCAGATCTAATAGTTAGGGCCCAAGAAGTCAACGTCAGAAGCATAAAATACAGTATAAATACAACAGCTTTTCCATCGTATAAAACGGATAATTGCAACCAGTATGAAAGTTATGGTATTTCTACGTTCCGGGCAACATAGGCTTCACTCTAAGGCGTCGCTCCAACAGATCGAATAGTTGGTGCCTTACAAGTCAAAGTCAGAAGCATAAAATACAATATAAATACAACAGTTTTTCCATCGTATAAAACGAATAATTGCAACCAGTATGAAAGTTATGGACATTTCTACTTTCCGGGCAACCTAGGCTTCACCCTAATGCGTTACTCCAACAGATTGAATAGTTAGGGCCTTAGAAGTCAACGCCCGAAGCATAAAATGCAATAAAAATACAACAGTTTTTCTATCGTATAACGGGAATAATTGTAACCAGTTTGAAAGTGATGGTCATTTCTACGTTCCGGGCAACCTAGGCTTCACTCTAGGGCGTTGCTCCACCAGATCGAATAGTTAGGGCCTAAGAAGTCAACACCAGGAGCATAAAATACAATATAAATGCAACAGCTTTTCCATCGTATGAAATGAATAATTGCAAAGAGTGGGAAAGTAATGGTCATTTCTACGTTCCGTGTAACCTAGGCTTCACTCTAGTGTGTTGCTCCACCATATCGAATACTTAGTGCCATAGAAGTCAACGCCAGAAGCATAAAATACAATATAAATACAACAGTTTTTCCATCGTATAACAGGAATAATTGCAACCAGTTTGAAAGTTATGGTCATTTCTACTTGCCGGGCAACCTAGGCTTCACCCTAGGGCGTTGTTCCACCCGATCGTATAGTTAGGGCCTATGAAGTGAACGCCAGAAGCATAAAATACAATATAAATACAACAGTTTTTCCATCGTATAAAACGAATAATTGCAACCAGTGTGAAAGTTATGGTCATTTCTACGTTCCGGGCAACCTAGGCTTCACTCTAGGATGTGCCTCCACCATATCGAATAGTTAGGTGTTTAGAAGTAAACACCCGAAGCATAAAATACAATAAAAATACAACAGTTTTTCCATCGTATAAAACGAGTAATTGCAACCAGTGTGAAAGTTATGGTCATTTCTACGTTCCGGGCAACATAGGCTTCACTCTAGGGCGTTGCTCCAACAGATCGAATAGTTAAGGCCTAAGAAGTGAACGCCAGAAGCATAAAATACAATATAAATACAACAGTTTTTCCATCGTATAAAACGAATAATTGCAACCAGTGTGAAAGTTATGGTCATTTCTACGTTCCGGGCAACATAGGCTTCACTCTAAGGCGTTGCTCCAACAGATCGAATAGTTGGTGCCTTACAAGTCAAAGTCAGAAGCATAAAATACAATATAAATACAACAGTTTTTCCATCGTGTAAAACGAATATTTGCAGCCAGTATGAAATTTATGGACATTCCTACTTTCCGGGCAACCTAGGCTTCACCCTAGGGAGTTGCTCCTACAGACTGAATAGTTAGGGCCTTAGAAGTCAACGCCCGAAGCATAAAATGCAAAAAAATACAACAGTTTTTCCATCGTATAACAGGAATAATTGCAATTAGTGTGAAAGTGATGGTCATTTCTACGTTCCGGGCAACCTAGGCTTCACCCTAGGGCGTTGCTCCACCAGATCGAATAGTTAGGGCCTTAGAAGTCAACGCCAGAAGCATAAGGTACAACATAAATACAACAGCTTTTCCATCGTATAACAGAAAGAATAGCAACCAGTGTGAAAGATATGATCATTTCTACGTTCCGGGCAACCTAGGCGTCACTCTAAGGCGTCGCTCCACCAGATCGAATAGTTAGGGCCTAAGAAGTCAACGCCAGAAGCATAAAATACAATATAAATACAACAGTTTTTCCATCGTATAACAGGAATAATTGCAATTAGTGTGAAAGTGATGGTCATTTCTACGTTCCGGGCAACCTAGGCTTCACCCTAGGGCGTTGCTCCACCAGATCGAATAGTTAGGGCCTTAGAAGTCAACGCCAGAAGCATTAGGTACAATATAAATACAACAGCTTTTCCATCGTATAACAGGAATAATTGCAATTAGTGTGAAAGTGATGGTCATTTCTACGTTCCGGGCAACCTAGGCTTCACCCTAGGGCGTTGCTCCACCAGATCGAATAGTTAGGGCCTTAGAAGTCAACGCCAGAAGCATTAGGTACAATATAAATACAACAGCTTTTCCATCGTATAACAGGAACAATAGCAACCAGTGTGATAGATATGATCATTTCTACGTTCCGGGCAACCTAGGCGTCACTGTAAGGCGTCGCTCCACCAGATCGAATAGTTAGGGCCTAAGAAGTCAACGCCAGAAGCATAAAATACAATATAAATGCAACAGCTTTTCCATCGTATAAAATGAATAATTGCAAAGAGTGTGAAAGTAATGGTCATTTCTACGTTCCGGGCAACCTAGGTTTCACTCTAGGGCGTTGCTCCACCAGATCGAATAGTTAGTGCCTTAGAAGTCAACGTCAGAAGCATAAAATACAGTATAAATACAACAGCTTTTCCATTGTATAAAACGAATAATTGCAACCAGTGTGAAAGATATGGTCATTTCTACGTTCCGGGCAACCTAGGCGTCACTCTAAGGCGTTGCTCCACCAGATCGAATAGTTAGGGGCTAAGAAGTCAACGCCAGAAGCATAAAATACAATATAAATGCAACAGCTTTTCCATCGTATAAAATGAATAATTGCAAAGAGTTTGAATGTAGTGGTCATTTCTACGTTCCGGGCAACCTAGGTTTCACTCTAGGGAGTTGCTCCACCAGATCAAACAGTTAGGGCCTTAGAAGTCAACGCCCGAAACATAAAATACAAAATAAATAGAACAGTTTTTCCATTGTATAAAACGAATAATTGCAACCAGTTTGAAAGTGATGGTCATTTCTACGTACCGGGCAACCTAGGCTTCACTCTAGGGTGTTGCTCCACCAGATCAAACAGTTAGGGCCTTAGAAGTCAACGCCCGAAGCATAAAATACAAAATAAATAGAACAGATATTCCATTGTATAAAACGAATAATTGCTACCAGTGTAAATATTATGGTCATTTCTACGTTCCGGGCAACCTAGGCTTCACCCTAGGGCGTTGTTCCACCAGATCGAATAGTTCGTGCCTAAGAAGTGATCGCCAGAAGCATAAAATACAAAATAAATAGAACAGTTTTTCCATCGTATAAAACGAATAATTGCTGCCAGTGTGAAAGTTATGGTCATTTCTACCTTCCGGGCAACCTAGGCTTCACCCTAGGGCGTTGCTCCAACAGATTGAATAGTTAGGGCCTTAGAAGTCAAGGCCCGAAGCATAAAGTGCAATAAAAATACAACAGTTTTTCCATCGTATAACAGGAACAATAGCAACCAGTGTGAAAGATATGGTCATTTCTACGTTCCGGGCAACCTAGGCGTCACTCTAAGGCGTTGCTCCACCAGATCTAATAGTTAGGGCCCAAGAAGTCAACGTCAGAAGCATAAAATACAGTATAAATACAACAGCTTTTCCATCGTATAAAACGGATAATTGCAACCAGTATGAAAGTTATGGTATTTCTACGTTCCGGGCAACATAGGCTTCACTCTAAGGCGTCGCTCCAACAGATCGAATAGTTGGTGCCTTACAAGTCAAAGTCAGAAGCATAAAATACAATATAAATACAACAGTTTTTCCATCGTATAAAACGAATAATTGCAACCAGTATGAAAGTTATGGACATTTCTACTTTCCGGGCAACCTAGGCTTCACCCTAATGCGTTACTCCAACAGATTGAATAGTTAGGGCCTTAGAAGTCAACGCCCGAAGCATAAAATGCAATAAAAATACAACAGTTTTTCCATCGTATAACGGGAATAATTGTAACCAGTTTGAAAGTGATGGTCATTTCTACGTTCCGGGCAACCTAGGCTTCACTCTAGAGCGTTGCTCCACCAGATCGAATAGTTAGGGCCTAAGAAGTCAACACCAGGAGCATAAAATACAATATAAATGCAACAGCTTTTCCATCGTATGAAATGAATAATTGCAAAGAGTGGGAAAGTAATGGTCATTTCTACGTTCCGTGTAACCTAGGCTTCACTCTAGTGTGTTGCTCCACCATATCGAATACTTAGTGCCATAGAAGTCAACGCCAGAAGCATAAAATACAATATAAATACAACAGTTTTTCCATCGTATAACAGGAATAATTGCAACCAGTTTGAAAGTTATGGTCATTTCTACTTGCCGGGCAACCTAGGCTTCACCCTAGGGCGTTGTTCCACCCGATCGTATAGTTAGGGCCTATGAAGTGAACGCCAGAAGCATAAAATACAATATAAATACAACAGTTTTTCCATCGTATAAAACGAATAATTGCAACCAGTGTGAAAGTTATGGTCATTTCTACGTTCCGGGCAACCTAGGCTTCACTCTAGGATGTGCCTCCACCATATCGAATAGTTAGGTGTTTAGAAGTAAACACCCGAAGCATAAAATACAATAAAAATACAACAGTTTTTCCATCGTATAAAACGAGTAATTGCAACCAGTGTGAAAGTTATGGTCATTTCTACGTTCCGGGCAACATAGGCTTCACTCTAGGGCGTTGCTCCAACAGATCGAATAGTTAAGGCCTAAGAAGTGAACGCCAGAAGCATAAAATACAATATAAATACAACAGTTTTTCCATCGTATAAAACGAATAATTGCAACCAGTGTGAAAGTTATGGTCATTTCTACGTTCCGGGCAACATAGGCTTCACTCTAAGGCGTTGCTCCAACAGATCGAATAGTTGGTGCCTTACAAGTCAAAGTCAGAAGCATAAAATACAATATAAATACAACAGTTTTTCCATCGTGTAAAACGAATATTTGCAGCCAGTATGAAATTTATGGACATTCCTACTTTCCGGGCAACCTAGGCTTCACCCTAGGGAGTTGCTCCTACAGACTGAATAGTTAGGGCCTTAGAAGTCAACGCCCGAAGCATAAAATGCAAAAAAATACAACAGTTTTTCCATCGTATAACAGGAATAATTGCAATTAGTGTGAAAGTGATGGTCATTTCTACGTTCCGGGCAACCTAGGCTTCACCCTAGGGCGTTGCTCCACCAGATCGAATAGTTAGGGCCTTAGAAGTCAACGCCAGAAGCATAAGGTACAACATAAATACAACAGCTTTTCCATCGTATAACAGAAAGAATAGCAACCAGTGTGAAAGATATGATCATTTCTACGTTCCGGGCAACCTAGGCGTCACTCTAAGGCGTCGCTCCACCAGATCGAATAGTTAGGGCCTAAGAAGTCAACGCCAGAAGCATTAGGTACAATATAAATACAACAGCTTTTCCATCGTATAACAGGAATAATTGCAATTAGTGTGAAAGTGATGGTCATTTCTACGTTCCGGGCAACCTAGGCTTCACCCTAGGGCGTTGCTCCACCAGATCGAATAGTTAGGGCCTTAGAAGTCAACGCCAGAAGCATTAGGTACAATATAAATACAACAGCTTTTCCATCGTATAACAGGAACAATAGCAACCAGTGTGATAGATATGATCATTTCTACGTTCCGGGCAACCTAGGCGTCACTGTAAGGCGTCGCTCCACCAGATCGAATAGTTAGGGCCTAAGAAGTCAACGCCAGAAGCATAAAATACAATATAAATGCAACAGCTTTTCCATCGTATAAAATGAATAATTGCAAAGAGTGTGAAAGTAATGGTCATTTCTACGTTCCGGGCAACCTAGGTTTCACTCTAGGGCGTTGCTCCACCAGATCGAATAGTTAGTGCCTTAGAAGTCAACGTCAGAAGCATAAAATACAGTATAAATACAACAGCTTTTCCATTGTATAAAACGAATAATTGCAACCAGTGTGAAAGATATGGTCATTTCTACGTTCCGGGCAACCTAGGCGTCACTCTAAGGCGTTGCTCCACCAGATCGAATAGTTAGGGGCTAAGAAGTCAACGCCAGAAGCATAAAATACAATATAAATGCAACAGCTTTTCCGTCGTATAAAATGAATAATTGCAAAGAGTTTGAATGTAATGGTCATTTCTACGTTCCGGGCAACCTAGGTTTCACTCTAGGGAGTTGCTCCACCAGATCAAACAGTTAGGGCCTTAGAAGTCAACGCCCGAAGCATAAAATACAAAATAAATAGAACAGATATTCCATTGTATAAAACGAATAATTGCTACCAGTGTAAATATTATGGTCATTTCTACGTTCCGGGCAACCTAGGCTTCACCCTAGGGCGTTGTTCCACCAGATCGAATAGTTCGTGCCTAAGAAGTGATCGCCAGAAGCATAAAATACAAAATAAATAGAACAGTTTTTCCATCGTATAAAACGAATAATTGCTGCCAGTGTGAAAGTTATGGTCATTTCTACCTTCCGGGCAACCTAGGCTTCACCCTAGGGCGTTGCTCCAACAGATTGAATAGTTAGGGCCTTAGAAGTCAAGGCCCGAAGCATAAAGTGCAATAAAAATACAACAGTTTTTCCATCGTATAACAGGATTAATTGCAACCAGTTTGAAAGTGATGGTCATTTCTACGTTCCGGGCAACCTAGGCATCACTCTAGGGCGTTGCTCCACCAGATCGATTAGTTAGGGCCTAAGAAGTGGACGCCAGAAGCATAAAATGCAATATAAATACAACAGTTTTTCCATCGTATAAAACGAATAATAGCAACCAGTGTGAAAGTTATGGTCATTTCTACATTCCGAGCAACCTAGGCTTCACTCTAGGGCGCTGCTCCACCAGAACGAATAGTTAGGTCCTTAGATGTCAACGCCAGAAGCATAAAATACGAAATAAATACAACAGCTTTCCATCGTATTAAATGGGTAATTGCAAACAGTGTGAAAATTGTGGTCATTTCTACGTTCAGAGCAACCTAGGCTTCACTCTAGGGCGGTGCTCCACCATATCGAATAGCTACGGCCTTAGAAGCTTACGCCTGAAGCATAAAATGCAAAATAAATAGAACAGTTTTCCCATTGTATAAATCGAATAATTCCTACCAGTGTGAAAGTTATGGTCATTTCTACGTTCCGGGCAGCCTAGGCTTCACCCTAGTGCGTTGTTCCACCAGATCAAATAGTTAAGGCCTAAGAAGTGAACGCCAGAAGCATAAAATAAAATATAAATACAACAGTTTTTCCATCGTATGAAACGGATAATTGCAACCAGTATGAAAGTAATGGTCATATCTACTTCCCGGGCAACCTAGGATTCACCCTAGGGCGTTGCTCCAACAGATTGAAAAGTTAGTGCCTAAGAAGTGAACGCCAGAAGCATTAAATACAATATAAATACAACAGTTTTTCCATCGTATAAACCGGATAATTGCAACCAGTATGAAAGTTATATACATTTCTACTTTCCGTGCAGCCTAGGCTTCACCCTAGGGCGTTGCTCCAACAGATTGAATAGTTAGGGCCTTAGAAGTCAACACCAGGAGCATAAAATACAATATAAATACAACAGGTTTTCCATCCTATAATATGAATAATTGCAACCATTGTGAAAGTGATGGTCATTTCTTCGTTCCGGGAAACCAAGGCTTCACTCTAGGGCGTTGCTCCAACAGATCGAATAGTTAGGGCCTCAGAAGTCAACGCCAGAAGCATAAAATACAATGTAAATACAACAGTTTTTCCATCGTATAAAACGAATAATTGCAACCACTATGAAAGTTATGGTCATTTCTACTATCCGGGCAACCTAGGCTTCACCCTAGGGCCTTGCTCCACCAGATCGAATAGTTAGGGCCTTAGAAGTCAACACCAGAAGCATAAGGTACAATATAAATACAACAGCTTTTCCATCGTATAACAGGAACAATAGCAGCCAGTGTGAAAGATATGGTCCTTTCTACGTTCCGGGCAACCTAGGCTTCACCCTAGGGCGTTGCTCCACCAGATCAAACAGTTAGGGCATTAGAAGCCAACGCCCGAAGCATTAAATACAAAATAAATAGAACAGTTTTTCCATTGTATAAAACGAATAATTGCTACCAGTGTAAAAGTTATGGTCATTTCTACGTTCCGGGCAACCTAGGCTTCACTCTAGGGCGTTGCTCCAACAGATCGAATAGTTAGGGGCTAAGAAGTCAACGCCAGAAGCATAAAATACAATATAAATGCAACAGCTTTTCCATCGTATAAAATGAATAATTGCAAAGAGTTTGAATGTAATGGTCATTTCTACGTTCCGGGAAAACCTAGGTTTCACTCTAGGGAGTTGCTCCACCAGATCGAATAGTTAGTGCCTCAGAAGTCAACGTCAGAAGCATAAAATACAGTATAAATACAACAGTTTTTCCATCGTATAAAACGAATAATTGCAACCTGTCCGAAAGTTATGGACATTTCTACTTCCCGGGCAACCTAGGCTTCACCCTAGGGCGATGCTCCACCAGATCGAATAGTTAGGACCTTAGAAGTCAACGCGCAAAACATAAAACACAAAATAAATAGAACAGTTTTCCCATTGTTTAAATCGAATAATTCCTACCAGTGTGAAAGTTATGGTCATTTCTACGTTCCGGGCAGCCTAGGCTTCACCCTAGTGCGTTGTTCCAACAGATTGAATAGTTAGGGCCTTAGAAGTCAAGGCCCGAAGCATAAAATACAATATAAATACAACAGCTTTTCCATCGTATAAAAGGAATAATTGCAAACAGTGTGAAAGTAATGGTCATTTCTACGATCCTGGCAACCGAGGCTTCACTCTGCGGCGTTGTTCCACCATGTCGAATAGTTAGGGCCTAAGAAGTGAACGCCAGACGCATAAAATACAATATAAATATAACAGTTTTTCCATCGTATAAAACGAATAATAGCAACCAGTGTGAAAGTTATGGTCATTTCTACGTTCCGGGCAACCTAGGCTTCACTCTAGGGCGTTGCTCCACCAGATCAGACAGTTAGGGCCTTAGAAGCCAACGCCCGAAGCATTAAATACAAAGTAAATAGAACAGTTTTTCCATCGTATAAAAGAATAATTGCATCCAGCGTGAAACTTATGGTCATTTCTACTTTCCCAGCAACCTAGGCTTCACCCTAGGGCATTGCTCCAACAGATTCAATAGTTAGGGCCTGAGAAGTCAACGCCCGAGTCTTAAAATGCAATAAAAATACAGCAGCGTTTCCATCGTATAAAACGAATAATTGCTACCAGTGTGAAAGTGATGGTCATTTCTACGTACCGGGCAACCTAGGCTTCACTCTAGGGCGCTGCTCCACCAGAACGAATAGTTAGGTCCTTAGATGTAAACGCCAGAAGCATAAAATACCATATAAATACTACAGCATTTCCATCGTATAAAAGGAATAATTGCAAACAGTGTGAAAGTAATGGTCATTTCTACGTTCCGGGAAACCTAGGCTTCACCCTAGTGCGGTGTTCCACCAGATCGAATAGTTAAGGCCTAAGAAGTGAACGCCAGAAGCATAAAATACAATATAAATACAACAGTTTTTCCATCGTATAAAACGAATAATTGCAACCAGTGTGAATGTTATGGTCATTTCTACGTTCCGGGCAACCTAGGCCTCACTCTAGGGCGTTGCTGCACCAGATCGAATAGTTGGTGCCTTAGAAGTCAACGTCAGAAGCTTAAAATACAATATAAATACAACAGTTTTTCCATCGTATAAAACGAATAATTGCAACCAGTATGAAATTTATGGACATTTCTACTTTCCGGGCAACCTAGGCTTCACCCTAGGGAGTTGCTCCAACAGACTGAATAGTTAGGGCCTTAGAAGTCAACGCCCGAAGCATAAAATGCAAAAAAATACAACAGTTTTTCCATCGTATAACAGGAATAATTGCAATTAGTGTGAAAGTGATGGTCATTTCTACGTTCCGGGCAACCTAGGCTTCACCCTAGGGCGTTGCTCCACCAGATCGAATAGTTAGGGCCTTAGAAGTCAACGCCAGAAGCATAAGGTACAATATAAATACAACAGCTTTTCCATCGTATAACAGGAACAATAGCAACCAGTGTGAAAGATATGATCATTTCTACGTTCCGAGCAACCTAGGCGTCACTCTAGGGTGTTTGTCCACCAGCTCGAATGGTCGGTGCCTTAGAAGTCAACGTCAGAATCTTAAAATACAATATAAATACAACAGCTTTTCCATCGTATAAAACGAATAATTGCAACCAGTGTGAAAGTGATGGTCATTTCTACGTTCCGGGCAACCTAGGCTTCACCCTAGGGCGTTGCTCCACCAGATCGAATAGTTAGGGCCTTAGAAGTCAACACCAGCAGCATAAAATACAATATAAATACAACAGTTTTTCCATCGTATAAAACGAATAATTGCAACCTGTCCGAAAGTTATGGACATTTCTACTTTCCGGGCAACCTAGGCTTCACCCTAGGGCGATGCTCCACCAGATCGAATAGTTAGGACCTTAGAAGTCAACGCGCAAAACATAAAACACAAAATAAATAGAACAGTTTTCCCATTGTATAAATCGAATAATTCCTACCAGTGTGAAAGTTATGGTCATTTCTACGTTCCGGGCAGCCTAGGCTTCACCCTAGTGCGTTCTTCCACCAGATCAAATAGTTAAGGCCTAAGAAGTGAACGCCAGAAGCATAAAATACAATATAAATACAACAGTTTTTCCATCGTATGAAACGGATAATTGCAACCAGTATGAAAGTAATGGTCATATCTACTTCCCGGGCAACCTAGGATTCACCCTAGGGCGTTGCTCCAACAGATTGAAAATTTAGTGCCTAAGAAGTGAACGCCAGAAGCATTAAATACAATATAAATACAACAGTTTTTCCATCGTATAAACCGGATAATTGCAACCAGTATGAAAGTTATATACATTTCTACTTTCCGTGCAGCCTAGGCTTCACCCTAGGGCGTTGCTCCAACAGATTGAATAGATAGGGCCTTAGAAGTCAACACCAGGAGCATAAAATACAATATAAATACAACAGGTTTTCCATCCTATAATATGAATAATTGCAACCAGTGTGAAAGTGATGGTCATTTCTTCGTTCCGGGAAACCAAGGCTTCACTCTAGGGCGTTGCTCCAACAGATCGAATAGTTAGGGCCTCAGAAGTCAACGCCAGAAGCATAAAATACAATATAAATACAACAGTTTTTCCATCGTATAAAACGAATAATTGCAACCGCTATGAAAGTTATGGTCATTTCTACTATCCGGGCAACCTAGGCTTCACCCTAGGGCCTTGCTCCACCAGATCGAATAGTTAGGGCCTTAGAAGTCAACACCAGAAGCATAAGGTACAATATAAATACAACAGCTTTTCCATCGTATAACAGGAACAATAGCAGCCAGTGTGAAAGATATGGTCCTTTCTACGTTCCGGGCAACCTAGGCTTCACCCTAGGGCGTTGCTCCACCAGATCAAACAGTTAGGGCATTAGATGCCAACGCCCGAAGCATTAAATACAAAATAAATAGAACAGTTTTTCCATTGTATAAAACGAATAATTGCTACCAGTGTAAAAGTTATGGTCATTTCTAGGTTCCGGGCAACCTAGGCTTCACCAAGGGCGTTGCTCCAACAGATTGAATAGTTAGGGCCTTAGAAGTCAAGGCCCGAAGCATAAAATGCAATATAAATACAACAGCTTTTCCATCGTATAAAAGGAATAATTGCAAACAGTGGGAAGGTAATGGTCACGTCTACGATCCTGGCAAACCGAGGCTTCACTCTACGGCGTTGTTCCACCAGATCGAATAGCTAGGGCCCAAGAAGTGAACGCCAGACGCATAAAATACAATATAAATATAACAGTTTTTCCATCGTATAAAACGAATAATAGCAACCAGTGTGAAAGTTATGGTCATTTCTACGTTCCGGGCAACCTAGGCTTCACTCTAGGGCGTTGCTCCACCAGATCAGACAGTTAGGGCCTTAGAAGCCAACGCCCGAAGCATTAAATACAAAGTAAATAGAACAGTTTTTCCATCGTATAAAAATAATAATTGCATCCAGCATGAAACATATGGTCATTTCTACTTTCCCAGCAACCTAGGCTTCACCCTAGGGCATTGCTCCAACAGATTCAATAGTTAGGGCCTGAGAAGTCAACGCCCGAGTCTTAAAATGCAATAAAAATACAGCAGGGTTTCCATCGTATAAAAGGAATAATTGCTACCAGTGTGAAAGTGATGGTCATTTCTACATTCCGGGCAACCTAGGCTTCACCCTAGGGCGTTGCTCCACCAGAACGAATAGTTATGTCCTTAGAAGTCAACGCCAGAAGCATAAAATACGAAATAAATACAACAGCTTTTCAATCGTATTAAATGGATAATTGCAAACAGTGTGAAAGTTGTGGTCATTTCTACGTTCCGAGCAACCTAGGCTTCACTCTAGGGCGGTGCTCCACCATATCGAATAGCTACGGCCTTAGAAGCCTACGCCTGAAGCATAAAATGCAAAATAAATAGAACAGTTTTTCCATTGTATAAAACGAATAATTGCTGCCAGTGTGAAAGTTATGGTCATTTCTACTTTCCGGGCAACCTAGGCTTCACCCTAGGGCGTTGTTCCACCAGATCAAACAGTTAGGGCGTAAGAAGTGAACGCCAGAAGCATAAAATACAATATAAATACAACAGTTTTTCCATCATATAAAACGAATAATTGCAACCAGTATGAAAGTTATGGCCATTTCTCCTTTCCGGGCAACCTGGGCTTCACCATAGGGCGTTGCTCCACCAGATCAAACAGCTAGGGCCTTAGAAGTCAACTCCCGAAGCATAAAATACAAAATAAATAGAACAGTTTTTCCATTGTATAAAACGAATAATTGCTGCCAGTGTAAAAGTTATAGTCATTTCTACGTTCCGGGCAACCTAGGCTTCACCCTAGGGCGTTGTTCCACCTGATGGAATATTTAGGGCCTAAGAAGTCAACGCCAGAAGCATAAAATACGATAAAAATACAACAGCTTTTCCATCGTATAAAACGAATAATTGCAACCAGTTTGAAAGTGATGGTCATTTCTACGTACCGGGCAACCTAGGCTTCACTCTAGGGCGTTGCTCCACCAGATCAAACAGTTAGGGCCTTAGAAGTCAATGCCCGAAGCATAAAATGCAATAAAAATACAACAGTTTTTCCATCATATAACCGGAATAATTGCAACCAGTTTGAAAGTGATTGTCATTTCTACGTTACGGGCAACCTAGGCTACACCCTGGGGCGTTGCTCCAACAGATAGAATAGTTAGGGCCTTAGAAGTCAATGCCCGAAGCATAAAATGCTATAAAAAGACAACAGTTTTTCCGTCATATAACAGGAATAATTGCAACCAGTTTGAAAGTGATGGTCACTTCTACGTTCCGGCAAACCTCGGCTTCACTCTAGGGCGTTGCTCCGCCAGATCGAATAGTTAGTGCATTAGAAGACAACACCAGAAGCATAAAATACAATATAAATACAACAGCTTTTCCATCGTATAAAACGAATAATAGCAACCGGTGTGAATGTTATGGTCACTTCTACGTTCCGGGCAACCTAGGTTTCACTCTTTGGCGTTGCTCCACCAGATCGAATAGTTAGGTCCTTAGAAGTCAACGCCAGAAGCATAAAATACAATAAAGATGCAACAGTTTTTCCATCGTATAACAGGAATAACTGCAAACAGTATGAAAGTACTGGTCATTTCTACGTACCGGGCAACCTAGGCTTCACTCTAGGGTGTTGCTCCACCAGATCAAACAGTTAGGGCCTTAGAAGTCAACGCCCGAAGCATAAAATACAAAATAAATAGAACAGATATTCCATTGTATAAAACGAATAATTGCTACCAGTGTAAATATTATGGTCATTTCTACGTTCCGGGCAACCTAGGCTTCACCCTAGGGCGTTGTTCCACCAGATCGAATAGTTCGTGCCTAAGAAGTGATCGCCAGAAGCATAAAATACAAAATAAATAGAACAGTTTTTCCATCGTATAAAACGTATAATTGCTGCCAGTGTGAAAGTTATGGTCATTTCTACTTTCCGGGCAACCTAGGCTTCACCCTAGGGCTTTGCTCCAACAGATTGAATAGTTAGGGCCTTAGAAGTCAAGGCCCGAAGCATAAAGTGCAATAAAAATACAACAGTTTTTCCATCGTATAACAGGATTAATTGCAACCAGTTTGAAAGTGATGGTCATTTCTACGTTCCGGGCAACCTAGGCATCACTCTAGGGCGTTGCTCCACCAGATCGAATAGTTAGGGCCTAAGAAGTGGACGCCAGAAGCATAAAATGCAATATAAATACAACAGCTTTCCATCGTATTAAATGGGTAATTGCAAACAGTGTGAAAATTGTGGTCATTTCTACGTTCCGAGCAACCTAGGCTTCACTCTAGGGCGGTGCTCCACCATATCCAATAGCTACGGCCTTAGAAGCTTACGCCTGAAGCATAAAATGCAAAATAAATAGAACAGTTTTCCCACTGTATAAATCGAATAATTCCTACCAGTGTGAAAGTTATGGTCATTTCTATGTTCCGGGCAGCCTAGGCTTCACCCTAGTGCGTTGTTCCACCAGATCAAATAGTTAAGGCCTAAGAAGTGAACGCCAGAAGCATAAAATACAATATAAATACAACAGTTTTTCCATCGTATGAAACGGATAATTGCAACCAGTATGAAAGTAATGGTCATATCTACTTCCCGGGCAACCTAGGATTCACCCTAGGGCGTTGCTCCAACAGATTGAAAAGTTAGTGCCTAAGAAGTGAACGCCAGAAGCATTAAATACAATATAAATACAACAGTTTTTCCGTCGTATAAACCGGATAATTGCAACCAGTATGAAAGTTATACACATTTCTACTATCCGTGCAGCCTAGGCTTCACCCTAGGGCGTTGCTCCAACAGATTGAATAGTTAGGGCCTTAGAAGTCAACACCAGGAGCATAAAATACAATATAAATACAACAGGTTTTCCATCCTATAATATGAATAATTGCAACCAGTGTGAAAGTGATGGTCATTTCTTCGTTCCGGGAAACCAAGGCTTCACTCTAGGGCGTTGCTCCAACAGATCGAATAGTTAGGGCCTCAGAAGTCAACGCCAGAAGCATAAAATACAATATAATTACAACAGTTTTTCCATCGTATAAAACGAATAATTGCAACCACTATGAAAGTTATGGTCATTTCTACTATCCGGGCAACCTAGGCTTCACCCTAGGGCCTTGCTCCACCAGATCGAATAGTTAGGGCCTTAGAAGTCAACACCAGAAGCATAAGGTACAATATAAATACAACAGCTTTTCCATCGTATAACAGGAACAATAGCAGCCAGTGTGAAAGATATGGTCCTTTCTACGTTCCGGGCAACCTAGGCTTCACCCTAGGGCGTTGCTCCACCAGATCAAACAGTTAGGGCATTAGAAGCCAACGCCCGAAGCATTAAATACAAAATAAATAGAACAGTTTTTCCATTGTATAAAACGAATAATTGCTACCAGTGTAAAAGTTATGGTCATTTCTACGTTCCGTGCAACCTAGGCTTCACCCTAGGGCGTTGCTCCAACAGATCGAATAGTTAGGGGCTAAGAAGTCAACGCCAGAAGCATAAAATACAATATAAATGCAACAGCTTTTCCATCGTATAAAATGAATAATTGCAAAGAGTTTGAATGTAATGGTCATTTCTACGTTCCGGGCAACCTAGGTTTCACTCTAGGGAGTTGCTCCACCAGATCGAATAGTTAGTGCCTTAGAAGTCAACGTCAGAAGCATAAAATACAGTATAAATACAACAGTTTTTCCATCGTATAAAACGAATAATTGCAGCCTGTCCGAAAGTTATGGACATTTCTACTTTCCGGGCAACCTAGGCTTCACCCTAGGGCGATGCTCCACCAGATCGAATAGTTAGGACCTTAGAAGTCAACGCGCAAAACATAAATCACAAAATAAATAGAACAGTTTTCCCATTGTTTAAATCGAATAATTCCTACCAGTGTGAAAGTTATGGTCATTTCTGCGTTCCGGGCAGCCTAGGTTTCACCCTAGTGCGTTGTTCCACCAGATCAAATAGTTAAGGCCTAAGAAGTGAACGCCAGAAGCATAAAATACAATATAAATACAACAGTTTTTCCATCGTATGAAACGGATAATTGCAACCAGTATGAAAGTAATGGTCATATCTACTTCCCGGGCAACCTAGGATTCACCCTAGGGCGTTGCTCCAACAGATTGAAAAGTTAGTACCTAAGAAGTGAACGCCAGAAGCATTAAATACAATATAAATACAACAGTTTTTCCATCGTATAAACCGGATAATTGCAACCAGTATGAAAGTTATATACATTTCTACTTTCCGTGCAGCCTAGGCTTCACCCTAAGGCGTTGCTCCAACAGATTGAATAGTTAGGGCCTTAGAAGTCAACACCAGGAGCATAAAATACAATATAAATACAACAGGTTTTCCATCCTATAATATGAATAATAGCAACCAGTGTGAAAGTTATGGTCATTTCTACATTCCGAGCAACCTAGGCATCACTCTAGGGCGCTGCTCCACCAGAACGAATAGTTATGTCCTTAGAAGTCAACGCCAGAAGCATAAAATACGAAATAAATACAACAGCTTTTCAATCGTATTAAATGGGTAATCGCAAACAGTGTGAAAGTTGTGGTCATTTCTACGTTCCGAGCAACCTAGGCTTCACTCTAGGGCGGTGCTCCACCATATCGAATAGCTACGGCCTTAGAAGCCTACGCCTGAAGCATAAAATGCAAAATAAATAGAACAGTTTTTCCATTGTATAAAACGAATAATTGCTGCCAGTGTGAAAGTTATGGTCATTTCTACTTTCCGGGCAACTTAGGCTTCACCCTAGGGCGTTGCTCCACCAGATCAAACAGTTAGGGCATTAGAAGCCAACGCCCGAAGCATTAAATACAAAATAAATAGAACAGATTTTCCATTGTATAAAACGAATAATTGCTACCAGTGTAAAAGTTATGGTCATTTCTACGTTCAGGGCAACCTAGGCTTCACCCTAGGGCGTTGTTCCACCAGATCGAATAGTTAGGGCCTAAGAAGTGGACTTCAGAAGCATAAAATGCAATATAAATACAACAGTTTTTCCATCGTATAAAACGAATAATAGCAACCCGTGTGCAAGTGATGGTCATTTCTACGTTCCGGGCAACCTAGGCTTCACTCTAGGGCGTTGTTGCACCAGATCGAATAGTTAGGGCCTTAGAAGTCAACGCCCGAAGCATAAAATACATAATAAATAAAACACTTTTTCCATCGTATAAAACGAATAATTGCTACCAGTATGAAAGTTATGGTCATTTCTACTTTCCGGGCAACCTAGGCTTCACCCTAGGGCGTTGTTCCACCAGATCGAATAGTTAGGGCCTAAGAAGTGAACGCCAGAAGCATAAAATACAATGTAAATACAACAGTTTTTCCATCATATAAAACGAATAATTGCAACCAGTATGAAAGTTATGGTCATTTCTACTTTCCGGGCAACCTAGGCTTCACGCTATGGCGTTGCTCCACCAGATCGAATAGTTAGGGCCTTAGAAGTCAACGCCCGAATCATAAAATAATATATAAATAGAACAGTTTTTCCATCGTATAAAACGAATAATTGCTACCAGTGTGAAAGAAATGGTCATTTCTACGTTCAGGGCAACCTACCCTTCACCCTAGGGCGTTGCTCCACCAGATGGAATAGTTAGGGCCTAAGATGTCAACGCCAGAAGCATAAAAAACAATAAAGATGCAACAGTTTTTCCATCGTATAACAGGAATAACTGCAAACAGTATGAAAGTAGTGGTCATTTCTACGTTCCGCGTAACCTAGGTTTTACTCTAGGGGGTTGCACCACCAGATCGAATAGTGAGGGACTTAGAATTCAACGCCATAAGAATAAAATACAGTATAAGTACAACAGTTTTTCCACCGTATAAAGTGAATAATTGCAACCAGTGTGAAACATATGGTCATTTCTACATTCGGAGCAACCTAGGCTTCACTCTAGGGCGATGCTCCACCTGATCAAATAGTTAGGGCCTTAGGAGTCAACGCCAGAAGTCTAAAATACAATAAAAATACAACAGTCTTTCCATCCTATTACAGGAATAACTGCAACCCGTGTGAAGGTGATGGTCATTTCTGCGTTCCAGGCAACCTAGGTTTCACTCTAGGGCGTTGCTCCACCAGATCAAACAGTTAGGGCCTTCGAAGTCAACGCCCGAAGCATAAAATACAAAATAAATAGAGCAGTTTTTCCATTGTATAAAACGAATAATTGCAACCAGTGTAAATATTATGGTCATTTCTACGTTCCGGGCAACCTAGACTTCACCCTAGGGCGTTGTTCCACCAGATCGAATAGTTAGGGCCTAAGAAGTGAACGCCAGAAGCATAAAATGCAATATAAATACAACAGTTTTTCCATCGTATAAAACGAATAATAGCAACCAGCGTGAAAGTTATGGTCATTTCTACATTCCGAGCAACCTAGGCTTCACTCTAGGGCGCTGCTCCACCAGAACGAATAGTTAGGTCCTTAGATGTCAACGCCAGAAGCATAAAATACGAAATAAATACAACAGCTTTCCATCGTCTTAAATGGATAATTGCAAACAGTGTGAAAGTTGTGGTCATTTCTACGTTCCGAGCAACCTAGGCTTTGCTCTAGGGCGGTGCTCCACCATATCGAATAGCTACGGCCTTAGAAGCCTACGCCTGAAGCATAAAATGCAAAATAAATAGAACAGTTTTTCCATTGTATAAAACGAATAATTGCTGCCAGTGTGAAAGTTATGGTCATTTCTACTTTCCGGACAACCTAGGCTTCACCCTAGGGCGTTGCTCCACCAGAACCAATAGTTAGGTCCTTAGATGTCAACGCCAGAAGCATAAAATACCAAAATAAATACAACAGCTTTTCCATCGTATTAAATGGATAATTGCAAACAGTGTGAAAGTTGTGGTCATTTCTACGTTCCGAGCAACCTAGGCTTCACTCTAGGGCGGTGTTCCACCATATCGAATAGCTACGGCCTTAGAAGCCAACGCCCGAAGCATTAAATACAAAATATATAGAACAGTTTTTCCATTGTATAAAACGAATAATTGCTACCAGTGTAAAAGTTATGGTCATTTCTACGTTCCGGGCAACCTAGGCTTCACCCTAGGCCGTTGTTCCACCAGATCGAATAGTTAGGGCCTACGAAGTGAACGCCAGAAGCATAAAATACAATATAAATACAACAGTTTTTCCATCATATAAAACGAATAATTGCAACCAGTATGAAGGTTATGGTCATTTCTACTTTCCTGGCAACCTAGGCTTCACTCTAGGGCGCTGCTTCACCAGAACGAATTGCTAGGTCCTTAGATGTCAACGCCAGAAGCATAAAATACGATATAAATACAACAGCTTTTCCATCGTATAAAAGGAATAATTGCAAACAGTGTGAAAGTAATGGTCATTTCTACGATCCGGGCAACCGAGGCTTCACTCTACGGCGTTGTTCCACCAGATCGAATAGTTAGGGCCTAAGAAGTGAACGCCAGACGCATAAAATACAATATAAATATAACAGTTTTTCCATCGTATAAAACGAATAATAGCAACCAGTGTGAAAGTTATGGTCATTTCTACGTTCCGGGCAACCTAGGCTTCACTCTAGGTCGATGCTCCACCAGATCAAACAGTTAGGGCTTTAGAAGTCAACGCCCGAAGCATAAAATACAAAATAAATAGAACAGTTTTTCCATTGTATAAAACGAATAATTGCTACCAGTGTAAAAGCTATGGTCATTTCTACTTTCCCAGCAACCTAGGCTTGACCCTAGGGCATTGCTCCAACAGATTCAATAGTTAGGGCCTTAGAAGTCAACGCCCGAATCATAAAATGCAATAAAAATACAGCAGGGTTTCCATCGTATAAAACTAATAATTGCTACCAGTGTGAAAGTGATGGTCATTTCTACGTACCGGGCAACCTAGTCTTCACTATAGGGCGCTGCTCCACCAGAACGAATAGTTAGGTCCTTAGATGTCAACGCCAGAAGCATAAAATACGATATAAATACAACAGCTTTTCCATCGTATAAAAGGAATAATTGCAAACAGTGTGAAAGTAATGGTCATTTCTACGATCCGGGCAACCGAGGCTTCACTCTGCGGCGTTGTTCCACCTGATGGAATATTTAGGGCCTAAGAAGTCAACGCCAGAAGCATAAAATACGATATAAATACAACAGCTTTTCCATCGTATAAAACGAATAATTGCAACCAGTTTGAAAGTGATGGTCATTTCTACGTACCGGGCAACCTAGGCTTCACTCTAGGGCGTTGCTACACCAGATCAAACAGTTAGGGCCTTAGAAGTCAATGCCCGAAGCATAAAATGCAATAAAAATACAACAGTTTTTCCATCATATAACCGGAATAATTGCAACCAGTTTGAAAGTGATGGTCATTTCTACGTTCCGGGCAACCTAGGCTTCACCCTAGGGCGTTGTTCCACCAGATCGAATAGTTCGTGCCTAAGAAGTGATCGCCAGAAGCATAAAATACAAAATAAATAGAACAGTTTTTCAATCGTATAAAACGAATAATTGCTGCCAGTGTGAAAGTTATGGTCATTTCTACTTTCCGGGCAACCTAGGCTTCACCCTAGGGCGTTGCTCCAACAGATTGAATAGTTAGGGCCTTAGAAGTCAAGGCCCGAAGCATAAAGTGCAATAAAAATACAACAGATTTTCCATCGTATAACAGGATTAATTGCAACCAGTATGAAAGTGATGGTCATTTCTACGTTCCGGGCAACCTAGGCTTCACTCTAGGGCGTTGCTCCACCAGATCGAATAGTTAGGGCCTAAGAAGTGGACTTCAGAAGCATAAAATGCAATATAAATACAACAGTTTTTCCATCGTATAAAACGAATAATAGCAACCCGTGTGCAAGTGATGGTCATTTCTACGTTCCGGGCAACCTAGGCTTCACTCTAGGGCGTTGTTGCACCAGATCGAATAGTTAGGGCCTTAGAAGTCAACGCCCGAAGCATAAAATACATAATAAATAAAACACTTTTTCCATCGTATAAAACGAATAATTGCTACCAGTATGAAAGTTATGGTCATTTCTACTTTCCGGGCAACCTAGGCTTCACCCTAGGGCGTTGTTCCACCAGATCGAATAGTTAGGGCCTAAGAAGTGAACGCCAGAAGCATAAAATACAATGTAAATACAACAGTTTTTCCATCATATAAAACGAATAATTGCAACCAGTATGAAAGTTATGGTCATTTCTACTTTCCGGGCAACCTAGGCTTCACGCTATGGCGTTGCTCCACCAGATCGAATAGTTAGGGCCTTAGAAGTCAACGCCCGAATCATAAAATAATATATAAATAGAACAGTTTTTCCATCGTATAAAACGAATAATTGCTACCAGTGTGAAAGAAATGGTCATTTCTACGTTCAGGGCAACCTACCCTTCACCCTAGGGCGTTGCTCCACCAGATGGAATAGTTAGGGCCTAAGATGTCAACGCCAGAAGCATAAAAAACAATAAAGATGCAACAGTTTTTCCATCGTATAACAGGAATAACTGCAAACAGTATGAAAGTAGTGGTCATTTCTACGTTCCGCGTAACCTAGGTTTTACTCTAGGGGGTTGCACCACCAGATCGAATAGTGAGAGACTTAGAATTCAACGCCATAAGAATAAAATACAGTATAAGTACAACAGTTTTTCCACCGTATAAAGTGAATAATTGCAACCAGTGTGAAACATATGGTCATTTCTACATTCGGAGCAACCTAGGCTTCACTCTAGGGCGATGCTCCACCTGATCAAATAGTTAGGGCCTTAGGAGTCAACGCCAGAAGTCTAAAATACAATAAAAATACAACAGTCTTTCCATCCTATTACAGGAATAACTGCAACCCGTGTGAAGGTGATGGTCATTTCTGCGTTCCAGGCAACCTAGGTTTCACTCTAGGGCGTTGCTCCACCAGATCAAACAGTTAGGGCCTTCGAAGTCAACGCCCGAAGCATAAAATACAAAATAAATAGAGCAGTTTTTCCATTGTATAAAACGAATAATTGCAACCAGTGTAAATATTATGGTCATTTCTACGTTCCGGGCAACCTAGACTTCACCCTAGGGCGTTGTTCCACCAGATCGAATAGTTCGTGCCTAAGAAGTGATCGCCAGAAGCATAAAATACAAAATAAATAGAACAGTTTTTCAATCGTATAAAACGAATAATTGCTGCCAGTGTGAAAGTTATGGTCATTTCTACTTTCCGGGCAACCTAGGCTTCACCCTAGGGCGTTGCTCCAACAGATTGAATAGTTAGGGCCTTAGAAGTCAAGGCCCGAAGCATAAAGTGCAATAAAAATACAACAGTTTTTCCATCGTATAACAGGATTAATTGCAACCAGTTTGAAAGTGATGGTCATTTCTACGTTCCGGGCAACCTAGGCTTCACTCTAGGGCGTTGCTCCACCAGATCGAATAGTTAGGGCCTAAGAAGTGGACTTCAGAAGCATAAAATGCAATATAAATACAACAGTTTTTCCATCGTATAAAACGAATAATAGCAACCCGTGTGCAAGTGATGGTCATTTCTACGTTCCGGGCAACCTAGGCTTCACTCTAGGGCGTTGTTGCACCAGATCGAATAGTTAGGGCCTTAGAAGTCAACGCCCGAAGCATAAAATACATAATAAATAAAACACTTTTTCCATCGTATAAAACGAATAATTGCTACCAGTATGAAAGTTATGGTCATTTCTACTTTCCGGGCAACCTAGGCTTCACCCTAGGGCGTTGTTCCACCAGATCGAATAGTTAGGGCCTAAGAAGTGAACGCCAGAAGCATAAAATACAATGTAAATACAACAGTTTTTCCATCATATAAAACGAATAATTGCAACCAGTATGAAAGTTATGGTCATTTCTACTTTCCGGGCAACCTAGGCTTCACGCTATGGCGTTGCTCCACCAGATCGAATAGTTAGGGCCTTAGAAGTCAACGCCCGAATCATAAAATAATATATAAATAGAACAGTTTTTCCATCGTATAAAACGAATAATTGCTACCAGTGTGAAAGAAATGGTCATTTCTACGTTCAGGGCAACCTACCCTTCACCCTAGGGCGTTGCTCCACCAGATGGAATAGTTAGGGCCTAAGATGTCAACGCCAGAAGCATAAAAAACAATAAAGATGCAACAGTTTTTCCATCGTATAACAGGAATAACTGCAAACAGTATGAAAGTAGTGGTCATTTCTACGTTCCGCGTAACCTAGGTTTTACTCTAGGGGGTTGCACCACCAGATCGAATAGTGAGGGACTTAGAATTCAACGCCATAAGAATAAAATACAGTATAAGTACAACAGTTTTTCCACCGTATAAAGTGAATAATTGCAACCAGTGTGAAACATATGGTCATTTCTACATTCGGAGCAACCTAGGCTTCACTCTAGGGCGATGCTCCACCTGATCAAATAGTTAGGGCCTTAGGAGTCAACGCCAGAAGTCTAAAATACAATAAAAATACAACAGTCTTTCCATCCTATTACAGGAATAACTGCAACCCGTGTGAAGGTGATGGTCATTTCTGCGTTCCAGGCAACCTAGGTTTCACTCTAGGGCGTTGCTCCACCAGATCAAACAGTTAGGGCCTTCGAAGTCAACGCCCGAAGCATAAAATACAAAATAAATAGAGCAGTTTTTCCATTGTATAAAACGAATAATTGCAACCAGTGTAAATATTATGGTCATTTCTACGTTCCGGGCAACCTAGACTTCACCCTAGGGCGTTGTTCCACCAGATCGAATAGTTAGGGCCTAAGAAGTGAACGCCAGAAGCATAAAATGCAATATAAATACAACAGTTTTTCCATCGTATAAAACGAATAATAGCAACCAGCGTGAAAGTTATGGTCATTTCTACATTCCGAGCAACCTAGGCTTCACTCTAGCGCGCTGCTCCACCAGAACGAATAGTTAGGTCCTTAGATGTCAACGCCAGAAGCATAAAATACGAAATAAATACAACAGCTTTCCATCGTCTTAAATGGATAATTGCAAACAGTGTGAAAGTTGTGGTCATTTCTACGTTCCGAGCAACCTAGGCTTTGCTTTAGGGCGGTGCTCCACCATATCGAATAGCTACGGCCTTAGAAGCCTACGCCTGAAGCATAAAATGCAAAATAAATAGAACAGTTTTTCCATTGTATAAAACGAATAATTGCTGCCAGTGTGAAAGTTATGGTCATTTCTACTTTCCGGGCAACCTAGGCTTCACCCTAGGGCGTTGCTCCACCAGAACCAATAGTTAGGTCCTTAGATGTCAACGCCAGAAGCATAAAATACCAAAATAAATACAACAGCTTTTCCATCGTATTAAATGGATAATTGCAAACAGTGTGAAAGTTGTGGTCATTTCTACGTTCCGAGCAACCTAGGCTTCACTCTAGGGCGGTGTTCCACCATATCGAATAGCTACGGCCTTAGAAGCCAACGCCCGAAGCATTAAATACAAAATATATAGAACAGTTTTTCCATTGTATAAAACGAATAATTGCTACCAGTGTAAAAGTTATGGTCATTTCTACGTTCCGGGCAACCTAGGCTTCACCCTAGGCCGTTGTTCCACCAGATCGAATAGTTAGGGCCTACGAAGTGAACGCCAGAAGCATAAAATACAATATAAATACAACAGTTTTTCCATCATATAAAACGAATAATTGCAACCAGTATGAAGGTTATGGTCATTTCTACTTTCCTGGCAACCTAGGCTTCACTCTAGGGCGCTGCTTCACCAGAACGAATTGCTAGGTCCTTAGATGTCAACGCCAGAAGCATAAAATACGATATAAATACAACAGCTTTTCCATCGTATAAAAGGAATAATTGCAAACAGTGTGAAAGTAATGGTCATTTCTACGATCCGGGCAACCTAGGCTTCACTCTAGGTCGATGCTCCACCAGATCAAACAGTTAGGGCTTTAGAAGTCAGCGCCCGAAGCATAAAATACAAAATAAATAGAACAGTTTTTCCATTGTATAAAACGAATAATTGCTACCAGTGTAAAAGCTATGGTCATTTCTACTTTCCCAGCAACCTAGGCTTGACCCTAGGGCATTGCTCCAACAGATTCAATAGTTAGGGCCTTAGAAGTCAACGCCCGAATCATAAAATGCAATAAAAATACAGCAGGGTTTCCATCGTATAAAACTAATAATTGCTACCAGTGTGAAAGTGATGGTCATTTCTACGTACCGGGCAACCTAGTCTTCACTATAGGGCGCTGCTCCACCAGAACGAATAGTTAGGTCCTTAGATGTCAACGCCAGAAGCATAAAATACGATATAAATACAACAGCTCTTCCATCGTATAAAAGGAATAATTGCAAACAGTGTGAAAGTAATGGTCATTTCTACGATCCGGGCAACCGAGGCTTCACTCTGCGGCGTTGTTCCACCTGATGGAATATTTAGGGCCTAAGAAGTCAACGCCAGAAGCATAAAATACGATATAAATACAACAGCTTTTCCATCGTATAAAACGAATAATTGCAACCAGTTTGAAAGTGATGGTCATTTCTACGTACCGGGCAACCTAGGCTTCACTCTAGGGCGTTGCTACACCAGATCAAACAGTTAGGGCCTTAGAAGTCAATGCCCGAAGCATAAAATGCAATAAAAATACAACAGTTTTTCCATCATATAACCGGAATAATTGCAACCAGTTTGAAAGTGATGGTCATTTCTACGTTCCGGGCAACCTAGGCTTCAGCCTAGGGCGTTGTTCCACCAGATCGAATAGTTCGTGCCTAAGAAGTGATCGCCAGAAGCATAAAATACAAAATAAATAGAACAGTTTTTCAATCGTATAAAGCGAATAATTGCTGCCAGTGTGAAAGTTATGGTCATTTCTACTTTCCGGGCAACCTAGGCTTCACCCTAGGGCGTTGCTCCAACAGATTGAATAGTTAGGGCCTTAGAAGTCAAGGCCCGAAGCATAAAGTGCAATAAAAATACAACAGTTTTTCCATCGTATAACAGGATTAATTGCAACCAGTATGAAAGTGATGGTCATTTCTACGTTCCGGGCAACCTAGGCTTCACTCTAGGGCGTTGCTCCACCAGATCGAATAGTTAGGGCCTAAGAAGTGGACTTCAGAAGCATAAAATGCAATATAAATACAACAGTTTTTCCATCGTATAAAACGAATAATAGCAACCCGTGTGCAAGTGATGGTCATTTCTACGTTCCGGGCAACCTAGGCTTCACTCTAGGGCGTTGTTGCACCAGATCGAATAGTTAGGGCCTTAGAAGTCAACGCCCGAAGCATAAAATACATAATAAATAAAACACTTTTTCCATCGTATAAAACGAATAATTGCTACCAGTATGAAAGTTATGGTCATTTCTACTTTCCGGGCAACCTAGGCTTCACCCTAGGGCGTTGTTCCACCAGATCGAATAGTTAGGGCCTAAGAAGTGAACGCCAGAAGCATAAAATACAATGTAAATACAACAGTTTTTCCATCATATAAAACGAATAATTGCAACCAGTATGAAAGTTATGGTCATTTCTACTTTCCGGGCAACCTAGGCTTCACGCTATGGCGTTGCTCCACCAGATCGAATAGTTAGGGCCTTAGAAGTCAACGCCCGAATCATAAAATAATATATAAATAGAACAGTTTTTCCATCGTATAAAACGAATAATTGCTACCAGTGTGAAAGAAATGGTCATTTCTACGTTCAGGGCAACCTACCCTTCACCCTAGGGCGTTGCTCCACCAGATGGAATAGTTAGGGCCTAAGATGTCAACGCCAGAAGCATAAAAAACAATAAAGATGCAACAGTTTTTCCATCGTATAACAGGAATAACTGCAAACAGTATGAAAGTAGTGGTCATTTCTACGTTCCGCGTAACCTAGGTTTTACTCTAGGGGGTTGCACCACCAGATCGAATAGTGTGGGACTTAGAATTCAACGCCATAAGAATAAAATACAGTATAAGTACAACAGTTTTTCCACCGTATAAAGTGAATAATTGCAACCAGTGTGAAACATATGGTCATTTCTACATTCGGAGCAACCTAGGCTTCACTCTAGGGCGATGCTCCACCTGATCAAATAGTTAGGGCCTTAGGAGTCAACGCCAGAAGTCTAAAATACAATAAAAATACAACAGTCTTTCCATCCTATTACAGGAATAACTGCAACCCGTGTGAAGGTGATGGTCATTTCTGCGTTCCAGGCAACCTAGGTTTCACTCTAGGGCGTTGCTCCACCAGATCAAACAGTTAGGGCCTTCGAAGTCAACGCCCGAAGCATAAAATACAAAATAAATAGAGCAGTTTTTCCATTGTATAAAACGAATAATTGCAACCAGTGTAAATATTATGGTCATTTCTACGTTCCGGGCAACCTAGACTTCACCCTAGGGCGTTGTTCCACCAGATCGAATAGTTAGGGCCTAAGAAGTGAACGCCAGAAGCATAAAATGCAATATAAATACAACAGTTTTTCCATCGTATAAAACGAATAATAGCAACCAGCGTGAAAGTTATGGTCATTTCTACATTCCGAGCAACCTAGGCTTCACTCTTGGGCGCTGCTCCACCAGAACGAATAGTTAGGTCCTTAGATGTCAACGCCAGAAGCATAAAATACGAAATAAATACAACAGCTTTCCATCGTCTTAAATGGATAATTGCAAACAGTGTGAAAGTTGTGGTCATTTCTACGTTCCGAGCAACCTAGGCTTTGCTCTAGGGCGGTGCTCCACCATATCGAATAGCTACGGCCATAGAAGCCTACGCCTGAAGCATAAAATGCAAAATAAATAGAACAGTTTTTCCATTGTATAAAACGAATAATTGCTGCCAGTGTGAAAGTTATGGTCACTTCTACTTTCCGGGCAACCTAGGCTTCACCCTAGGGCGTTGCTCCACCAGAACCAATAGTTAGGTCCTTAGATGTCAACGCCAGAAGCATAAAATACCAAAATAAATACAACAGCTTTTCCATCGTATTAAATGGATAATTGCAAACAGTGAGAAAGTTGTGGTCATTTCTACGTTCCGAGCAACCTAGGCTTCACTCTAGGGCGGTGTTCCACCATATCGAATAGCTACGGCCTTAGAAGCCAACGCCCGAAGCATTAAATACAAAATATATAGAACAGTTTTTCCATTGTATAAAACGAATAATTGCTACCAGTGTAAAAGTTATGGTCACTTCTACGTTCCGGGCAACCTAGGCTTCACCCTAGGCCGTTGTTCCACCAGATCGAATAGTTAGGGCCTACGAAGTGAACGCCAGAAGCATAAAATACAATATAAATACAACAGTTTTTCCATCATATAAAACGAATAATTGCAACCAGTATGAAGGTTATGGTCATTTCTACGTTCCGGGCAACCTAGGCTTCACCCTAGGCCGTTGTTCCACCAGATCGAATAGTTAGGGCCTACGAAGTGAACGCCAGAAGCATAAAATACAATATAAATATAACAGTTTTTCCATCGTATAAAACGAATAATAGCAACCAGTGTGAAAGTTATGGTCATTTCTACGTTCCGGGCAACCTAGGCTTCACTCTAGGTCGATGCTCCACCAGATCAAACAGTTAGGGCTTTAGAAGTCAACGCCCGAAGCATAAAATACAAAATAAATAGAACAGTTTTTCCATTGTATAAAACGAATAATTGCTACCAGTGTAAAAGCTATGGTCATTTCTACTTTCCCAGCAACCTAGGCTTGACCCTAGGGCATTGCTCCAACAGATTCAATAGTTAGGGCCTTAGAAGTCAACGCCCGAATCATAAAATGCAATAAAAATACAGCAGGGTTTCCATCGTATAAAACTAATAATTGCTACCAGTGTGAAAGTGATGGTCATTTCTACGTACCGGGCAACCTAGTCTTCACTATAGGGCGCTGCTCCACCAGAACGAATAGTTAGGACCTTAGATGTCAACGCCAGAAGCATAAAATACGATATAAATACAACAGCTTTTCCATCGTATAAAAGGAATAATTGCAAACAGTGTGAAAGTAATGGTCATTTCTACGATCCGGGCAACCGAGGCTTCACTCTGCGGCGTTGTTCCACCTGATGGAATATTTAGGGCCTAAGAAGTCAACGCCAGAAGCATAAAATACGATATAAATACAACAGCTTTTCCATCGTATAAAACGAATAATTGCAACCAGTTTGAAAGTGATGGTCATTTCTACGTACCGGGCAACCTAGGCTTCACTCTAGGGCGTTGCTACACCAGATCAAACAGTTAGGGCCTTAGAAGTCAATGCCCGAAGCATAAAATGCAATAAAAATACAACAGTTTTTCCATCATATAACCGGAATAATTGCAACCAGTTTGAAAGTGATGGTCATTTCTACGTTCCGGGCAACCTAGGCTACACCCTGGGGCGTTGCACCAACAGATAGAATAGTTAGGGCCTTAGAAGTCAATGCCCGAAGCATAAAATGCTGTAAAAAGACAACAGTTTTTCCGTCATATAACAGGAATAATTGCAACCAGTTTGAAAGTGATGGTCATTTCTACGTTCCGGGAAACCTCGGCTTCACTCTAGGGCGTTGCTCCGCCAGATCGAATAGTTAGTGCATTAGAAGTCAACGCCAGAAGCATAAAATACAATATAAATACAACAGTTTTTCCATCGTATAAAACGAATAATTGCAACCAGTATGAAAGTTAACGTCATTTCTTCTTTCCGGGCAACCTAGGCTTCACCCTTGGGCGTTGCTCCAACAGATTGAATAGTTAGGGCCTTAGAAGTCAACGCCGGAAGCATAAAATGCAATAAAAATTCAACAGTTTTTCCATCGTATAAAAGGATTAATTGCAACCAGTTTGAAAGTGATGGTCATTTCTACGTTCCGGGCAACCTAGGCTTCACTCTAGGGTGTTGCTCCACCATATCGAGTAGATAGTGCCTTAGAAGTCAACGCCAGAAGCATAAAATACAATATATATACAACAGTTTTTCCGTCATATAACAGGAATAATTGCAACCAGTTTGAAAGTGATGGTCATTTATACGTTCCGGGAAACCTCGGCTTCACTCTAGGGCGTTACTCCGCCAGATCGAATAGTTAGTGCATTAGAAGTCAACGCCAGAAGCATAAAATACAATATAAATACAACAGTTTTTCCATCGTATAAACCGAATAATTGCAACCAGTATGAAAGTTAACGTCATTTCTTCTTTCCGGGCAACCTAGGCTTCACCCTTGGGCGTTGCTCCACCAGATCAAACAGCTAGGGCCTTAGAAGCCAACGCCCGAAGCATAAAATACAATATAAATATAACAGTTTTTCCATCGTATAGAACGAATAATAGCAACCAGTGTGAAAGCTAACGTCATTTCTACTTTCCAGGCAACCTAGGCTTCACCCTAGGGCGTTGCTCCAACAGATTGAATAGCTAGGGCCTTAGAAGTCAACGCCCGATGCATAAAATACAAAATAAATACAACAGTTTTTCCATCGTGTAAAACGAATAATTGCTACCGGTGTGAAAGTTATGGTCATTTCTACGTTCCGGTCAACCTAGGCTTCACCATAGGGCGTTGTTCCACCAGATCGAATAGTTAGGGCCTAAGAAGTGAACGCCAGGAGCATAAAATACAATATAAATGCAACAGTTTTTCCATCATACAAAACGAATAATTGCCACCAGTATGAAAGCTATGGTCATTTCTACTTTACGGGCAACCTAGGCTACACCCTAGGGCGTTGCTCCAACAGATTGAATAGCTAGGGCCTTAGAAGTCAACGCCCGATGCATAAAATACAAAATAAATTTAACAGTTTTTCCATCGTGTAAAACGAATAATTGCTACCGGTGTGAAAGTTATGGTCATTTCTACGTTCCGGTCAACCTAGGCTTCACCATAGGGCGTGTTCCACCAGATCGAATAGTTAGGGCCTAAGAAGTGAACGCCAGAAGCATAAAATGCAATATAAATACAACAGTTTTTCCATCGTATAAAACGAATAATAGCAACCAGTGTGAGAGTTATGGTCATTTCTACATTCCGAGCATCCTAGGCTTCACTCTAGGGCGCTGCTCCACCAGAACCAATAGTTAGGTCCTTAGATGTCAACGCCAGAAGCATAAAATACGAAATAAATACAACAGCTTTTCCATCGTATTAAATGGATAATTGCAAACAGTGTGAAAGTTGTGGTCATTTCTACGTTCCGAGCAACCTAGGCTTCACTCTAGGGCGGTGCTCCACCATATCGAATAGCTACGGCCTTAGAAGCCTACGGCTGAAGCATAAAATGCAAAATAAATAGAACAGTTTTTCCATTGTATAAAACGAATAATTGCTGCCAGTGTGAAAGTTATGGTCATTTCTACTTTCCGGGCAACCTAGGCTTCACCCTAGGGCGTTGCTGCACCAGATCAAACAGTTAGGGCATTAGAAGCCAACGCCCGAAGCATTAAACACAAAATAAATAGAACAGATTTTCCATTGTATAAAACGAATAATTGCTACCAGTGTAAAAGTTATGGTCATTTCTACGTTCCGGGCAACCTAGGTTTCACCCTAGGCCGTTGTTCCACCGGATCGAATAGTTAGGGCGTAAGAAGTGAACGCCAGAAGCATAAAATACAATATAAATACAACAGTTTTTCCGTCATATAAAACGAATAAATGCAACCAGTATGAAAGCTATGGTCATTTCTACTTTCCGGGCAACCTAGGCTTCACCCTAGGGCGTTGCTCCACCAGATCAAACAGCTATGGCCTTAGAAGTCAACGCCCGAAGCATAAAATACAAAATAAATAGAACAGCTTTTCCATTGTATAAAACGAATAATTGCTGCCAGTGTAAAAGTTATAGTCATTTCTACGTTCCGGGCAACCTAGGCTTCACTCTAGGGCGTTGCTCCACCAGATCAAACAGTTAGGGCCTTAGAAGTCAATGCCCGAAGCATAAAATGCATTAAAAATACAACAGTTTTTCCATCATATAACCGGAATAATTGCAACCAGTTTGAAAGTGATGGTCATTTCTACGTTCCGGGCAACCTAGGCTACACCCTGGGGCGTAGCTCCAACACATAGAGTAGTTAGGGCCTTAGAAGTCAATGCCCGAAGCATAAAATTCTATAAAAAGACAACAGTTTTTCCGTCATATAACAGGAATAATTGCAACCAGTTTGAAAGTGATGGTCATTTCTACGTTCCGAGAAACCTCGGTTTCACTCTAGGGCGTTGCTCCGCCAGATCGAATAGTTAGTGCATTAGAAGTCAACGCCAGAAGCATAAAATACAACATAAATACAACAGTTTTTCCATCGTATAAAACGAATAATTGCAACCAGTATGAAAGTTAACGTCATTTCTTCTTTCCGGGCAACCTAGGCTTCACCCTTGGGCGTTGCTCCAACAGATTGAATAGTTAGGGCCTTAGAAGTCAACGCCGGAAGCATAAAATGCAATAAAAATTCAACAGTTTTTCCATCGTATAAAAGGAATAATTGCAACCAGTTTGAATGTGATGGTCATTTCTACGTTCCGGGCCACCTAGGTTTCACTCTTAGGCGTTGCTCCACCAGATCGAATAGTTAGAGCCTTAGAAGTCAACGCCAGAAGCATAAAATACAATATAAATAAAACAGTTTTTCCATCGTATAAAACGAGTAATTGCTACCAGTATGGAAGTGATGGTCATTTCTACGATCCGGGCTACCTAGGCCTCACTCTAGGTCGTTGTTCCACCAGATCGAATAGTTAGGGCCTAAGAAGTGAACGCCAGAAGCATAAAATACAATATAAATATAACAGTTTTTCCATCGTATAAAACGGATAAGAGTAACCAGTGTGAAAGTTATGGTCATTTCTACGTTCCGGGCAACCTAGGCTTCACTCTAAGGCGTTGCTCCACCAGATCACACAGTTAGGGCTTTAGAAGTCAACGCCCGAAGCATAAATTACAAAATAAATAGAACAGTTTTTCCATTGTATAAAACGAATAATTGCTACCAGTGTAAAAGTTATGGTCATTTCTACGTTCCGAGCAACCTAGGCTTCACCCTAGGGCGTTGCTCCAACAGATTGAATAGTTAGGGCCTTGGAAGTCAACTCCCGAAGCATAAAATACAAAATAAATAGAACAGTTTTTCCATTGTATAAAACGAATAATTGCTGCCAGTGTAAAAGTTATAGTCATTTCTACGTTCCGGGCAACCTAGGCTTCACCCTAGGGCGTTGTTCCACCTGATGGAATATTTAGGGCCTAAGAAGTCAACGCCAGAAGCATAAAATACGATAAAAATACAACAGCTTTTCCATCGTATAAAACGAATAATTGCAACCAGTTTGAAAGTGATGGTCATTTCTACGTACCGGGCAACCTAGGCTTCACTCTAGGGCGTTGCTCCACCAGATCACACAGTTAGGGCCTTAGAAGTCAATGCCCGAAGCATAAAATGCAATAAAAATACAACAGTTTTTCCATCATATAACCGGAATAATTGCAACCAGTTTGAAAGTGATGGTCATTTCTACGTTCCGGGCAACCTAGGCTACACCCTGGAAGTTGCTCCAACAGATAGAATAGTTAGGGCCTTAGAAGTCAATGCCCGAAGCATAAAATGCTATAAAAAGACAACAGTTTTTCCGTCATATAACAGGAATAATTGCAACCAGTTTGAAAGTAATGGTCACTTCTACGTTCCGGGAAACCTCGGCTTCACTCTAGGGCGTTGCTCCGCCAGATCGAATAGTTAGTGCATTAGAAGACAACGCCAGAAGCATAAAATACAATATAAATACAACAGCTTTTCCATCGTATAAAACGAATAATAGCAACCGGTGTGAAAGTTATGGTCACTTCTACGTTCCGGGCAACCTAGGTTTCACTCTTTGGCGTTGCTCCTCCAGATCAAACAGTTAGGGCCTTAGAAGCCAACGCCAGAAGCATAAAATACATTATAAATATAACACTTTTTCTATCGTATAAAACGAATGATAGCAACCAGTGTGAAAGTTATGGTCACTTCTACGTTCCGGACAACCTAGACTTCACTCTAGGGCGTTGCTCCACCAGATCGAATAGTTAGGTCCTTAGAAGTCAACGCCAGAAGCATAAAATACAATAAAGATGCAACAGTTTTTCCATCGTATAACAGGAATAACTGCAAACAGTATGAAAGTACTGGTCATTTCTGCGTTCCAGGCAACCTAGGCTTCACTCTAGGGCGTTGCTCCACCAGATCAAACAGTTAGGGCCTTAGAAGTAAACGCCCGAAGCATAAAATACGTAATAAATAGAACAGTTTTTCCATTGTATAAAACGAATAATTGCAACCAGTTTGAAAGTGATGGTCATTTCTACGTACCGGGCAACCTAGGCTTCACTCTAGGGTGTTGCTCCACCAGATCAAACAGTTAGGGCCTTAGAAGTCAACGCCCGAAGCATAAAATACAAAATAAATAGAACAGATATTCCATTGTATAAAACGAATAATTGCTACCAGTGTAAATATTATGGTCATTTCTACGTTCCGGGCAACCTAGGCTTCACCCTAGGGCGTTGTTCCACCAGATCGAATAGTTCGTGCCTAAGAAGTGATCGCCAGAAGCATAAAATACAATGTAAATACAACAGTTTTTCCATCATATAAAACGAATAATTGCAACCAGTATGAAAGTTATGGTCATTTCTACTTTCCGGGCAACCTAGGCTTCACGCTATGGCGTTGCTCCACCAGATCGAATAGTTAGGGCCTTAGAAGTCAACGCCCGAATCATAAAATAATATATAAATAGAACTGTTTTTCCATCGTATAAAGTGAATAATTGCAACCAGTGTGAAACATATGGTCATTTCTACATTCCGAGCAACCTAGGCTTCACTCTAGGGCGCTGCTCCACCAGAACGAATAGTTAGGTCCTTAGATGTCAACGCCAGAAGCATAAAATACGAAATAAATACAACAGCTTTCCATCGTCTTAAATGGATAATTGCAAACAGTGTGAAAGTTGTGGTCATTTCTACGTTCCGAGCAACCTAGGCTTCGCTCTAGGGCGGTGCTCCACCATATCGAATAGCTACGGCCTTAGAAGCCTACGCCTGAAGCATAAAATGCAAAATAAATAGAACAGTTTTTCCATTGTATAAAACGAATAATTGCTGCCAGTGTGAAAGTTATGGTCATTTCTACTTTCCGGGCAACCTAGGCTTCACCCTAGGGCGTTGCTCCACCAGAACCAATAGTTAGGTCCTTAGATGTCAACGCCAGAAGCATAAAATACCAAAATAAATACAACAGCTTTTCCATCGTATTAAATGGATAATTGCAAACAGTGTGAAAGTTGTGGTCATTTCTACGTTCCGAGCAACCTAGGCTTCACTCTAGGGCGGTGTTCCACCATATCGAATAGCTACGGCCATAGAAGCCAACGCCCGAAGCATTAAATACAAAATATATAGAACAGTTTTTCCATTGTATAAAACGAATAATTGCTACCAGTGTAAAAGTTATGGTCATTTCTACGTTCCGGGCAACCTAGGCTTCACCCTAGGCCGTTGTTCCACCAGATCGAATAGTTAGGGCCTACGAAGTGAACGCCAGAAGCATAAAATACAATATAAATACAACAGTTTTTCCATCATATAAAACGAATAATTGCAACCAGTATGAAGGTTATGGTCATTTCTACTTTCCTGGAAACCTAGGCTTCACTCTAGGGCGCTGCTTCACCAGAACGAATTGCTAGGTCCTTAGATGTCAACGCCAGAAGCATAAAATACGATATAAATACAACAGCTTTTCCATCGTATAAAAGGAATAATTGCAAACAGTGTGAAAGTAATGGTCATTTCTACGATCCGGGCAACCGAGGCTTCACTCTACGGCGTTGTTCCACCAGATCGAATAGTTAGGGCCTAAGAAGTGAACGCCAGACGCATAAAATACAATATAAATATAACAGTTTTTCCATCGTATAAAACGAATAATAGCAACCAGTGTGAAAGTTATGGTCATTTCTACGTTCCGGGCAACCTAGGCTTCACTCTAGGGTGTTGCTCCACCAGATCAAACAGTTAGGGCCTTAGAAGTCAACGCCCGAAGCATAAAATACAAAATAAATAGAACAGATATTCCATTGTATAAAACGAATAATTGCTACCAGTGTAAATATTATGGTCATTTCTACGTTCCGGGCAACCTAGGCTTCACCCTAGGGCGTTGTTCCACCAGATCGAATAGTTCGTGCCTAAGAAGTGATCGCCAGAAGCATAAAATACAATGTAAATACAACAGTTTTTCCATCATATAAAACGAATAATTGCAACCAGTATGAAAGTTATGGTCATTTCTACTTTCCGGGCAACCTAGGCTTCACGCTATGGCGTTGCTCCACCAGATCGAATAGTTAGGGCCTTAGAAGTCAACGCCCGAATCATAAAATAATATATAAATAGAACTGTTTTTCCATCGTATAAAGTGAATAATTGCAACCAGTGTGAAACATATGGTCATTTCTACATTCGGAGCAACCTAGGCTTCACTCTAGGGCGATGCTCCACCTGATCAAATAGTTAGGGCCTTAGGAGTCAACGCCAGAAGTCTAAAATACAATAAAAATACAACAGTCTTTCCATCCTATTACAGGAATAACTGCAACCCGTGTGAAGGTGATGGTCATTTCTGCGTTCCAGGCAACCTAGGTTTCACTCTAGGGCGTTGCTCCACCAGATCAAACAGTTAGGGCCTTCGAAGTCAACGCCCGAAGCATAAAATACAAAATAAATAGAGCAGTTTTTCCATTGTATAAAACGAATAATTGCAACCAGTGTAAATATTATGGTCATTTCTACGTTCCGGGCAACCTAGGCTTCACCCTAGGGCGTTGTTCCACCAGATCGAATAGTTAGGGCCTAAGAAGTGAACGCCAGAAGCATAAAATGCAATATAAATACAACAGTTTTTCCATCGTATAAAACGAATAATAGCAACCAGCGTGAAAGTTATGGTCATTTCTACATTCCGAGCAACCTAGGCTTCACTCTAGGGCGCTGCTCCACCAGAACGAATAGTTAGGTCCTTAGATGTCAACGCCAGAAGCATAAAATACGAAATAAATACAACAGCTTTCCATCGTCTTAAATGGATAATTGCAAACAGTGTGAAAGTTGTGGTCATTTCTACGTTCCGAGCAACCTAGGCTTCGCTCTAGGGCGGTGCTCCACCATATCGAATAGCTACGGCCTTAGAAGCCTACGCCTGAAGCATAAAATGCAAAATAAATAGAACAGTTTTTCCATTGTATAAAACGAATAATTGCTGCCAGTGTGAAAGTTATGGTCATTTCTACTTTCCGGGCAACCTAGGCTTCACCCTAGGGCGTTGCTCCACCAGAACCAATAGTTAGGTCCTTAGATGTCAACGCCAGAAGCATAAAATACCAAAATAAATACAACAGCTTTTCCATCGTATTAAATGGATAATTGCAAACAGTGTGAAAGTTGTGGTCATTTCTACGTTCCGAGCAACCTAGGCTTCACTCTAGGGCGGTGTTCCACCATATCGAATAGCTACGGCCTTAGAAGCCAACGCCCGAAGCATTAAATACAAAATATATAGAACAGTTTTTCCATTGTATAAAACGAATAATTGCTACCAGTGTAAAAGTTATGGTCATTTCTACGTTCCGGGCAACCTAGGCTTCACCCTAGGCCGTTGTTCCACCAGATCGAATAGTTAGGGCCTACGAAGTGAACGCCAGAAGCATAAAATACAATATAAATACAACAGTTTTTCCATCATATAAAACGAATAATTGCAACCAGTATGAAGGTTATGGTCATTTCTACTTTCCTGGCAACCTAGGCTTCACTCTAGGGCGCTGCTTCACCAGAACGAATTGCTAGGTCCTTAGATGTCAACGCCAGAAGCATAAAATACGATATAAATACAACAGCTTTTCCATCGTATAAAAGGAATAATTGCAAACAGTGTGAAAGTAATGGTCATTTCTACGATCCGGGCAACCGAGGCTTCACTCTACGGCGTTGTTCCACCAGATCGAATAGTTAGGGCCTAAGAAGTGAACGCCAGACGCATAAAATACAATATAAATATAACAGTTTTTCCATCGTATCAAACGAATAATAGCAACCAGTGTGAAAGTTATGGTCATTTCTACGTTCCGGGCAACCTAGGCTTCACTCTAGGTCGATGCTCCACCAGATCAAACAGTTAGGGCTTTAGAAGTCAACGCCCGAAGCATAAAATACAAAATAAATAGAACAGTTTTTCCATTGTATAAAACGAATAATTGCTACCAGTGTAAAAGCTATGGTCATTTCTACTTTCCCAGCAACCTAGGCTTGACCCTAGGGCATTGCTCCAACAGATTCAATAGTTAGGGCCTTAGAAGTCAACGCCCGAATCATAAAATGCAATAAAAATACAGCAGGGTTTCCATCGTATAAAACTAATAATTGCTACCAGTGTGAAAGTGATGGTCATTTCTACGTACCGGGCAACCTAGTCTTCACTATAGGGCGCTGCTCCACCAGAACGAATAGTTAGGTCCTTAGATGTCAACGCCAGAAGCATAAAATACGATATAAATACAACAGCTTTTCCATCGTATAAAAGGAATAATTGCAAACAGTGTGAAAGTAATGGTCATTTCTACGATCCGGGCAACCGAGGCTTCACTCTGCGGCGTTGTTCCACCTGATGGAATATTTAGGGCCTAAGAAGTCAACGCCAGAAGCATAAAATACGATATAAATACAACAGCTTTTCCATCGTATAAAACGAATAATTGCAACCAGTTTGAAAGTGATGGTCATTTCTACGTACCGGGCAACCTAGGCTTCACTCTAGGGCGTTGCTACACCAGATCAAACAGTTAGGGCCTTAGAAGTCAATGCCCGAAGCATAAAATGCAATAAAAATACAACAGTTTTTCCATCATATAACCGGAATAATTGCAACCAGTTTGAAAGTGATGGTCATTTCTACGTTCCGGGCAACCTAGGCTTCACCCTAGGGCGTTGTTCCACCAGATCGAATAGTTCGTGCCTAAGAAGTGATCGCCAGAAGCATAAAATACAAAATAAATAGAACAGTTTTTCAATCGTATAAAACGAATAATTGCTGCCAGTGTGAAAGTTATGGTCATTTCTACTTTCCGGGCAACCTAGGCTTCACCCTAGGGCGTTGCTCCAACAGATTGAATAGTTAGGGCCTTAGAAGTCAAGGCCCGAAGCATAAAGTGCAATAAAAATACAACAGTTTTTCCATCGTATAACAGGATTAATTGCAACCAGTATGAAAGTGATGGTCATTTCTACGTTCCGGGCAACCTAGGCTTCACTCTAGGGCGTTGCTCCACCAGATCGAATAGTTAGGGCCTAAGAAGTGGACTTCAGAAGCATAAAATGCAATATAAATACAACAGTTTTTCCATCGTATAAAACGAATAATAGCAACCCGTGTGCAAGTGATGGTCATTTCTACGTTCCGGGCAACCTAGGCTTCACTCTAGGGCGTTGTTGCACCAGATCGAATAGTTAGGGCCTTAGAAGTCAACGCCCGAAGCATAAAATACATAATAAATAAAACACTTTTTCCATCGTATAAAACGAATAATTGCTACCAGTATGAAAGTTATGGTCATTTCTACTTTCCGGGCAACCTAGGCTTCACCCTAGGGCGTTGTTCCACCAGATCGAATAGTTAGGGCCTAAGAAGTGAACGCCAGAAGCATAAAATACAATGTAAATACAACAGTTTTTCCATCATATAAAACGAATAATTGCAACCAGTATGAAAGTTATGGTCATTTCTACTTTCCGGGCAACCTAGGCTTCACGCTATGGCGTTGCTCCACCAGATCGAATAGTTAGGGCCTTAGAAGTCAACGCCCGAATCATAAAATAATATATAAATAGAACAGTTTTTCCATCGTATAAAACGAATAATTGCTACCAGTGTGAAAGAAATGGTCATTTCTACGTTCAGGGCAACCTACCCTTCACCCTAGGGCGTTGCTCCACCAGATGGAATAGTTAGGGCCTAAGATGTCAACGCCAGAAGCATAAAAAACAATAAAGATGCAACAGTTTTTCCATCGTATAACAGGAATAACTGCAAACAGTATGAAAGTAGTGGTCATTTCTACGTTCCGCGTAACCTAGGTTTTACTCTAGGGGGTTGCACCACCAGATCGAATAGTGAGAGACTTAGAATTCAACGCCATAAGAATAAAATACAGTATAAGTACAACAGTTTTTCCACCGTATAAAGTGAATAATTGCAACCAGTGTGAAACATATGGTCATTTCTACATTCGGAGCAACCTAGGCTTCACTCTAGGGCGATGCTCCACCTGATCAAATAGTTAGGGCCTTAGGAGTCAACGCCAGAAGTCTAAAATACAATAAAAATACAACAGTCTTTCCATCCTATTACAGGAGTAACTGCAACCCGTGTGAAGGTGATGGTCATTTCTGCGTTCCAGGCAACCTAGGTTTCACTCTAGGGCGTTGCTCCACCAGATCAAACAGTTAGGGCCGTCGAAGTCAACGCCCGAAGCATAAAATACAAAATAAATAGAGCAGTTTTTCCATTGTATAAAACGAATAATTGCAACCAGTGTAAATATTATGGTCATTTCTACGTTCCGGGCAACCTAGACTTCACCCTAGGGCGTTGTTCCACCAGATCGAATAGTTCGTGCCTAAGAAGTGATCGCCAGAAGCATAAAATACAAAATAAATAGAACAGTTTTTCAATCGTATAAAACGAATAATTGCTGCCAGTGTGAAAGTTATGGTCATTTCTACTTTCCGGGCAACCTAGGCTTCACCCTAGGGCGTTGCTCCAACAGATTGAATAGTTAGGGCCTTAGAAGTCAAGGCCCGAAGCATAAAGTGCAATAAAAATACAACAGTTTTTCCATCGTATAACAGGATTAATTGCAACCAGTATGAAAGTGATGGTCATTTCTACGTTCCGGGCAACCTAGGCTTCACTCTAGGGCGTTGCTCCACCAGATCGAATAGTTAGGGCCTAAGAAGTGGACTTCAGAAGCATAAAATGCAATATAAATACAACAGTTTTTCCATCGTATAAAACGAATAATAGCAACCCGTGTGCAAGTGATGGTCATTTCTACGTTCCGGGCAACCTAGGCTTCACTCTAGGGCGTTGTTGCACCAGATCGAATAGTTAGGGCCTTAGAAGTCAACGCCCGAAGCATAAAATACATAATAAATAAAACACTTTTTCCATCGTATAAAACGAATAATTGCTACCAGTATGAAAGTTATGGTCATTTCTACTTTCCGGGCAACCTAGGCTTCACCCTAGGGCGTTGTTCCACCAGATCGAATAGTTAGGGCCTAAGAAGTGAACGCCAGAAGCATAAAATACAATGTAAATACAACAGTTTTTCCATCATATAAAACGAATAATTGCAACCAGTATGAAAGTTATGGTCATTTCTACTTTCCGGGCAACCTAGGCTTCACGCTATGGCGTTGCTCCACCAGATCGAATAGTTAGGGCCTTAGAAGTCAACGCCCGAATCATAAAATAATATATAAATAGAACAGTTTTTCCATCGTATAAAACGAATAATTGCTACCAGTGTGAAAGAAATGGTCATTTCTACGTTCAGGGCAACCTACCCTTCACCCTAGGGCGTTGCTCCACCAGATGGAATAGTTAGGGCCTAAGATGTCAACGCCAGAAGCATAAAAAACAATACAGATGCAACAGTTTTTCCATCGTATAACAGGAATAACTGCAAACAGTATGAAAGTAGTGGTCATTTCTACGTTCCGCGTAACCTAGGTTTTACTCTAGGGGGTTGCACCACCAGATCGAATAGTGAGAGACTTAGAATTCAACGCCATAAGAATAAAATACAGTATAAGTACAACAGTTTTTCCACCGTATAAAGTGAATAATTGCAACCAGTGTGAAACATATGGTCATTTCTACATTCGGAGCAACCTAGGCTTCACTCTAGGGCGATGCTCCACCTGATCAAATAGTTAGGGCCTTAGGAGTCAACGCCAGAAGTCTAAAATACAATAAAAATACAACAGTCTTTCCATCCTATTACAGGAATAACTGCAACCCGTGTGAAGGTGATGGTCATTTCTGCGTTCCAGGCAACCTAGGTTTCACTCTAGGGCGTTGCTCCACCAGATCAAACAGTTAGGGCCGTCGAAGTCAACGCCCGAAGCATAAAATACAAAATAAATAGAGCAGTTTTTCCATTGTATAAAACGAATAATTGCAACCAGTGTAAATATTATGGTCATTTCTACGTTCCGGGCAACCTAGACTTCACCCTAGGGCGTTGTTCCACCAGATCGAATAGTTCGTGCCTAAGAAGTGATCGCCAGAAGCATAAAATACAAAATAAATAGAACAGTTTTTCAATCGTATAAAACGAATAATTGCTGCCAGTGTGAAAGTTATGGTCATTTCTACTTTCCGGGCAACCTAGGCTTCACCCTAGGGCGTTGCTCCAACAGATTGAATAGTTAGGGCCTTAGAAGTCAAGGCCCGAAGCATAAAGTGCAATAAAAATACAACAGTTTTTCCATCGTATAACAGGATTAATTGCAACCAGTTTGAAAGTGATGGTCATTTCTACGTTCCGGGCAACCTAGGCTTCACTCTAGGGCGTTGCTCCACCAGATCGAATAGTTAGGGCCTAAGAAGTGGACTTCAGAAGCATAAAATGCAATATAAATACAACAGTTTTTCCATCGTATAAAACGAATAATAGCAACCCGTGTGCAAGTGATGGTCATTTCTACGTTCCGGGCAACCTAGGCTTCACTCTAGGGCGTTGTTGCACCAGATCGAATATTTAGGGCCTTAGAAGTCAACGCCCGAAGCATAAAATACATAATAAATAAAACACTTTTTCCATCGTATAAAACGAATAATTGCTACCAGTATGAAAGTTATGGTCATTTCTACTTTCCGGACAACCTAGGCTTCACCCTAGGGCGTTGTTCCACCAGATCGAATAGTTAGGGCCTAAGAAGTGAACGCCAGAAGCATAAAATACAATGTAAATACAACAGTTTTTCCATCATATAAAACGAATAATTGCAACCAGTATGAAAGTTATGGTCATTTCTACTTTCCGGGCAACCTAGGCTTCACGCTATGGCGTTGCTCCACCAGATCGAATAGTTAGGGCCTTAGAAGTCAACGCCCGAATCATAAAATAATATATAAATAGAACAGTTTTTCCATCGTATAAAACGAATAATTGCTACCAGTGTGAAAGAAATGGTCATTTCTACGTTCAGGGCAACCTACCCTTCACCCTAGGGCGTTGCTCCACCAGATGGAATAGTTAGGGCCTAAGATGTCAACGCCAGAAGCATAAAGAACAATAAAGATGCAACAGTTTTTCCATCGTATAACAGGAATAACTGCAAACAGTATGAAAGTAGTGGTCATTTCTACGTTCCGCGTAACCTAGGTTTTACTCTAGGGGGTTGCACCACCAGATCGAATAGTGAGGGACTTAGAATTCAACGCCATAAGAATAAAATACAGTATAAGTACAACAGTTTTTCCACCGTATAAAGTGAATAATTGCAACCAGTGTGAAACATATGGTCATTTCTACATTCGGAGCAACCTAGGCTTCACTCTAGGGCGATGCTCCACCTGATCAAATAGTTAGGGCCTTAGGAGTCAACGCCAGAAGTCTAAAATACAATAAAAATACAACAGTCTTTCCATCCTATTACAGGAATAACTGCAACCCGTGTGAAGGTGATGGTCATTTCTGCGTTCCAGGCAACCTAGGTTTCACTCTAGGGCGTTGCTCCACCAGATCAAACAGTTAGGGCCTTCGAAGTCAACGCCCGAAGCATAAAATACAAAATAAATAGAGCAGTTTTTCCATTGTATAAAACGAATAATTGCAACCAGTGTAAATATTATGGTCATTTATACGTTCCGAGCAACCTAGGCTTTGCTCTAGGGCGGTGCTCCACCATATCGAATAGCTACGGCCTTAGAAGCCTACGCCTGAAGCATAAAATGCAAAATAAATAGAACAGTTTTTCCATTGTATAAAACGAATAATTGCTGCCAGTGTGAAAGTTATGGTCATTTCTACTTTCCGGGC
This sequence comes from Calliopsis andreniformis, assembly GCF_051401765.1. NCBI lineage: Eukaryota > Metazoa > Arthropoda > Insecta > Hymenoptera > Andrenidae > Calliopsis > Calliopsis andreniformis. Next base: position 10,239,562 of record NW_027480435.1, on the reverse strand, counting down.
AACCTAGGCTTCACCCTAGGGCGTTGCTCCACCAGAACCAATAGTTAGGTCCTTAGATGTCAACGCCAGAAGCATAAAATACCAAAATAAATACAACAGCTTTTCCATCGTATTAAATGGATAATTGCAGACAGTGTGAAAGTTGTGGTCATTTCTACGTTCCGAGCAACCTAGGCTTCACTCTAGGGCGGTGTTCCACCATATCGAATAGCTACGGCCTTAGAAGCCAACGCCCGAAGCATTAAATACAAAATATATAGAACAGTTTTTCCATTGTATAAAACGAATAATTGCTACCAGTGTAAAAGTTATGGTCATTTCTACGTTCCGGGCAACCTAGGCTTCACCCTAGGCCGTTGTTCCACCAGATCGAATAGTTAGGGCCTACGAAGTGAACGCCAGAAGCATAAAATACAATATAAATACAACAGTTTTTCCATCATATAAAACGAATAATTGCAACCAGTATGAAGGTTATGGTCATTTCTACTTTCCTGGCAACCTAGGCTTCACTCTAGGGCGCTGCTTCACCAGAACGAATTGCTAGGTCCTTAGATGTCAACGCCAGAAGCATAAAATACGATATAAATACAACAGCTTTTCCATCGTATAAAAGGAATAATTGCAAACAGTGTGAAAGTAATGGTCATTTCTACGATCCGGGCAACCGAGGCTTCACTCTACGGCGTTGTTCCACCAGATCGAATAGTTAGGGCCTAAGAAGTGAACGCCAGACGCATAAAATACAATATAAATATAACAGTTTTTCCATCGTATAAAACGAATAATAGCAACCAGTGTGAAAGTTATGGTCATTTCTACGTTCCGGGCAACCTAGGCTTCACTCTAGGTCGATGCTCCACCAGATCAAACAGTTAGGGCTTTAGAAGTCAGCGCCCGAAGCATAAAATACAAAATAAATAGAACAGTTTTTCCATTGTATAAAACGAATAATTGCTACCAGTGTAAAAGCTATGGTCATTTCTAGTTTCCCAGCAACCTAGGCTTGACCCTAGGGCATTGCTCCAACAGATTCAATAGTTAGGGCCTTAGAAGTCAACGCCCGAATCATAAAATGCAATAAAAATACAGCAGGGTTTCCATCGTATAAAACTAATAATTGCTACCAGTGTGAAAGTGATGGTCATTTCTACGTACCGGGCAACCTAGTCTTCACTATAGGGCGCTGCTCCACCAGAACGAATAGTTAGGTCCTTAGATGTCAACGCCAGAAGCATAAAATACGATATAAATACAACAGCTTTTCCATCGTATAAAAGGAATAATTGCAAACAGTGTGAAAGTAATGGTCATTTCTACGATCCGGGCAACCGAGGCTTCACTCTGCGGCGTTGTTCCACCTGATGGAATATTTAGGGCCTAAGAAGTCAACGCCAGAAGCATAAAATACGATATAAATACAACAGCTTTTCCATCGTATAAAACGAATAATTGCAACCAGTTTGAAAGTGATGGTCATTTCTACGTACCGGGCAACCTAGGCTTCACTCTAGGGCGTTGCTACACCAGATCAAACAGTTAGGGCCTTAGAAGTCAATGCCCGAAGCATAAAATGCAATAAAAATACAACAGTTTTTCCATCATATAACCGGAATAATTGCAACCAGTTTGAAAGTGATGGTCATTTCTACGTTCCGGGCAACCTAGGCTTCACCCTAGGGCGTTGTTCCACCAGATCGAATAGTTCGTGCCTAAGAAGTGATCGCCAGAAGCATAAAATACAAAATAAATAGAACAGTTTTTCAATCGTATAAAACGAATAATTGCTGCCAGTGTGAAAGTTATGGTCATTTCTACTTTCCGGGCAACCTAGGCTTCACCCTAGGGCGTTGCTCCAACAGATTGAATAGTTAGGGCCTTAGAAGTCAAGGCCCGAAGCATAAAGTGCAATAAAAATACAACAGTTTTTCCATCGTATAACAGGATTAATTGCAACCAGTATGAAAGTGATGGTCATTTCTACGTTCCGGGCAACCTAGGCTTCACTCTAGGGCGTTGCTCCACCAGATCGAATAGTTAGGGCCTAAGAAGTGGACTTCAGAAGCATAAAATGCAATATAAATACAACAGTTTTTCCATCGTATAAAACGAATAATAGCAACCCGTGTGCAAGTGATGGTCATTTCTACGTTCCGGGCAACCTAGGCTTCACTCTAGGGCGTTGTTGCACCAGATCGAATAGTTAGGGCCTTAGAAGTCAACGCCCGAAGCATAAAATACATAATAAATAAAACACTTTTTCCATCGTATAAAACGAATAATTGCTACCAGTATGAAAGTTATGGTCATTTCTACTTTCCGGGCAACCTAGGCTTCACCCTAGGGCGTTGTTCCACCAGATCGAATAGTTAGGGCCTAAGAAGTGAACGCCAGAAGCATAAAATACAATGTAAATACAACAGTTTTTCCATCATATAAAACGAATAATTGCAACCAGTATGAAAGTTATGGTCATTTCTACTTTCCGGGCAACCTAGGCTTCACGCTATGGCGTTGCTCCACCAGTTCGAATAGTTAGGGCCTTAGAAGTCAACGCCCGAATCATAAAATAATATATAAATAGAACAGTTTTTCCATCGTATAAAACGAATAATTGCTACCAGTGTGAAAGAAATGGTCATTTCTACGTTCAGGGCAACCTACCCTTCACCCTAGGGCGTTGCTCCACCAGATGGAATAGTTAGGGCCTAAGATGTCAACGCCAGAAGCATAAAAAACAATAAAGATGCAACAGTTTTTCCATCGTATAACAGGAATAACTGCAAACAGTATGAAAGTAGTGGTCATTTCTACGTTCCGCGTAACCTAGGTTTTACTCTAGGGGGTTGCACCACCAGATCGAATAGTGTGGGACTTAGAATTCAACGCCATAAGAATAAAATACAGTATAAGTACAACAGTTTTTCCACCGTATAAAGTGAATAATTGCAACCAGTGTGAAACATATGGTCATTTCTACATTCGGAGCAACCTAGGCTTCACTCTAGGGCGATGCTCCACCTGATCAAATAGTTAGGGCCTTAGGAGTCAACGCCAGAAGTCTAAAATACAATAAAAATACAACAGTCTTTCCATCCTATTACAGGAATAACTGCAACCCGTGTGAAGGTGATGGTCATTTCTGCGTTCCAGGCAACCTAGGTTTCACTCTAGGGCGTTGCTCCACCAGATCAAACAGTTAGGGCCTTCGAAGTCAACGCCCGAAGCATAAAATACAAAATAAATAGAGCAGTTTTTCCATTGTATAAAACGAATAATTGCAACCAGTGTAAATATTATGGTCATTTCTACGTTCCGGGCAACCTAGACTTCACCCTAGGGCGTTGTTCCACCAGATCGAATAGTTAGGGCCTAAGAAGTGAACGCCAGAAGCATAAAATGCAATATAAATACAACAGTTTTTCCATCGTATAAAACGAATAATAGCAACCAGCGTGAAAGTTATGGTCATTTCTACATTCCGAGCAACCTAGGCTTCACTCTAGGGCGCTGCTCCACCAGAACGAATAGTTAGGTCCTTAGATGTCAACGCCAGAAGCATAAAATACGAAATAAATACAACAGCTTTCCATCGTCTTAAATGGATAATTGCAAACAGTGTGAAAGTTGTGGTCATTTCTACGTTCCGAGCAACCTAGGCTTTGCTCTAGGGCGGTGCTCCACCATATCGAATAGCTACGGCCTTAGAAGCCTACGCCTGAAGCATAAAATGCAAAATAAATAGAACAGTTTTTCCATTGTATAAAACGAATAATTGCTGCCAGTGTGAAAGTTATGGTCATTTCTACTTTCCGGGCAACCTAGGCTTCACCCTAGAGCGTTGCTCCACCAGAACCAATAGTTAGGTCCTTAGATGTCAACGCCAGAAGCATAAAATACCAAAATAAATACAACAGCTTTTCCATCGTATTAAATGGATAATTGCAAACAGTGTGAAAGTTGTGGTCATTTCTACGTTCCGAGCAACCTAGGCTTCACTCTAGGGCGGTGTTCCACCATATCGAATAGCTACGGCCTTAGAAGCCAACGCCCGAAGCATTAAATACAAAATATATAGAACAGTTTTTCCATTGTATAAAACGAATAATTGCTACCAGTGTAAAAGTTATGGTCATTTCTACGTTCCGGGCAACCTAGGCTTCACCCTAGGCCGTTGTTCCACCAGATCGAATAGTTAGGGCCTACGAAGTGAACGCCAGAAGCATAAAATACAATATAAATACAACAGTTTTTCCATCATATAAAACGAATAATTGCAACCAGTATGAAGGTTATGGTCATTTCTACATTCCGAGCAACCTAGGCTTCACTCTAGGGCGCTGCTCCACCAGAACGAATAGTTAGGTCCTTAGATGTCAACGCCAGAAGCATAAAATACGAAATAAATACAACAGCTTTCCATCGTCTTAAATGGATAATTGCAAACAGTGTGAAAGTTGTGGTCATTTCTACGTTCCGAGCAACCTAGGCTTTGCTCTAGGGCGGTGCTCCACCATATCGAATAGCTACGGCCTTAGAAGCCTACGCCTGAAGCATAAAATGCAAAATAAATAGAACAGTTTTTCCATTGTATAAAACGAATAATTGCTGCCAGTGTGAAAGTTATGGTCATTTCTACTTTCCGGGCAACCTAGGCTTCACCCTAGAGCGTTGCTCCACCAGAACCAATAGTTAGGTCCTTAGATGTCAACGCCAGAAGCATAAAATACCAAAATAAATACAACAGCTTTTCCATCGTATTAAATGGATAATTGCAAACAGTGTGAAAGTTGTGGTCATTTCTACGTTCCGAGCAACCTAGGCTTCACTCTAGGGCGGTGTTCCACCATATCGAATAGCTACGGCCTTAGAAGCCAACGCCCGAAGCATTAAATACAAAATATATAGAACAGTTTTTCCATTGTATAAAACGAATAATTGCTACCAGTGTAAAAGTTATGGTCATTTCTACGTTCCGGGCAACCTAGGCTTCACCCTAGGCCGTTGTTCCACCAGATCGAATAGTTAGGGCCTACGAAGTGAACGCCAGAAGCATAAAATACAATATAAATACAACAGTTTTTCCATCATATAAAACGAATAATTGCAACCAGTATGAAGGTTATGGTCATTTCTACGTTCCGGGCAACCTAGGCTTCACCCTAGGCCGTTGTTCCACCAGATCGAATAGTTAGGGCCTACGAAGTGAACGCCAGAAGCATAAAATACAATATAAATATAACAGTTTTTCCATCGTATAAAACGAATAATAGCAACCAGTGTGAAAGTTATGGTCATTTCTACGTTCCGGGCAACCTAGGCTTCACTCTAGGTCGATGCTCCACCAGATCAAACAGTTAGGGCTTTAGAAGTCAACGCCCGAAGCATAAAATACAAAATAAATAGAACAGTTTTTCCATTGTATAAAACGAATAATTGCTACCAGTGTAAAAGCTATGGTCATTTCTACTTTCCCAGCAACCTAGGCTTGACCCTAGGGCATTGCTCCAACAGATTCAATAGTTAGGGCCTTAGAAGTCAACGCCCGAATCATAAAATGCAATAAAAATACAGCAGGGTTTCCATCGTATAAAACTAATAATTGCTACCAGTGTGAAAGTGATGGTCATTTCTACGTACCGGGCAACCTAGTCTTCACTATAGGGCGCTGCTCCACCAGAACGAATAGTTAGGTCCTTAGATGTCAACGCCAGAAGCATAAAATACGATATAAATACAACAGCTTTTCCATCGTATAAAAGGAATAATTGCAAACAGTGTGAAAGTAATGGTCATTTCTACGATCCGGGCAACCGAGGCTTCACTCTGCGGCGTTGTTCCACCTGATGGAATATTTAGGGCCTAAGAAGTCAACGCCAGAAGCATAAAATACGATATAAATACAACAGCTTTTCCATCGTATAAAACGAATAATTGCAACCAGTTTGAAAGTGATGGTCATTTCTACGTACCGGGCAACCTAGGCTTCACTCTAGGGCGTTGCTACACCAGATCAAACAGTTAGGGCCTTAGAAGTCAATGCCCGAAGCATAAAATGCAATAAAAATACAACAGTTTTTCAATCGTATAAAAGGATTAATTGCAACCAGTTTGAAAGTGATGGTCATTTCTACGTTCCGGGCAACCTAGGCTTCACTCTAGGGTGTTGCTCCACCATATCGAGTAGATAGTGCCTTAGAAGTCAACGCCAGAAGCATAAAATACAATATATATACAACAGTTTTTCCGTCATATAACAGGAATAATTGCAACCAGTTTGAAAGTGATGGTCATTTATACGTTCCGGGAAACCTCGGCTTCACTCTAGGGCGTTACTCCGCCAGATCGAATAGTTAGTGCCTTAGAAGTCAACGCCAGAAGCATAAAATACAATATAAATACAACAGTTTTTCCATCGTATAAAACGAATAATTGCAACCAGTATGAAAGTTAACGTCATTTCTTCTTTCCGGGCAACCTAGGCTTCACCCTTGGGCGTTGCTCCACCAGATCAAACAGCTAGGGCCTTAGAAGCCAACGCCCGAAGCATAAAATACAATATAAATATAACAGTTTTTCCATCGTATAGAACGAATAATAGCAACCAGTGTGAAAGCTAACGTCATTTCTACTTTCCAGGCAACCTAGGCTTCACCCTAGGGCGTTGCTCCAACAGATTGAATAGCTAGGGCCTTAGAAGTCAACGCCCGATGCATAAAATACAAAATAAATACAACAGTTTTTCCATCGTGTAAAACGAATAATTGCTACCGGTGTGAAAGTTATGGTCATTTCTACGTTCCGGTCAACCTAGGCTTCACCATAGGGCGTTGTTCCACCAGATCGAATAGTTAGGGCCTAAGAAGTGAACGCCAGGAGCATAAAATACAATATAAATGCAACAGTTTTTCCATCATACAAAACGAATAATTGCCACCAGTATGAAAGCTATGGTCATTTCTACTTTACGGGCAACCTAGGCTACACCCTAGGGCGTTGCTCCAACAGATTGAATAGCTAGGGCCTTAGAAGTCAACGCCCGATGCATAAAATACAAAATAAATTTAACAGTTTTTCCATCGTGTAAAACGAATAATTGCTACCGGTGTGAAAGTTATGGTCATTTCTACGTTCCGGTCAACCTAGGCTTCACCATAGGGCGTGTTCCACCAGATCGAATAGTTAGGGCCTAAGAAGTGAACGCCAGAAGCATAAAATGCAATATAAATACAACAGTTTTTCCATCGTATAAAACGAATAATAGCAACCAGTGTGAGAGTTATGGTCATTTCTACATTCCGAGCATCCTAGGCTTCACTCTAGGGCGCTGCTCCACCAGAACCAATAGTTAGGTCCTTAGATGTCAACGCCAGAAGCATAAAATACGAAATAAATACAACAGCTTTTCCATCGTATTAAATGGATAATTGCAAACAGTGTGAAAGTTGTGGTCATTTCTACGTTCCGAGCAACCTAGGCTTCACTCTAGGGCGATGCTCCACCATATCGAATAGCTACGGCCTTAGAAGCCTACGGCTGAAGCATAAAATGCAAAATAAATAGAACAGTTTTTCCATTGTATAAAACGAATAATTGCTGCCAGTGTGAAAGTTATGGTCATTTCTACTTTCCGGGCAACCTAGGCTTCACCCTAGGGCGTTGCTGCACCAGATCAAACAGTTAGGGCATTAGAAGCCAACGCCCGAAGCATTAAACACAAAATAAATAGAACAGATTTTCCATTGTATAAAACGAATAATTGCTACCAGTGTAAAAGTTATGGTCATTTCTACGTTCCGGGCAACCTAGGTTTCACCCTAGGCCGTTGTTCCACCGGATCGAATAGTTAGGGCGTAAGAAGTGAACGCCAGAAGCATAAAATACAATATAAATACAACAGTTTTTCCGTCATATAAAACGAATAAATGCAACCAGTATGAAAGCTATGGTCATTTCTACTTTCCGGGCAACCTAGGCTTCACCCTAGGGCGTTGCTCCACCAGATCAAACAGCTATGGCCTTAGAAGTCAACGCCCGAAGCATAAAATACAAAATAAATAGAACAGCTTTTCCATTGTATAAAACGAATAATTGCTGCCAGTGTAAAAGTTATAGTCATTTCTACGTTCCGGGCAACCTAGGCTTCACTCTAGGGCGTTGCTCCACCAGATCAAACAGTTAGGGCCTTAGAAGTCAATGCCCGAAGCATAAAATGCATTAAAAATACAACAGTTTTTCCATCATATAACCGGAATAATTGCAACCAGTTTGAAAGTGATGGTCATTTCTACGTTCCGGGCAACCTAGGCTACACCCTGGGGCGTAGCTCCAACACATAGAGTAGTTAGGGCCTTAGAAGTCAATGCCCGAAGCATAAAATTCTATAAAAAGACAACAGTTTTTCCGTCATATAACAGGAATAATTGCAACCAGTTTGAAAGTGATGGTCATTTCTACGTTCCGAGAAACCTCGGTTTCACTCTAGGGCGTTGCTCCGCCAGATCGAATAGTTAGTGCATTAGAAGTCAACGCCAGAAGCATAAAATACAACATAAATACAACAGTTTTTCCATCGTATAAAACGAATAATTGCAACCAGTATGAAAGTTAACGTCATTTCTTCTTTCCGGGCAACCTAGGCTTCACCCTTGGGCGTTGCTCCAACAGATTGAATAGTTAGGGCCTTAGAAGTCAACGCCGGAAGCATAAAATGCAATAAAAATTCAACAGTTTTTCCATCGTATAAAAGGAATAATTGCAACCAGTTTGAATGTGATGGTCATTTCTACGTTCCGGGCCACCTAGGTTTCACTCTTAGGCGTTGCTCCACCAGATCGAATAGTTAGAGCCTTAGAAGTCAACGCCAGAAGCATAAAATACAATATAAATAAAACAGTTTTTCCATCGTATAAAACGAGTAATTGCTACCAGTATGGAAGTGATGGTCATTTCTACGATCCGGGCTACCTAGGCCTCACTCTAGGTCGTTGTTCCACCAGATCGAATAGTTAGGGCCTAAGAAGTGAACGCCAGAAGCATAAAATACAATATAAATATAACAGTTTTTCCATCGTATAAAACGGATAAGAGTAACCAGTGTGAAAGTTATGGTCATTTCTACGTTCCGGGCAACCTAGGCTTCACTCTAAGGCGTTGCTCCACCAGATCACACAGTTAGGGCTTTAGAAGTCAACGCCCGAAGCATAAATTACAAAATAAATAGAACAGTTATTCCATTGTATAAAACGAATAATTGCTACCAGTGTAAAAGTTATGGTCATTTCTACGTTCCGAGCAACCTAGGCTTCACCCTAGGGCGTTGCTCCAACAGATTGAATAGTTAGGGCCTTGGAAGTCAACTCCCGAAGCATAAAATACAAAATAAATAGAACAGTTTTTCCATTGTATAAAACGAATAATTGCTGCCAGTGTAAAAGTTATAGTCATTTCTACGTTCCGGGCAACCTAGGCTTCACCCTAGGGCGTTGTTCCACCTGATGGAATATTTAGGGCCTAAGAAGTCAACGCCAGAAGCATAAAATACGATAAAAATACAACAGCTTTTCCATCGTATAAAACGAATAATTGCAACCAGTTTGAACGTGATGGTCATTTCTACGTACCGGGCAACCTAGGCTTCACTCTAGGGCGTTGCTCCACCAGATCAAACAGTTAGGGCCTTAGAAGTCAATGCCCGAAGCATAAAATGCAATAAAAATACAACAGTTTTTCCATCATATAACCGGAATAATTGCAACCAGTTTGAAAGTGATGGTCATTTCTACGTTCCGGGCAACCTAGGCTACACCCTGGAAGTTGCTCCAACAGATAGAATAGTTAGGGCCTTAGAAGTCAATGCCCGAAGCATAAAATGCTATAAAAAGACAACAGTTTTTCCGTCATATAACAGGAATAATTGCAACCAGTTTGAAAGTGATGGTCACTTCTACGTTCCGGGAAACCTCGGCTTCACTCTAGGGCGTTGCTCCGCCAGATCGAATAGTTAGTGCATTAGAAGACAACGCCAGAAGCATAAAATACAATATAAATACAACAGCTTTTCCATCGTATAAAACGAATAATAGCAACCGGTGTGAAAGTTATGGTCACTTCTACGTTCCGGGCAACCTAGGTTTCACTCTTTGGCGTTGCTCCTCCAGATCAAACAGTTAGGGCCTTAGAAGCCAACGCCAGAAGCATAAAATACATTATAAATATAACAGTTTTTCTATCGTATAAAACGAATGATAGCAACCAGTGTGAAAGTTATGGTCACTTCTACGTTCCGGACAACCTAGACTTCACTCTAGGGCGTTGCTCCACCAGATCGAATAGTTAGGTCCTTAGAAGTCAACGCCAGAAGCATAAAATACAATAAAGATGCAACAGTTTTTCCATCGTATAACAGGAATAACTGCAAACAGTATGAAAGTACTGGTCATTTCTGCGTTCCAGGCAACCTAGGCTTCACTCTAGGGCGTTGCTCCACCAGATCAAACAGTTAGGGCCTTAGAAGTAAACGCCCGAAGCATAAAATACGTAATAAATAGAACAGTTTTTCCATTGTATAAAACGAATAATTGCAACCAGTTTGAAAGTGATGGTCATTTCTACGTACCGGGCAACCTAGGCTTCACTCTAGGGTGTTGCTCCACCAGATCAAACAGTTAGGGCCTTAGAAGTCAACGCCCGAAGCATAAAATACAAAATAAATAGAACAGATATTCCATTGTATAAAACGAATAATTGCTACCAGTGTAAATATTATGGTCATTTCTACGTTCCGGGCAACCTAGGCTTCACCCTAGGGCGTTGTTCCACCAGATTGAATAGTTCGTGCCTAAGAAGTGATCGCCAGAAGCATAAAATACAATGTAAATACAACAGTTTTTCCATCATATAAAACGAATAATTGCAACCAGTATGAAAGTTATGGTCATTTCTACTTTCCGGGCAACCTAGGCTTCACGCTATGGCGTTGCTCCACCAGATCGAATAGTTAGGGCCTTAGAAGTCAACGCCCGAATCATAAAATAATATATAAATAGAACTGTTTTTCCATCGTATAAAGTGAATAATTGCAACCAGTGTGAAACATATGGTCATTTCTACATTCGGAGCAACCTAGGCTTCACTCTAGGGCGATGCTCCACCTGATCAAATAGTTAGGGCCTTAGGAGTCAACGCCAGAAGTCTAAAATACAATAAAAATACAACAGTCTTTCCATCCTATTACAGGAATAACTGCAACCCGTGTGAAGGTGATGGTCATTTCTGCGTTCCAGGCAACCTAGGTTTCACTCTAGGGCGTTGCTCCACCAGATCAAACAGTTAGGGCCTTCGAAGTCAACGCCCGAAGCATAAAATACAAAATAAATAGAGCAGTTTTTCCATTGTATAAAACGAATAATTGCAACCAGTGTAAATATTATGGTCATTTCTACGTTCCGGGCAACCTAGGCTTCACCCTAGGGCGTTGTTCCACCAGATCGAATAGTTAGGGCCTAAGAAGTGAACGCCAGAAGCATAAAATGCAATATAAATACAACAGTTTTTCCATCGTATAAAACGAATAATAGCAACCAGCGTGAAAGTTATGGTCATTTCTACATTCCGAGCAACCTAGGCTTCACTCTAGGGCGCTGCTCCACCAGAACGAATAGTTAGGTCCTTAGATGTCAACGCCAGAAGCATAAAATACGAAATAAATACAACAGCTTTCCATCGTCTTAAATGGATAATTGCAAACAGTGTGAAAGTTGTGGTCATTTCTACGTTCCGAGCAACCTAGGCTTCGCTCTAGGGCGGTGCTCCACCATATCGAATAGCTACGGCCTTAGAAGCCTACGCCTGAAGCATAAAATGCAAAATAAATAGAACAGTTTTTCCATTGTATAAAACGAATAATTGCTGCCAGTGTGAAAGTTATGGTCATTTCTACTTTCCGGGCAACCTAGGCTTCACCCTAGGGCGTTGCTCCACCAGAACCAATAGTTAGGTCCTTAGATGTCAACGCCAGAAGCATAAAATACGAAATAAATACAACAGCTTTTCCATCGTATTAAATGGATAATTGCAAACAGTGTGAAAGTTGTGGTCATTTCTACGTTCCGAGCAACCTAGGCTTCACTCTAGGGCGGTGCTCCACCATATCGAATAGCTACGGCCTTAGAAGCCACCGCCCGAAGCATTAAATACAAAATATATAGAACAGTTTTTCCATTGTATAAAACGAATAATTGCTACCAGTGTAAAAGTTATGGTCATTTCTACGTTCCGGGCAACCTAGGCTTCACCCTAGGCCGTTGTTCCACCAGATCGAATAGTTAGGGCCTACGAAGTGAACGCCAGAAGCATAAAATACAATATAAATACAACAGTTTTTCCATCATATAAAACGAATAATTGCAACCAGTATGAAGGTTATGGTCATTTCTACTTTCCTGGCAACCTAGGCTTCACTCTAGGGCGCTGCTTCACCAGAACGAATTGCTAGGTCCTTAGATGTCAACGCCAGAAGCATAAAATACGATATAAATACAACAGCTTTTCCATCGTATAAAAGAAATAATTGCAAACAGTGTGAAAGTAATGGTCATTTCTACGATCCGGGCAACCGAGGCTTCACTCTACGGCGTTGTTCCACCAGATCGAATAGTTAGGGCCTAAGAAGTGAACGCCAGACGCATAAAATACAATATAAATATAACAGTTTTTCCATCGTATAAAACGAATAATAGCAACCAGTGTGAAAGTTATGGTCATTTCTACGTTCCGGGCAACCTAGGCTTCACTCTAGGTCGTTGCTCCACCAGATCAAACAGCTAGGGCTTTAGAAGTCAACGCCCGAAGCATAAAATACAAAATAAATAGAACAGATTTTCCATTGTATAAAACGAATAATTGCTACCAGTGTAAAAGCTATGGTCATTTCTACTTTCCCAGCAACCTAGGCTTGACCCTAGGGCATTGCTCCAACAGATTCAATAGTTAGGGCCTTAGAAGTCAACGCCCGAATCATAAAATGCAATAAAAATACAGCAGGGTTTCCATCGTATAAAACTAATAATTGCTACCAGTGTGAAAGTGATGGTCATTTCTACGTACCGGGCAACCTAGTCTTCACTATAGGGCGCTGCTCCACCAGAACGAATAGTTAGGTCCTTAGATGTCAACGCCAGAAGCATAAAATACGATATAAATACAACAGCTTTTCCATCGTATAAAAGGAATAATTGCAACCAGTTTGAAAGTGATGGTCATTTCTACGTACCGGGCAACCTAGGCTTCACTCTAGGGCGTTGCTACACCAGATCAAACAGTTAGGGCCTTAGAAGTCAATGCCCGAAGCATAAAATGCAATAAAAATACAACAGTTTTTCCATCATATAACCGGAATAATTGCAACCAGTTTGAAAGTGATGGTCATTTCTACGTTCCGGGCAACCTAGGCTACACCCTGGGGCGTTGCACCAACAGATAGAATAGTTAGGGCCTTAGAAGTCAATGCCCGAAGCATAAAATGCTGTAAAAAGACAACAGTTTTTCCGTCATATAACAGGAATAATTGCAACCAGTTTCAAAGTGATGGTCATTTCTACGTTCCGGGAAACCTCGGCTTCACTCTAGGGCGTTGCTCCGCCAGATCGAATAGTTAGTGCATTAGAAGTCAACGCCAGAAGCATAAAATACAATATAAATACAACAGTTTTTCCATCGTATAAAACGAATAATTGCAACCAGTATGAAAGTTAACGTCATTTCTTCTTTCCGGGCAACCTAGGCTTCACCCTTGGGCGTTGCTCCAACAGATTGAATAGTTAGGGCCTTAGAAGTCAACGCCGGAAGCATAAAATGCAATAAAAATTCAACAGTTTTTCCATCGTATAAAAGGATTAATTGCAACCAGTTTGAAAGTGATGGTCATTTCTCCGTTCCGGGCAACCTAGGCTTCACTCTAGGGTGTTGCTCCACCATATCGAGTAGATAGTGCCTTAGAAGTCAACGCCAGAAGCATAAAATACAATATATATACAACAGTTTTTCCGTCATATAACAGGAATAATTGCAACCAGTTTGAAAGTGATGGTCATTTATACGTTCCGGGAAACCTCGGCTTCACTCTAGGGCGTTACTCCGCCAGATCGAATAGTTAGTGCATTAGAAGTCAACGCCAGAAGCATAAAATACAATATAAATACAACAGTTTTTCCATCGTATAAAACGAATAATTGCAACCAGTATGAAAGTTAACGTCATTTCTTCTTTCCGGGCAACCTAGGCTTCACCCTTGGGCGTTGCTCCACCAGATCAAACAGCTAGGGCCTTAGAAGCCAACGCCCGAAGCATAAAATACAATATAAATATAACAGTTTTTCCATCGTATAGAACGAATAATAGCAACCAGTGTGAAAGCTAACGTCATTTCTACTTTCCAGGCAACCTAGGCTTCACCCTAGGGCGTTGCTCCAACAGATTGAATAGCTAGGGCCTTAGAAGTCAACGCCCGATGCATAAAATACAAAATAAATACAACAGTTTTTCCATCGTGTAAAACGAATAATTGCTACCGGTGTGAAAGTTATGGTCATTTCTACGTTCCGGTCAACCTAGGCTTCACCATAGGGCGTTGTTCCACCAGATCGAATAGTTAGGGCCTAAGAAGTGAACGCCAGGAGCATAAAATACAATATAAGTGCAACAGTTTTTCCATCATACAAAACGAATACTTGCCACCAGTATGAAAGCTATGGTCATTTCTACTTTACGGGCAACCTAGGCTACACCCTAGGGCGTTGCTCCAACAGATTGAATAGCTAGGGCCTTAGAAGTCAACGCCCGATGCATAAAATACAAAATAAATTTAACAGTTTTTCCATCGTGTAAAACGAATAATTGCTACCGGTGTGAAAGTTATGGTCATTTCTACGTTCCGGTCAACCTAGGCTTCACCATAGGGCGTGTTCCACCAGATCGAATAGTTAGGGCCTAAGAAGTGAACGCCAGAAGCATAAAATGCAATATAAATACAACAGTTTTTCCATCGTATAAAACGAATAATAGCAACCAGTATGAAAGTTATGGTCATTTCTACATTCCGAGCATCCTAGGCTTCACTCTAGGGCGCTGCTCCACCAGAACCAATAGTTAGGTCCTTAGATGTCAACGCCAGAAGCATAAAATACGAAATAAATACAACAGCTTTTCCATCGTATTAAATGGATAATTGCAAACAGTGTGAAAGTTGTGGTCATTTCTACGTTCCGAGCAACCTAGGCTTCACTCTAGGGCGGTGCTCCACCATATCGAATAGCTACGGCCTTAGAAGCCTACGGCTGAAGCATAAAATGCAAAATAAATAGAACAGTTTTTCCATTGTATAAAACGAATAATAGCAACCAGTGTGAAAGTTATGGTCATTTCTACGTTCCGGGCAACCTAGGCTTCACTCTAGGTCGTTGCTCCACCAGATCAAACAGCTAGGGCTTTAGAAGTCAACGCCCGAAGCATAAAATACAAAATAAATAGAACAGTTTTTCCATTGTATAAAACGAATAATTGCTACCAGTGTAAAAGCTATGGTCATTTCTACTTTCCCAGCAACCTAGGCTTGACCCTAGGGCATTGCTCCAACAGATTCAATAGTTAGGGCCTTAGAAGTCAACGCCCGAATCATAAAATGCAATATAAATACAACAGTTTTTCCATCATATAAAACGAATAAATGCAACCAGTATGAAAGCTATGGTCATTTCTACTTTCCGGGCAACCTAGGCTTCACCCTAGGGCGTTGCTCCACCAGATCAAACAGCTATGGCCTTAGAAGTCAACGCCCGAAGCATAAAATACAAAATAAATAGAACAGCTTTTCCATTGTATAAAACGAATAATTGCTGCCAGTGTAAAAGTTATAGTCATTTCTACGTTCCGGGCAACCTCGGTTTCACTCTAGGGCGTTGCTCCGCCAGATCGAATAGTTAGTGCATTAGAAGTCAACGCCAGAAGCATAAAATACAATATAAATACAACAGTTTTTCCATCGTATAAAACGAATAATTGCAAACAGTGTGAAAGTAATGGTCATTTCTACGATCCGTGCAACCTAGGCTTCACTCTACGGCGTTGTTCCACCAGATCGAATAGTTAGGGCCTAAGAAGTCAACGCCAGAAGCATAAAATACAATATAAATATAACAGTTTTTCCATCGTATAAAACGAATAATAGCAACCGGTGTGAAAGTTATGGTCATTTCTACGTTCCGGGTAACCTAGGTTTCACTCCAGGGCGTTGCTCCACCAGATCGAATAGTTACGGCCTAAGATGTCAACGCCAGAAGCATAAAATACGATATAAATACAACAGATTTTCCATCGTATAAAACGAATAATTGCAACCAGTGTGAAAGTAATGGTCATTTCTACGTTCCGAACACCCTAGGCGTCACTCTAGGGCGTTGCTCCACCACATCTAATAGCTACGGCATTAGAAGTCAACGCCAGAGGCATAAAATACAATATAAATACAACAGCTTTTCCATCGTATAAAACGAATGATTGCAACCAGTGTGAAAGTAATGGTCATTTCTACATTCCGAGCAACCTAGGCTTCACTCTAGGGCGCTGCTCCACCATATCGAATAGTTAGGTCCTTAGATGTCAACGCCAGAAGCATAAAATACGATATAAATACAACAGCTTTTCCATCGTATAAAAGGGATAATTGCAAACAGTGTGAAAGTAATGGTCATTTCTACGATACGGGCAACCTAGGCTTCACTCTACGGCGTTGTTCCACCAGATCGAATAGTTAGGGCCTAAGAAGTCAACGCCAGAAGCATAAAATACAATATAAATATAACAGTTTTTCCATCGTATAAAACGAATAATAGTAACCAGTGTGAAAGTTATGGTCATTTCTACGATCCGGGCAACCTAGGCTTCACTCTACGGCGTTGTTCCACCAGATCCAATAGTTAGGGCCTTAGAAGTCAACGCCAGAATCATAAAATACAATAAAGATGCAACAGCTTTACCATCGTATTAAACGAATACTTTCAACCAGTGTGAATGTTATGGTCATTTCTACATTCCGAGCAACCAAGGCTTCACTCTAGGGCGTTGATCCAACAGATTGAATAGTCAGGGCCTTAGAAGTCAACGCCAGAAGCATAAAATACAATATATATACAACAGATTTTCCATCGTATAAAACGAATGATTGCAACCAGTGTGAAAGTAATGGTCATTTCTACATTCCGAGCAACCTAGGCCTCACTCTAGGGCGCTGCTCCACCAGATCGAATAGTTAGGTCCTTAGATGTCAACGCCAGAAGCATAAAATACGATATAAATACAACAGCTTTTCCATCGTATAAAAGGAATAATTGCAAACAGTGTGAAAGTAATGGTCATTTCTACGATCCGTGCAACCTAGGCTTCACTCTAGGGCGCTGCTCCACCATATCGAATAGTTAGGTCCTTGGATGTCAACGCCAGAAGCATAAAATACGATATAAATACACCAGCTTTTCCATCGTATAAAAGGGATAATTGCAAACAGTGTGAAAGTAATGGTCATTTCTACGATACGGGCAACCTAGGCTTCACTCTACGGCGTTGTTCCACCAGATCGAATAGTTAGGGCCTAAGAAGTCAACGCCAGAAGCATAAAATACAATATAAATATAACAGTTTTTCCATCGTATAAAACGAATAATAGTAACCAGTGTGAAAGTTATGGTCATTTCTACGATCCGGGCAACCTAGGCTTCACTCTACGGCGTTGCTCCACCAGATCCAATAGTTAGGGCCTTAGAAGTCAACGCCAGAATCATAAAATACAATAAAGATGCAACAGCTTTACCATCGTATTATACGAATACTTTCAACCAGTGTGAAAGTTATGGTCATTTCTACGTTCCGGGCAACCTAGGCTTCACTCTAGGGAGTTGCTCCACCAGATCAAACAGTTAGGGCCTTAGAAGTCAACGCCCGAAGCATAAAATACAAAATAAATATAACAGTTTTTCCATCGTATAAAACGAATAATAGCAACCAGTTTGAAAGTGATGGTCATTTCTACGTTCCGGGCAACCTAGGCTTTACTCTAGGGCGTTGCTCCACCAGTTCGAATAGTTAGAGCCTTAGAAGTCAACGCCAGAAGCATAAAATACAATATAAGTACAACAGTTTTTCCATCGTATAAAATGAATAATTGCAAATATTGCGAAAGTAATGGTCATTCCACGTTCCGGGCAACCTAGGCGTCACTCTAGTGCGTTGCTCCACCACATCTAATGGCTACGGCCTTAGACGACAACGACAGAAGCATAAAATACAATAAAGATGCAACAGCTTTTCCATCGTATAAAAGGAATAATTGCACCCAGTGTGAAAGTTATTGTCATTTCTACTTTCCGCGCAACCTAGGCTTCACCCTAGGGCGTTGCTCCAACAGATTGAATAGTCAGGACCTTAGAAGTTAATGTCCGAAGCATAAAATGCAATAAAAATACAACAGTTTTTCCATCATATAACAGGAATAATTGCAACCAGTTTGAAAGTGATGGTCATTTCTACGTTCCGGGCAACCTAGGTTTCACTCTAGGGCGTTGCTCCACCAGATCGAATAGTTAGAGCCTTAGAAGTCAACGCCAGAAGCATAAAATACGATATAAATACAACAGCTTTTCCATCGTATAAAAGGAATAATTGCAAACAGTGTGAAAGTAATGGTCATTTCTACGATCCGGGCAACCTAGGCTTCACTCTACGGCGTTGTTCCACCAGATCGAATAGTTAGGGCCTAAGAAGTCAACGCCAGAAGCATAAAATACAATATAAATATAACAGTTTTTCCATCGTATAAAACGAATAATAGCAACCAGTGTGAAAGTTATGGTCATTTCTACGTTCCGTGCAACCTAGGCTTCACCCTACGGCGTTGCTCCACCATATCGAATAGTTAGGTCCTTAGAAGTCAACGCCCCAACCATAAAATGCAAAAAAAATACGAGAGTGTTTCCATCATATAACAGGAATAATTGCAACCAGTTTGAATGTGATGGCCAATTCTACGTTCCGGGTAACCTAGGTTTCACTCCAGGGCGTTGCTCCACCAGATCGAATAGTTACGGCCTAAGATGTCAACGCTAGAAGCATAAAATACGATATAAATACAACAGATTTTCCATCGTATAAAACGAATAATTGCAACCAGTGTGAAAGTAATGGTCATTTCTACGTTCCGAACACCCTAGGCGTCACTCTAGGGCGTTGCTCCACCACATCTAATAGCTACGGCATTAGAAGTCAACGCCAGAGGCATAAAATACAATATAAATACAACAGCTTTTCCATCGTATAAAACGAATGATTGCAACCAGTGTGAAAGTAATGGTCATTTCTACATTCCGAGCAACCTAGAATTCACTCTAGGGCGCTGCTCCACCATATCGAATAGTTAGGTCCTTAGAAGTCAACGCCCCAACCATAAAATGCAAAAAAAATACGAGAGTGTTTCCATCATATAACAGGAATAATTGCAACCAGTTTGAATGTGATGGCCAATTCTACGTTCCGGGTAACCTAGGTTTCACTCCAGGGCGTTGCTCCACCAGATCGAATAGTTACGGCCTAAGATGTCAACGCCAGAAGCATAAAATACGATATAAATACAACCGATTTTCCATCGTATAAAACGAATAATTGCAACCAGTGTGAAAGTAATGGTCATTTCTACGTTCCGAACACCCTAGGCGTCACTCTAGGGCGTTGCTCCACCACATCTAATAGCTACGGCATTAGAAGTCAACGCCAGAAGCATAAAATACAATATAAATATAACAGTTTTTCCATCGTATAAAACGAATAATAGTAACCAGTGTGAAAGTTATGGTCATTTCTACGATCCGGGCAACCTAGGCTTCACTCTACGGCGTTGTTCCACCAGATCCAATAGTTAGGGCCTTAGAAGTCAACGCCAGAATCATAAAATACAATAAAGATGCAACAGCTTTACCATCGTATTAAACGAATACTTTCAACCAGTGTGAATGTTATGGTCATTTCTACATTCCGAGCAACCAAGGCTTCACTCTAGGGCGTTGATCCAACAGATTGAATAGTCAGGGCCTTAGAAGTCAACGCCAGAAGCATAAAATACAATATATATACAACAGATTTTCCATCGTATAAAACGAATGATTGCAACCAGTGTGAAAGTAATGGTCATTTCTACATTCCGAGCAACCTAGGCCTCACTCTAGGGCGCTGCTCCACCAGATCGAATAGTTAGGTCCTTAGATGTCAACGCCAGAAGCATAAAATACGATATAAATACAACAGCTTTTCCATCGTATAAAAGGAATAATTGCAAACAGTGTGAAAGTAATGGTCATTTCTACGATCCGTGCAACCTAGGCTTCACTCTACGGCGTTGTTCCACCAGATCGAATAGTTAGGGCCTAAGAAGTCAACGCCAGAAGCATAAAATACAATATAAATATAACAGTTTTTCCATCGTATAAAAGAATAATAGCAACCGGTGTGAAAGTTATGGTCATTTCTACGTTCCGGGCAACCTAGGCTTCACTCTAGGGAGTTGCTCCACCAGATCAAACAGTTAGGGCCTTAGAAGTCAACGCCCGAAGCATAAAATACAAAATAAATATAACAGTTTTTCCATCGTATAAAACGAATAATAGCAACCAGTGTGAAAGTTATGGTCATTTCTACGTTCCGGGTAACCTAGGTTTCACTCCAGGGCGTTGCTCCACCAGATCGAATAGTTACGGCCTAAGATGTCAACGCCAGAAGCATAAAATACGATATAAATACAACAGATTTTCCATCGTATAAAACGAATAATTGCAACCAGTGTGAAAGTAATGGTCATTTCTACGTTCCGAACACCCCAGGCGTCACTCTAGGGCGTTGCTCCACCACATCTAATAGCTACGGCATTAGAAGTCAACGCCAGAGGCATAAAATACAATATAAATACAACAGCTTTTCCATCGTATAAAACGAATGATTGCAACCAGTGTGAAAGTAATGGTCATTTCTACATTCCGAGCAACCTAGGCTTCACTCTAGGGCGCTGCTCCACCAGATCGAATAGTTAGGTCCTTAGATGTCAACGCCAGAATCATAAAATACAATAAAGATGCAACAGCTTTACCATCGTATTAAACGAATACTTTCAACCAGTGTGAATGTTATGGTCATTTCTACATTCCGAGCAACCTAGGCTTCACTCTAGGGCGTTGATCCAACAGATTGAATAGTCAGGGCCTTAGAAGTCAACGGCAGAAGCATAAAATACAATATATATACAACAGATTTTCCATCGGGTAAAACGAATGATTGCAACCAGTGTGAAAGTAATGGTCATTTCTACATTCCGAGCAACCTAGGCCTCACTCTAGGGCGCTGCTCCACCAGACCGAATAGTTAGGTCCTTAGATGTCAACGCCAGAAGCATAAAATACGATATAAATACAACAGCTTTTCCATCGTATAAAAGGAATAATTGCAAACAGTGTGAAAGTAATGGTCATTTCTACGATCCGTGCAACCTAGGCTTCACTCTACGGCGTTGTTCCACCAGATCGAATAGTTAGGGCCTAAGAAGTCAACGCCAGAAGCATAAAATACAATATAAATATAACAGATTTTCCATCGTATAAAACGAGTAATAGCAACCAGTGTGAAAGTTATGGTCGTTTCTACGTTCCGGGCAACCTAGGCGTCACTCTAGGGCGTTGCTCCACCAGATCAAACAGTTAGGGCCTTAGAAGTCAACGCCCGAAGCATAAAATACAAAGTAAATATAACAGTTTTTCCATCGTATAAAACGGATAATAGCAACCAGTTTGAAAGTGATGGTCATTTCTACGTTCCGGGCAACCTAGGCTTCACCCTAGGGCGTTGCTCCACCAGATCAAACAGCTATGGCCTTAGAAGTCAACGCCCGAAGCATAAAATACAAAATAAATAGAACAGTTTTTCCATTGTATAAAACGAATAATTGCTGCCAGTGTAAAAGTTATAGTCATTTCTACGTTCCGGGCAAGCTAGGCTTCACCCTAGGGCGTTGTTCCACCTGATGGAATATTTAGGGCCTAAGAAGTCAACTCCAGAAGCATAAAATACGATATAAATACAACAGCTTTTCCATCGTGTAAAACGAATAATTGCAACCAGTTTGAAAGTGATGGTCATTTCTACGTACCGGGCAACCTAGGCTTCACTCTAGGTTATTGCTCCACCAGATCAAACAGTTAGGGCCTTAGAAGTCAATGCCCGAAGCATAAAATGCATTAAAAATACAACAGTTTTTCCATCGTATAAAACGAATAATAGCAACCAGTGTGAAAGTTATGGTCATTTCTACGTTCCGTGCAACCTAGGCTTCACCCTACGGCGTTGCTCCACCATATCGAATAGTTAGGTCCTTAGAAGTCAACGCCCCAACCATAAAATGCAAAAAAAATACGAGAGTGTTTCCATCATATAACAGGAATAATTGCAACCAGTTTGAATGTGATGGCCAATTCTACGTTCCGGGTAACCTAGGTTTCACTCCAGGGCGTTGCTCCACCAGATCGAATAGTTACGGCCTAAGATGTCAACGCTAGAAGCATAAAATACGATATAAATACAACAGATTTTCCATCGTATAAAACGAATAATTGCAACCAGTGTGAAAGTAATGGTCATTTCTACGTTCCGAACACCCTAGGCGTCACTCTAGGGCGTTGCTCCACCACATCTAATAGCTACGGCATTAGAAGTCAACGCCAGAGGCATAAAATACAATATAAATACAACAGCTTTTCCATCGTATAAAACGAATGATTGCAACCAGTGTGAACGTAATGGTCATTTCTACATTCCGAGCAACCTAGAATTCACTCTAGGGCGCTGCTCCACCATATCGAATAGTTAGGTCCTTAGAAGTCAACGCCCCAACCATAAAATGCAAAAAAAATACGAGAGTGTTTCCATCATATAACAGGAATAATTGCAACCAGTTTGAATGTGATGGCCAATTCTACGTTCCGGGTAACCTAGGTTTCACTCCAGGGCGTTGCTCCACCAGATCGAATAGTTACGGCCTAAGATGTCAACGCTAGAAGCATAAAATACGATATAAATACAACAGATTTTCCATCGTATAAAACGAATAATTGCAACCAGTGTGAAAGTAATGGTCATTTCTACGTTCCGAACACCCTAGGCGTCACTCTAGGGCGTTGCTCCACCACATCTAATAGCTACGGCATTAGAAGTCAACGCCAGAAGCATAAAATACAATATAAATATAACAGTTTTTCCATCGTATAAAACGAATAATAGTAACCAGTGTGAAAGTTATGGTCATTTCTACGATCCGGGCAACCTAGGCTTCACTCTACGGCGTTGTTCCACCAGATCCAATAGTTAGGGCCTTAGAAGTCAACGCCAGAATCATAAAATACAATAAAGATGCAACAGCTTTACCATCGTATTAAACGAATACTTTCAACCAGTGTGAATGTTATGGTCATTTCTACATTCCGAGCAACCAAGGCTTCACTCTAGGGCGTTGATCCAACAGATTGAATAGTCAGGGCCTTAGAAGTCAACGCCAGAAGCATAAAATACAATATATATACAACAGATTTTCCATCGTATAAAACGAATGATTGCAACCAGTGTGAAAGTAATGGTCATTTCTACATTCCGAGCAACCTAGGCCTCACTCTAGGGCGCTGCTCCACCAGATCGAATAGTTAGGTCCTTAGATGTCAACGCCAGAAGCATAAAATACGATATAAATACAACAGCTTTTCCATCGTATAAAAGGAATAATTGCAAACAGTGTGAAAGTAATGGTCATTTCTACGATCCGTGCAACCTAGGCTTCACTCTACGGCGTTGTTCCACCAGATCGAATAGTTAGGGCCTAAGAAGTCAACGCCAGAAGCATAAAATACAATATAAATATAACAGTTTTTCCATCGTATAAAAGAATAATAGCAACCGGTGTGAAAGTTATGGTCATTTCTACGTTCCGGGCAACCTAGGCTTCACTCTAGGGAGTTGCTCCACCAGATCAAACAGTTAGGGCCTTAGAAGTCAACGCCCGAAGCATAAAATACAAAATAAATATAACAGTTTTTCCATCGTATAAAACGAATAATAGCAACCAGTGTGAAAGTTATGGTCATTTCTACGTTCCGGGTAACCTAGGTTTCACTCCAGGGCGTTGCTCCACCAGATCGAATAGTTACGGCCTAAGATGTCAACGCCAGAAGCATAAAATACGATATAAATACAACAGATTTTCCATCGTATAAAACGAATAATTGCAACCAGTGTGAAAGTAATGGTCATTTCTACGTTCCGAACACCCTAGGCGTCACTCTAGGGCGTTGCTCCACCACATCTAATAGCTACGGCATTAGAAGTCAACGCCAGAGGCATAAAATACAATATAAATACAACAGCTTTTCCATCGTATAAAACGAATGATTGCAACCAGTGTGAAAGTAATGGTCATTTCTACATTCCGAGCAACCTAGGCTTCACTCTAGGGCGCTGCTCCACCAGATCGAATAGTTAGGTCCTTAGATGTCAACGCCAGAATCATAAAATACAATAAAGATGCAACAGCTTTACCATCGTATTAAACGAATACTTTCAACCAGTGTGAATGTTATGGTCATTTCTACATTCCGAGCAACCTAGGCTTCACTCTAGGGCGTTGATCCAACAGATTGAATAGTCAGGGCCTTAGAAGTCAACGGCAGAAGCATAAAACACAATATATATACAACAGATTTTCCATCGGATAAAACGAATGATTGCAACCAGTGTGAAAGTAATGGTCATTTCTACATTCCGAGCAACCTAGGCCTCACTCTAGGGCGCTGCTCCACCAGACCGAATAGTTAGGTCCTTAGATGTCAACGCCAGAAGCATAAAATACGATATAAATACAACAGCTTTTCCATCGTATAAAAGGAATAATTGCAAACAGTGTGAAAGTAATGGTCATTTCTACGATCCGTGCAACCTAGGCTTCACTCTACGGCGTTGTTCCACCAGATCGAATAGTTAGGGCCTAAGAAGTCAACGCCAGAAGCATAAAATACAATATAAATATAACAGATTTTCCATCGTATAAAACGAGTAATAGCAACCAGTGTGAAAGTTATGGTCGTTTCTACGTTCCGGGCAACCTAGGCGTCACTCTAGGGCGTTGCTCCACCAGATCAAACAGTTAGGGCCTTAGAAGTCAACGCCCGAAGCATAAAATACAAAGTAAATATAACAGTTTTTCCATCGTATAAAACGGATAATAGCAACCAGTTTGAAAGTGATGGTCATTTCTACGTTCCGGGCAACCTAGGCTTCACCCTAGGGCGTTGCTCCACCAGATCAAACAGCTATGGCCTTAGAAGTCAACGCCCGAAGCATAAAATACAAAATAAATAGAACAGTTTTTCCATTGTATAAAACGAATAATTGCTGCCAGTGTAAAAGTTATAGTCATTTCTACGTTCCGGGCAAGCTAGGCTTCACCCTAGGGCGTTGTTCCACCTGATGGAATATTTAGGGCCTAAGAAGTCAACGCCAGAAGCATAAAATACGATATAAATACAACAGCTTTTCCATCGTGTAAAACGAATAATTGCAACCAGTTTGAAAGTGATGGTCATTTCTACGTACCGGGCAACCTAGGCTTCACTCTAGGTTGTTGCTCCACCAGATCAAACAGTTAGGGCCTTAGAAGTCAATGCCCGAAGCATAAAATGCATTAAAAATACAACAGTTTTTCCATCATGTAACCGGAATAATTGCAACCAGTTTGAAAGTGATGGTCATTACTACGTTCCGGGCAACCTAGGCTACACCCTGCGGCGTAGCTCCAACAGATAGAGTAGTTAGGGCCTTAGAAGTCAATGCCCGAAGCATAATATTCTATAAAAAGACAACAGTTTTTCCGTCATATAACAGGAATAATTGCAACCAGTTTGAAAGTGATGGTCATTTCTACGTTCCGGGAATCCTCGGTTTCACTCTAGGGCGTTGCTCCGCCAGATCGAATAGTTAGTGCATTAGAAGTCAACGCCAGAAGCATAAAATACAATATAAATACAACAGTTTTTCCATCGTATAAAACGAATAATTGCAACCAGTATGAAAGTTAACGTCATTTCTTCTTTCCGGGCAACCTAGGCTTCACCCTTGGGCGTTGCTCCAACAGATTGAATAGTTAGGGCCTTAGAAGTCTACGCCGGAAGCATAAAATGCAATAAAAATTCAACAGTTTTTCCATCGTATAAAAGGATTAATTGCAACCAGTTTGAAAGTGATGGTCATTTCTACGTTCCGGGCAACCTAGGCTTCACTGTAGGGCGTTGCTCCACCATATCGAGTAGTTAGTGCCTTAGAAGTCAACGCCAGAAGCATAAAATACAATATGTATACAACAGTTTTTCCGTCATATAACAGGAATAATTGCAACCAGTTTGAAAGTGATGGTCATTTCTACGTTCCGGGAAACCTCGGCTTCAGTCTAGGGCGTTGCTCCGCCAGATCGAATAGTTAGTGCATTAGAAGTCAACGCCAGAAGCATAAAATACAATATAAATACAACAGATTTTCCATCGTATAAAACGAATAATTGCAACCAGTATGAAAGTTAACGTCATTTCTTCTTTCCGGGCAACCTAGGCTTCACCCTTGGGCCTTGCTCCACCAGATCAAACAGCTAGGGCCTTAGAAGTCAACGCCCGAAGCATAAAATACAATATAAATATAACAGTTTTTCCATCGTATAGAACGAATAATAGCAACCAGTGTGAAAGTTAACGTCATTTCTACTTTCCAGGCAACCTAGGCTTCACCCTAGGGAGCTGCTCCAACAGATTGAATAGTTAGGGCCTTAGAAGTTAATGCCCGAAGCATATAATGCAATAAAAATACAACAGTTTTTCCATCATATAACAGGAATAATTGCAACCAGTTTGAAAGTGATGGCTATTTCTACGTTCCGGGCAACCTAGGTTTCACTCTAGGGCGTTGCTCCACCAGATCGAATAGTTAGAGCCTTAGAAGTCAACGCCAGAAGCATAAAATACAATATAAATAAAACAGTTTTTCCATCGTATAAAACGAATAATTGCTACCAGTATGGAAGTGATGGTCATGACTACGATCCGGGCAACCTAGGCCTCACTCTAGGTCGTTGTTCCACCAGATCGAATAGTTAGGGCCTAAGAAGTGAACGCCAGAAGCATAAAATACAATATAAATATAACAGTTTTACCATCGTATAAAACGAATAATAGTAACCAGTGTGAAAGTTATGGTCATTTCTACGATCCGGGCAGCCTAGGCTTCACTCTACGGCGTTGTTCCACCAGATCGAATAGTTAGGGCCTAAGAAGTCAACGCCAGAAGCATAAAATACAATATAAATATAACAGTTTTTCCATCGTATAAAACGAATAATAGCAACCAGTGTGAAAGTTATGGTCATTTCTACGTTCCGGGCAACCTACGCACCACTGTATGGCGTTGCTCCACCTGATGGAATAGTTAGGGCCTAAGAAGTCAACGCCAGAAGCATAAAATACGATATAAATACAACAGCTTTTCCATCGTATAAAACGAATAATTGCAACCAGTTTGAAAGTGATGGTCCTTTCTACGTACCGGGCAACCTAGGCTTCATTCTAGGGCGTTGCTCCACCAGATCAAACAGTTAGGGCCTTAGAAGTCAATGCCCGGAGCATAAAATGCAATAAAAATACAACAGTTTTTCCATCATATAACCGGAATAATTGCAACCAGTTTGAAAGTGATGGTCATTTCTACGTTCCGGGCAACCTAGGCTACACCCTGGGGCGTTGCTCCAACAGATGAATAGTTAGGGCCTTAGAAGTCAATGCCCGAAGCATAAAATGCAATAAAAATACAACAGTTTTTCCGTCATATAACAGGAATAATTGCAACCAGTTTGAAAGTGATAGACATTTCTACGTTCCGGGCAACCTAGGCTTCACTCTGAGGCGTTGCTCCACCAGATCCAATAGTTAGGGCCTTAGAAGTCAACGCCAGAAGCATTAAATACAATATATATACAACAGATTGTCCATCGTATTAAACGAATACTTTCAACCAGTGTGAATGAATGGTCATTTCTACATTCCGAGCAACCTAGGCTTCACTCTAGGGCGTTGATCCGACAGATTCAATAGTCAGGGCCTTAGAAGTCAACGCCAGAAGCATAAAATACGATATAAATACAACAGCTTTTCCATCGTATAAAAGGAATAATTGCAAACAGTGTGAAAGTAATGGTCATTTCTACGATCCGTGCAACCTAGGCTTCACTCTACGGCGTTGTTCCACCAGATCGAATAGTTAGGGCCTAAGAAGTCAACGCCAGAAGCATAAAATACAATATAAATATAACAGTTTTTCCATCGTATAAAAGAATAATAGCAACCGGTGTGAAAGTTATGGTCATTTCTACGTTCCGGGCAACCTAGGTTTCACTCTAGGGAGTTGCTCCACCAGATCAAACAGTTAGGGCCTTAGAAGTCAACGCCCGAAGCATAAAATACAAAATAAATATAACAGTTTTTCCATCGTATAAAACGAATAATAGCAACCAGTGTGAAAGTTATGGTCATTTCTACGTTCCGGGTAACCTAGGTTTCACTCCAGGGCGTTGCTCCACCAGATCGAATAGTTACGGCCTAAGATGTCAACGCCAGAAGCATAAAATACGATATAAATACAACAGATTTTCCATCGTATAAAACGAATAATTGCAACCAGTGTGAAAGTAATGGTCATTTCTACGTTCCGAACACCCTAGGCGTCACTCTAGGGCGTTGCTCCACCACATCTAATAGCTACGGCATTAGAAGTCAACGCCAGAGGCATAAAATACAATATAAATACAACAGCTTTTCCATCGTATAAAACGAATGATTGCAACCAGTGTGAAAGTAATGGTCATTTCTACATTCCGAGCAACCTAGGCTTCACTCTAGGGCGCTGCTCCACCAGATCGAATAGTTAGGTCCTTAGATGTCAACGCCAGAATCATAAAATACAATAAAGATGCAACAGCTTTACCATCGTATTAAACGAATACTTTCAACCAGTGTGAATGTTATGGTCATTTCTACATTCCGAGCAACCTAGGCTTCACTCTAGGGCGTTGATCCAACAGATTGAATAGTCAGGGCCTTAGAAGTCAACGGCAGAAGCATAAAATACAATATATATACAACAGATTTTCCATCGGATAAAACGAATGATTGCAACCAGTGTGAAAGTAATGGTCATTTCTACATTCCGAGCAACCTAGGCCTCACTCTAGGGCGCTGCTCCACCAGACCGAATAGTTAGGTCCTTAGATGTCAACGCCAGAAGCATAAAATACGATATAAATACAACAGCTTTTCCATCGTATAAAAGGAATAATTGCAAACAGTGTGAAAGTAATGGTCATTTCTACGATCCGTGCAACCTAGGCTTCACTCTACGGCGTTGTTCCACCAGATCGAATAGTTAGGGCCTAAGAAGTCAACGCCAGAAGCATAAAATACAATATAAATATAACAGATTTTCCATCGTATAAAACGAGTAATAGCAACCAGTGTGAAAGTTATGGTCGTTTCTACGTTCCGGGCAACCTAGGCTTCACTCTAGGGCGTTGCTCCACCAGATCAAACAGTTAGGGCCTTAGAAGTCAACGCCCGAAGCATAAAATACAAAGTAAATATAACAGTTTTTCCATCGTACAAAACGGATAATAGCAACCAGTTTGAAAGTGATGGTCATTTCTACGTTCCGGGCAACCTAGGCTTCACCCTAGGGCGTTGCTCCACCAGATCAAACAGCTATGGCCTTAGAAGTCAACGCCCGAAGCATAAAATACAAAATAAATAGAACAGTTTTTCCATTGTATAAAACGAATAATTGCTGCCAGTGTAAAAGTTATAGTCATTTCTACGTTCCGGGCAACCTAGGCTTCACCCTAGGGCGTTGTTCCACCTGATGGAATATTTAGGGCCTAAGAAGTCAACGCCAGAAGCATAAAATACGATATAAATACAACAGCTTTTCCATCGTGTAAAACGAATAATTGCAACCAGTTAGAAAGTGATGGTCATTTCTACATACCGGGCAACCTAGGCTTCACTCTAGGTTGTTGCTCCACCAGATCAAACAGTTAGGGCCTTAGAAGTCAATGCCCGAAGCATAAAATGCATTAAAAATACAACAGTTTTTCCATCATGTAACCGGAATAATTGCAACCAGTTTGAAAGTGATGGTCATTTCTACGTTCCGGGCAACCTAGGCTACACCCTGCGGCGTAGCTCCAACAGATAGAGTAGTTAGGGCCTTAGAAGTCAATGCCCGAAGCATAATATTCTATAAAAAGACAACAGTTTTTCCGTCATATAACAGGAATAATTGCAACCAGTTTGAAAGTGATGGTCATTTCTACGTTCCGGGAATCCTCGGTTTCACTCTAGGGCGTTGCTCCGCCAGATCGAATAGTTAGTGCATTAGAAGTCAACGCCAGAAGCATAAAATACAATATAAATACAACAGTTTTTCCATCGTATAAAACGAATAATTGCAACCAGTATGAAAGTTAACGTCATTTCTTCGTTCCGGGCAACCTAGGCTTCACCCTTGGGCGTTGCTCCAACAGATTGAATAGTTAGGGCCTTAGAAGTCAACGCCGGAAGCATAAAATGCAATAAAAATTCAACAGTTTTTCCATCGTATAAAAGGATTAATTGCAACCAGTTTGAAAGTGATGGTCATTTCTACGTTCCGGGCAACCTAGGCTTCACTGTAGGGCGTTGCTCCACCATATCGAGTAGTTAGTGCCTTAGAAGTCAACGCCAGAAGCATAAAATACAATATATATACAACAGTTTTTCCGTCATATAACAGGAATAATTGCAACCAGTTTGAAAGTGATGGTCATTTCTACGTTCCGGGAAAGCTCGGCTTCACTCTAGGGCGTTGCTCCGCCAGATCGAATAGTTAGTGCATTAGAAGTCAACGCCAGAAGCATAAAATACAATATAAATACAACAGATTTTCCATCGTATAAAACGAATAATTGCAACCAGTATGAAAGTTAACGTCATTTCTTCTTTCCGGGCAACCTAGGCTTCACCCTTGGGCCTTGCTCCACCAGATCAAACAGCTAGGGCCTTAGAAGTCAACGCCCGAAGCATAAAATACAATATAAATATAACAGTTTTTCCATCGTATAGAACGAATAATAGCAACCAGTGTGAAAGTTAACGTCATTTCTACTTTCCAGGCAACCTAGGCTTCACCCTAGGGCGCTGCTCCAACAGATTGAATAGTTAGGGCCTTAGATGTCAACGCCCGATGCATAAAATACAAAATAAATACAACAGTTTTTCCATCGTGTAAAACGAATAATTGCTACCGGTGTGAAAGTTATGGTCATTTCTACGTTCCGTTCAACCTAGGCTTCACCATAGGGCGTTGTTCCACCAGATCGAATAGTTAGGGCCTAAGAAGTGAACGCCAGAAGCATAAAATACAATATAAATACAACAGTTTTTCCATCATACAAAACGAATAATTGCCACCAGTATGAAAGCTATGGTCATTTCTACTTTACGGGCAACCTAGGCTACACCCTAGGGCGTTGCTCTTACAGATTGAATAGTTAGGGCCTTAGAAGTTAATGCCCGAAGCATATAATGCAATAAAAATACAACAGTTTTTCCATCATATAACAGGAATAATTGCAACCAGTTTGAAAGTGATGGCTATTTCTACGTTCCGGGCAACCTAGGTTTCACTCTAGGGCGTTGCTCCACCAGATCGAATAGTTAGAGCCTTAGAAGTCAACGCCAGAAGCATAAAATACAATATAAATAAAACAGTTTTTCCATCGTATAAAACGAATAATTGCTACCAGTATGGAAGTGATGGTCATGACTACGATCCGGGCTACCTAGGCCTCACTCTAGGTCGTTGTTCCACCAGATCGAATAGTTAGGGCCTAAGAAGTGAACGCCAGAAGCATAAAATACAATATAAATATAACAGTTTTACCATCGTTTAAAACGAATAATAGTAACCAGTGTGAAAGTTATGGTCATTTCTACGATCCGGGCAGCATAGGCTTCACTCTACGGCGTTGTTCCACCAGATCGAATAGTTAGGGCCTAAGAAGTCAACGCCAGAAGCATAAAATACAATATAAATATAACAGTTTTTCCATCGTATAAAACGAATAATAGCAACCAGTGTGAAAGTTATGGTCATTTCTACGTTCCGGGCAACCTACGCTCCACTGTATGGCGTTGCTCCACCTGATGGAATAGTTAGGGCCTAAGAAGTCAACGCCAGAAGCATAAAATACGATATAAATACAACAGCTTTTCCATCGTATAAAACGAATAATTGCAACCAGTTTGAAAGTGATGGTCATTTCTACGTACCGGGCAACCTAGGCTTCATTCTAGGGCGTTGCTCCACCAGATCAAACAGTTAGGGCCTTAGAAGTCAATGCCCGGAGCATAAAATGCAATAAAAATACAACAGTTTTTCCATCATATAACCGGAATAATTGCAACCAGTTTGAAAGTGGTGGTCATTTCTACGTTCCGGGCAACCTAGGCTACACCCTGGGGCGTTGCTCCAACAGATGAATAGTTAGGGCCTTAGAAGTCAATGCCCGAAGCATAAAATGCAATAAAAATACAACAGTTTTTCCGTCATATAACAGGAATAATTGCAACCAGTTTGAAAGTGATAGACATTTCTACGTTCCGGGCAACCTAGGCTTCACTCTGAGGCGTTGCTCCACCAGATCCAATAGTTAGGGCCTTAGAAGTCAACGCCAGAAGCATTAAATACAATATATATACAACAGATTGTCCATCGTATTAAACGAATACTTTCAACCAGTGTGAATGAATGGTCATTTCTACATTCCGAGCAACCTAGTCTTCACTCTAGGGCGTTGATCCGACAGATTCAATAGTCAGGGCCTTAGAAGTCAACGCCAGAAGCATAAAATACGATATAAATACAACAGCTTTTCCATCGTATAAAACGAATAATAGCAACCAGTGTGAAAGTTATGGTCATTTCTACGTTCCGGGCAGCCTAGGCTTCACTCTAGGGCGTTGCTCCACCAGATCAAACAGTTAGGGCCTTAGAAGTCAACGCCCGAAGCATAAAATACAAAATAAATATAACAGTTTTTCAATCGTATAAAACGAATAATAGCAACCAGTGTGAAAGTTATGGTCATTTCTATGTTCCGGGCAACCTAGGCTTCACTCTACGGTGTTGTTCCACCAGATCGAATAGTTAGGGCCTAAGAAGTGAACGCCAGAAGCATAAAATACAATATAAATATAACAGTTTTTCCATTGTATAAAACGAATAATAGCAACCAGTGTGAAAGTTATGGTCATTTCTACGTTCCGGGCAACCTAGGCTTCACTATACGGCGTTGTTCCACCAGATCGAATAGTTAGGGCCTAAGAAGTAAACGCCAGAAGCATAAAATACAATATAAATATAACAGTTTTTCCATCGTATAAAACGAATAATAGCAACCAGTGTGAAAGTTATGGTCATTTCTACGTTCCGGGCTACCGAGGCTTCACTCTACGGTGTTGTTCGACCAGATCGAATAGTTAGGGCCTAAGAAGTGAACGCCAGAAGCATAAAATACAATATAAATATAACAGTTTTTCCATCGTATAAAACGAATAATAGCAACCAGTGTGAAAGTTATGGTCATTTCTACGTTCCGGGCAACCTAGGCTTCACTCTAAGGCGTTGCTCCACCAGGTCAAACAGTTAGGACTTTAGAAGTCAACGCCCGAAGCATAAAATACAAAATAAATAGAACAGTTTTTCCATTGTATAAAACGGATAATTGCTACCAGTGTAAAAGTTATGGTCATTTCTACGTTCCGTGCCACCTAGGCTTCACCCTACGGCGTTGCTCCAACAGATTGAATAGTTAGAGACTTAGAAGTCAACGCCCCAACCATAAAATGCAAAAAAAATACGAGAGTGTTTCCATCATATAACAGGAATAATTGCAACCAGTTTGAATGTGATGGCCAATTCTACGTTCCGGGTAACCTAGGTTTCACTCCAGGGCGTTGCTCCACCAGATCGAATAGTTACGGCCTAAGATGTCAACGCCAGAAGCATAAAATACGATATAAATACAACAGATTTTCCATCGTATAAAACGAATAATTGAAACCAGTGTGAAAGGAATGGTCATTTCTACGTTCCGAACACCCTAGGCGTCACTCTAGGGCGTTGCTCCACCACCTCTAATAGCTACGGCATTAGAAGTCAACGCCAGAGGCATAAAATACAATATAAATACAACAGCTTTTCCATCGTATAAAACGAATGATTGCAACCAGTGTGAAAGTAATGGTCATTACTACATTCCGAGCAACCTAGGCTTCACTCTAGGGCGCTGCTCCACCAGATCGAATAGTTAGGTCCTTAGATGTCAACGCCAGAAGCATAAAATACGATATAAATACAACAGCTTTTCCATCGTATAAAAGGAATAATTGCAAACAGTGTGAAAGTAATGGTCATTTCTACGATCCGGGCAACCTAGGCTTCACTCTACGGCGTTGTTCCACCAGATCGAATAGTTAGGGCCTAAGAAGTCAACGCCAGAAGCATAAAATACAATATAAATATAACAGATTTTCCATCGTATAAAACGAATGATTGCAACCAGTGTGAAAGTAATGGTCATTTCTACATTCCGAGCAACCTAGGCCCCACTCTAGGGCGCTGCTCCACCAGATCGAATAGTTAGGTCCTTAGATGTCAACGCCAGAAGCATAAAATACGATATAAATACAACAGCTTTTCCATCGTATAAAAGGAATAATTGCAAACAGTGTGAAAGTAATGGTCATTTCTACGATCCGTGCAACCTAGGCTTCACTCTACGGCGTTGTTCCACCAGATCGAATAGTTAGGGCCTAAGAAGTCAACGCCAGAAGCATAAAATACAATATAAATATAACAGTTTTTCCATCGTATAAAACGAATAATTGCACCCAGTGTGAAAGTTATTGTCATTTCTACTTTCCGCGCAACCTAGGCTTCACCCTAGGGCGTTGCTCCAACAGATTGAATAGTCAGGACCTTAGAAGTTAATGTCCGAAGCATAAAATGCAATAAAAATACAACAGTTTTTCCATCATATAACAGGAATAATTGCAACCAGTTTGAAAGTGATGGTCATTTCTACGTTCCGGGCAACCTAGGTTTCACTCTAGGGCGTTGCTCCACCAGATCGAATAGTTAGAGCCTTAGAAGTCAACGCCAGAAGCATAAAGTACGATATAAATACAACAGCTTTTCCATCGTATAAAAGGAATAATTGCAAACAGTGTGAAAGTAATGGTCATTTCTACGATCCGGGCAACCTAGGCTTCACTCTACGGCGTTGTTCCACCAGATCGAATAGTTAGGGCCTAAGAAGTCAACGCCAGAAGCATAAAATACAATATAAATATAACAGTTTTTCCATCGTATAAAACGAATAATAGCAACCAGTGTGAAAGTTATGGTCATTTCTTCGTTCCGGCAACCTACGCTTCACTGTAGGGCGTTGCTCCACCTGATGGAATAGTTAGGGCCTAAGAAGTCAACGCCAGAAGCATAAAATACGATATAAATACAACAGCTTTTCCATCGTATAAAACGAATAATTGCAACCAGTTTGAAAGTGATGGTCATTTCTACGTACCGGGCAACCTAGGCTTCATTCTAGGGCGTTGCTCCACCAGATCAAACAGTTAGGGCCTTAGAAGTCAATGCCCGAAGCATAAAATGCAATAAAAATACAACAGTTTTTCCATCATATAACCGGAATAATTGCAACCAGTTTGAAAGTGATGGTCATTTCTACGTTCCGGGCAACCTATGCTACACCCTGGGGCGTTGCTCCAACAGATGAATAGTTAGGGCCTTAGAAGTCAATGCCCGAAGCATAAAATGCAATAAATATACGACAGTTTTTCCGTCATATAACAGGAATAAGTGCAACCAGTTTGAAAGTGATGGTCATTTCTACGTTCCGGGAAACCTCGGCTTCACTCTAGGGAGTTGCTCCGCCAGATCGAATAGTTAGTGCATTAGAAGTCAAGGCCAGAAGCATAAAATACAATATAAATACAACAGTTTTTCCATCGTATAAAAAGGAATAATTGCAGCCAGTATGAAAGTTAACGTCATTTCTTCTTTCCGGGCAACCTAGGCTTCACCCTTGGGCGTTGCTCCAGCAGATTGAATAGTTAGGGCCTTAGAAGTCAACGCCGGAAGCATAAAATGCAATAAAAATACAACAGTTTTTCCATCGTATAAAAGGATTAATTGCAACCTGTTTGAAAGTGATGGTCACTTCTACGTTCCGGGCAACCTAGGCTTCACTCTAGGGCGTTGCTCCACCAGATCCAATAGTTAGGGCCTTAGAAGTCAATGCCAGAATCATAAAATACAATAAAGGTGCAACAGCTTTACCATCGTATTAAACGAACACTTTCAACCCGTGTGAATGTTATGGTCATTTCTACATTCCGAGCAACCTAGGCTTCACTCTAGGGCGTTGATACAACAGATTGAATAGTCAGGGCCTTAGAAGTCAATGCCCGAAGCATAAAATGCAATAAAAATACAACAGTTTTTCCGTCACATAACAGGAATAATTGCAACCAGTTTGAAAGTGATGGTCATTTCTACGTTCCGGGAAACCTCGGCTTCACTCTAGGGCGTTGCTACGCCACATCGAATAGGTAGTGCATTAGAAGTCAAGGCCAGAAGCATAAAATACAATATAAATACAACAGCTTTTCCATCGTATAAAACGAATGATTGCAACCAGTGTGAAAGTAATGGTCATTTCTACATTCCGAGCAACCTAGGCTTCACTCTAGGGCGCTGCTCCACCAGATCGAATAGTTAGGTCCTTAGATGTCAACGCCAGAAGCATAAAATACGATATAAATACAACAGATTTTCCATCGTATAAAACGAATAATTGAAACCAGTGTGAAAGGAATGGTCATTTCTACGTTCCGAACACCCTAGGCGTCACTCTAGGGCGTTGCTCCACCACATCTAATAGCTACGGCATTAGAAGTCAACGCCAGAGGCATAAAATACAATATAAATACAACAGCTTTTCCATCGTATAAAACGAATGATTGCAACCAGTGTGAAAGTAATGGTCATTTCTACATTCCGAGCAACCTAGGCTTCACTCTAGGGCGCTGCTCCACCAGATCGAATAGTTAGGTCCTTAGATGTCAACGCCAGAAGCATAAAATACGATATAAATACAACAGCTTTTCCATCGTATAAAAGGAATAATTGCAAACAGTGTGAAAGTAACGGACATTTCTACGATCCGGGCAACCTAGGCTTCACTCTATGGCGTTGTTCCACCAGATCGAATAGTTAGGGCCTAAGAAGTGAACGCCAGAAGCATAAAATACAATATAAATATAACAGTTTTTCCATCGTATAAAACGAATAATAGCAACCAGTGTGAAAGTTATGGTCATTTCTACGTTCCGGGCAACCTAGGCTTCACTCTAAGGCGTTGCTCCACCAGATCAAACAGTTAGGACTTTAGAAGTCAACGCCCGAAGCATAAAATACAAAATAAATAGAACAGTTTTTCCATTGTATAAAACGGATAATTGCTACCAGTGTAAAAGTTATGGTCATTTCTACGTTCCGGGCAACCTAGGCTTCACCCTAGGTCGTTGCTCCAACAGATTGAATAGTTAGAGACTTAGAAGTCAACGCCCCAACCATAAAATGCAAAAAAAATACGAGAGTGTTTCCATCATATAACAGGAATAATTGCAACCAGTTTGAATGTGATGGCCAATTCTACGTTCCGGGTAACCTAGGTTTCACTCCAGGGCGTTGCTCCACCAGATCGAATAGTTACGGCCTAAGATGTCAACGCCAGAAGCATAAAATACGATATAAATACAACAGATTTTCCATCGTATAAAACGAATAATTGAAACCAGTGTGAAAGGAATGGTCATTTCTACGTTCCGAACACCCTAGGCGTCACTCTAGGGCGTTGCTACACCACATCTAATAGCTACGGCATTAGAAGTCAACGCCAGAGGCATAAAATACAATATAAATACAACAGCTTTTCCATCGTATAAAACGAATGATTGCAACCAGTGTGAAAGTAATGGTCATTTCTACATTCCAAGCAACCTAGGCTTCACTCTAGGGCGCTGCTCCACCAGATCGAATAGTTAGGTCCTTAGATGTCAACGCCAGAAGCATAAAATACGATATAAATACAACAGCTTTTCCATCGTATAAAAGGAATAATTGCAAACAGTGTGAAAGTAATGGTCATTTCTACGATCCGGGCAACCTAGGCTTCACTCTACGGCGTTGTTCCACCAGATCGAATAGTTAGGGCCTAAGAAGTCAACGCCAGAAGCATAAAATACAATATAAATATAACAGATTTTCCATCGTATAAAACGAATGATTGCAACCAGTGTGAAAGTAATGGTCATTTCTACATTCCGAGCAACCTAGGCCCCACTCTAGGGCGCTGCTCCACCAGATCGAATAGTTAGGTCCTTAGATGTCAACGCCAGAAGCATAAAATACGATATAAATACAACAGCTTTTCCATCGTATAAAAGGAATAATTGCAAACAGTGTGAAAGTAATGGTCATTTCTACGATCCGTGCAACCTAGGCTTCACTCTACGGCGTTGTTCCACCAGATCAAACAGTTAGGGCCTTAGAAGTCAACGCCCGAAGCATAAAATACAAAATAAATATAACAGTTTTTCAATCGTATAAAACGAATAATAGCAACCAGTGTGAAAGTTATGGTCATTTCTATGTTCCGGGCAACCTAGGCTTCACTCTACGGTGTTGTTCCACCAGATCGAATAGTTAGGGCCTAAGAAGTGAACGCCAGAAGCATAAAATACAATATAAATATAACAGTTTTTCCATTGTATAAAACGAATAATAGCAACCAGTGTGAAAGTTATGGTCATTTCTACGTTCCGGGCAACCTAGGCTTCACTATACGGCGTTGTTCCACCAGATCGAATAGTTAGGGCCTAAGAAGTAAACGCCAGAAGCATAAAATACAATATAAATATAACAGTTTTTCCATCGTATAAAACGAATAATAGCAACCAGTGTGAAAGTTATGGTCATTTCTACGTTCCGGGCTACCGAGTCTTCACTCTACGGTGTTGTTCGACCAGATCGAATAGTTAGGGCCTAAGAAGTGAACGCCAGAAGCATAAAATACAATATAAATATAACAGTTTTTCCATCGTATAAAACGAATAATAGCAACCAGTGTGTAAGTTATGGTCATTTCTACGTTCCGGGCAACCTAGGCTTCACTCTAAGGCGTTGCTCCACCAGGTCAAACAGTTAGGACTTTAGAAGTCAACGCCCGAAGCATAAAATACAAAATAAATAGAACAGTTTTTCCATTGTATAAAACGGATAATTGCTACCAGTGTAAAAGTTATGGTCATTTCTACGTTCCGTGCCACCTAGGCTTCACCCTACGGCGTTGCTCCAACAGATTGAATAGTTAGAGACTTAGAAGTCAACGCCCCAACCATAAAATGCAAAAAAAATACGAGAGTGTTTCCATCATATAACAGGAATAATTGCAACCAGTTTGAATGTGATGGCCAATTCTACGTTCCGGGTAACCTAGGTTTCACTCCAGGGCGTTGCTCCACCAGATCGAATAGTTACGGCCTAAGATGTCAACGCCAGAAGCATAAAATACGATATAAATACAACAGATTTTCCATCGTATAAAACGAATAATTGAAACCAGTGTGAAAGGAATGGTCATTTCTACGTTCCGAACACCCTAGGCGTCACTCTAGGGCGTTGCTCCACCACATCTAATAGCTACGGCATTAGAAGTCAACGCCAGAGGCATAAAATACAATATAAATACAACAGCTTTTCCATCGTATAAAACGAATGATTGCAACCAGTGTGAAAGTAATGGTCATTTCTACATTCCGAGCAACCTAGGCTTCACTCTAGGGCGCTGCTCCACCAGATCGAATAGTTAGGTCCTTAGATGTCAACGCCAGAAGCATAAAATACGATATAAATACAACAGCTTTTCCATCGTATAAAAGGAATAATTGCAAACAGTGTGAAAGTAATGGTCATTTCTACGATCCGGGCAACCTAGGCTTCACTCTACGGCGTTGTTCCACCAGATCGAATAGTTAGGGCCTAAGAAGTCAACGCCAGAAGCATAAAATACAATATAAATATAACAGATTTTCCATCGTATAAAACGAATGATTGCAACCAGTGTGAAAGTAATGGTCATTTCTACATTCCGAGCAACCTAGGCCCCACTCTAGGGCGCTGCTCCACCAGATCGAATAGTTAGGTCCTTAGATGTCAACGCCAGAAGCATAAAATACGATATAAATACAACAGCTTTTCCATCGTATAAAAGGAATAATTGCAAACAGTGTGAAAGTAATGGTCATTTCTACGATCCGTGCAACCTAGGCTTCACTCTACGGCGTTGTTCCACCAGATCGAATAGTTAGGGCCTAAGAAGTCAACGCCAGAAGCATAAAATACAATATAAATATAACAGTTTTTCCATCGTATAAAACGAATAATTGCACCCAGTGTGAAAGTTATTGTCATTTCTACTTTCCGCGCAACCTAGGCTTCACCCTAGGGCGTTGCTCCAACAGATTGAATAGTCAGGACCTTAGAAGTTAATGTCCGAAGCATAAAATGCAATAAAAATACAACAGTTTTTCCATCATATAACAGGAATAATTGCAACCAGTTTGAAAGTGATGGTCATTTCTACGTTCCGGGCAACCTAGGTTTCACTCTAGGGCGTTGCTCCACCAGATCGAATAGTTAGAGCCTTAGAAGTCAACGCCAGAAGCATAAAGTACGATATAAATACAACAGCTTTTCCATCGTATAAAAGGAATAATTGCAAACAGTGTGAAAGTAATGGTCATTTCTACGATCCGGGCAACCTAGGCTTCACTCTACGGCGTTGTTCCACCAGATCGAATAGTTAGGGCCTAAGAAGTCAACGCCAGAAGCATAAAATACAATATAAATATAACAGTTTTTCCATCGTATAAAACGAATAATAGCAACCAGTGTGAAAGTTATGGTCATTTCTTCGTTCCGGCAACCTACGCTTCACTGTAGGGCGTTGCTCCACCTGATGGAATAGTTAGGGCCTAAGAAGTCAACGCCAGAAGCATAAAATACGATATAAATACAACAGCTTTTCCATCGTATAAAACGAATAATTGCAACCAGTTTGAAAGTGATGGTCATTTCTACGTACCGGGCAACCTAGGCTTCATTCTAGGGCGTTGCTCCACCAGATCAAACAGTTAGGGCCTTAGAAGTCAATGCCCGAAGCATAAAATGCAATAAAAATACAACAGTTTTTCCATCATATAACCGGAATAATTGCAACCAGTTTGAAAGTGATGGTCATTTCTACGTTCCGGGCAACCTATGCTACACCCTGGGGCGTTGCTCCAACAGATGAATAGTTAGGGCCTTAGAAGTCAATGCCCGAAGCATAAAATGCAATAAATATACGACAGTTTTTCCGTCATATAACAGGAATAAGTGCAACCAGTTTGAAAGTGATGGTCATTTCTACGTTCCGGGAAACCTCGGCTTCACTCTAGGGAGTTGCTCCGCCAGATCGAATAGTTAGTGCATTAGAAGTCAAGGCCAGAAGCATAAAATACAATATAAATACAACAGTTTTTCCATCGTATAAAAAGGAATAATTGCAGCCAGTATGAAAGTTAACGTCATTTCTTCTTTCCGGGCAACCTAGGCTTCACCCTTGGGCGTTGCTCCAGCAGATTGAATAGTTAGGGCCTTAGAAGTCAACGCCGGAAGCATAAAATGCAATAAAAATACAACAGTTTTTCCATCGTATAAAAGGATTAATTGCAACCTGTTTGAAAGTGATGGTCACTTCTACGTTCCGGGCAACCTAGGCTTCACTCTAGGGCGTTGCTCCACCAGATCCAATAGTTAGGGCCTTAGAAGTCAATGCCAGAATCATAAAATACAATAAAGGTGCAACAGCTTTACCATCGTATTAAACGAACACTTTCAACCAGTGTGAATGTTATGGTCATTTCTACATTCCGAGCAACCTAGGCTTCACTCTAGGGCGTTGATACAACAGATTGAATAGTCAGGGCCTTAGAAGTCAATGCCCGAAGCATAAAATGCAATAAAAATACAACAGTTTTTCCGTCACATAACAGGAATAATTGCAACCAGTTTGAAAGTGATGGTCATTTCTACGTTCCGGGAAACCTCGGCTTCACTCTAGGGCGTTGCTACGCCACATC
Organism: Calliopsis andreniformis; assembly: GCF_051401765.1. Classification (NCBI taxonomy): domain Eukaryota; kingdom Metazoa; phylum Arthropoda; class Insecta; order Hymenoptera; family Andrenidae; genus Calliopsis; species Calliopsis andreniformis. The sequence goes on along the minus strand of NW_027480435.1, from coordinate 10,197,041 downwards.
GAATAGGTAGTGCATTAGAAGTCAAGGCCAGAAGCATAAAATACAATATAAATACAACAGCTTTTCCATCGTATAAAACGAATGATTGCAACCAGTGTGAAAGTAATGGTCATTTCTACATTCCGAGCAACCTAGGCTTCACTCTAGGGCGCTGCTCCACCAGATCGAATAGTTAGGTCCTTAGATGTCAACGCCAGAAGCATAAAATACGATATAAATACAACAGATTTTCCATCGTATAAAACGAATAATTGAAACCAGTGTGAAAGGAATGGTCATTTCTACGTTCCGAACACCCTAGGCGTCACTCTAGGGCGTTGCTCCACCACATCTAATAGCTACGGCATTAGAAGTCAACGCCAGAGGCATAAAATACAATATAAATACAACAGCTTTTCCATCGTATAAAACGAATGATTGCAACCAGTGTGAAAGTAATGGTCATTTCTACATTCCGAGCAACCTAGGCTTCACTCTAGGGCGCTGGTCCACCAGATCGAATAGTTAGGTCCTTAGATGTCAACGCCAGAAGCATAAAATACGATATAAATACAACAGCTTTTCCATCGTATAAAAGGAATAATTGCAAACAGTGTGAAAGTAACGGACATTTCTACGATCCGGGCAACCTAGGCTTCACTCTATGGCGTTGTTCCACCAGATCGAATAGTTAGGGCCTAAGAAGTGAACGCCAGAAGCATAAAATACAATATAAATATAACAGTTTTTCCATCGTATAAAACGAATAATAGCAACCAGTGTGAAAGTTATGGTCATTTCTACGTTCCGGGCAACCTAGGCTTCACTCTAAGGCGTTGCTCCACCAGATCAAACAGTTAGGACTTTAGAAGTCAACGCCCGAAGCATAAAATACAAAATAAATAGAACAGTTTTTCCATTGTATAAAACGGATAATTGCTACCAGTGTAAAAGTTATGGTCATTTCTACGTTCCGGGCAACCTAGGCTTCACCCTAGGTCGTTGCTCCAACAGATTGAATAGTTAGGGACTTAGAAGTCAACGCCCCAATCATAAAATGCAAAAAAAATACGAGAGTGTTTCCATCATATAACCGGAATAATTGCAACCAGTTTGAAAGTGATGGTCATTTCTACGTTCCGGGCAACCTAGGCTACACCCTGGGGCGTTGCTCCAACAGATGAATAGTTAGGGCTTTAGAAGTCAATGACCGAAGCATAAAATGCAAGAAATATACAACAGTCTTTCCGTCATATAACAGGAATAATTGCAACCAGTTTGAAAGTGATGGTCATTTCTACGTTCCGGGAAACCTCGGCTTCACTCTAGGGCGTTGCTCCGCCAGATCGAATAGTTAGTGCATTAGAAGTCAAGGCCAGAAGCATAAAATACAATATAAATGCAACAGTTTTTCCATCGTATAAAAAGGAATAATTGCAGCCAGTATGAAAGTTAACGTCATTTCTTCTTTCCGGGCAACCTAGGCTTCACCCTTGGGCGTTGCTCCAACAGATTGAATAGTTATGGCCTTAGAAGTCAACGCCGGAAGCATAAAATGCAATAAAAATACAACAGTTTTTCCATCGTATAAAACGAATAAATGCAACCAGTATGAAAGTTATGGTCATTTCTACGTTCCGGGCAACCTAGGCTTCGCTCTATGGCGTTCTTCCACTACATCGAATAGCAACGGCCTCAGTAGTCAACGCCTGAAGCATAAAATACAATAAAAATACAACAGTCTTTCCGTCCTATAACAGGAATAATTGCAACCCGTGTGAAAGTGATGGTCATTTGTACGTTCTAGGCAACCTAGGTTTCACTCCAGGGCGCTGCTCCACCAGATCGAATAGTTAGGTCATTAGATGTCAACGCCAGAAGCATAAAATACGATATAAAAACAACAGCTTTTCCATCGTATAAAAGGAATAATTGCAAACAGTGTGAAAGTAATGGTCATTTCTACGATCCGGGCAACCTAGGCATCACTCTACGGCGTTGTTCCACCAGATCGAATAGTCAGGGCCTAAGAAGTGAACGCCAGAAGCATAAAATACAATATAAATATAACAGTTTTTCCATCGTATAAAACGAATAATTGCAAACAGTGTGAAAGTAATGGACATTTCTACGATCCGGGCAACCTAGGCTTCACTCTATGGCGTTGTTCCACCAGATCCACCTAAGAAGTCAACGCCAGAAGCATAAAATACGATATAAATACAACAGCTTTTCCATCGTATAAAACGAATAATTGCAACCAGTTTGAAAGTGATGGTCATTTCTACGTTCCGGGCAACCTAGGCTTCACCCTAGGGCGTTGCTCCAACAGATTGAATAGTTAGGGACTTAGAAGTCAACGCCCCAACCATAAAATGCAAAATAAATACGAGAGTGTTTCCATCATATAACAGGAATAATTGCAACCAGTTTGAAAGTGATGGCCAATTCTACGTTCCGGGCACCCTAGGCGTCACTCTAGGGCGTTGCTCCACCACATCTGATAGCTACGGCATTAGAAGTCAACGCCAGAGGCATAAAATACAATATAAATACAACAGCTTTTCCATCGTATAAAACGAATAATAGCAACCAGTGTGAAAGTAATGGTCATTTCTACATTCCGAGCAACCTAGGCTTCACTCTAGGGCGTTGCTCCACCAGATCGAATAGTTAGGTCCTTAGATGTCAACGCCAGAAGCATAAAATACGATATAAATACAACAGCTTTTCCATCGTATAAAACGAATAATTGCAACCAGTGTGAAAGTAATGGTCATTTCTACGTTCCGAACACCCTAGGCGTCACTCTAGGGCGTTGCTCCACCACATCTAATAGCTACGGCATTAGAAGTCAACGCCAGAGGCATAAAATACAATATAAATACAACAGCTTTTCCATTGTATAAAACGAATGATTGCAACCAGTGTGAAAGTAATGGTCATTTCTACATTCCGAGCAACCTAGGCTTCACTCTAGGGCGCTGCTCCACCAGATCGAATAGTTAGGTCCTTAGATGTCAACGCCAGAAGCATAAAATACGATATAAATACAACAGCTTTTCCATCGTATAAAAGGAATAATTGCAAAAACAGTGTGAAAGTAATGGTCATTTCTACGATCGGGGCAACCTAGGCTTCACTCTATGGCGTTGTTTCACCAGATCGAATAGTTAGGGCCTAAGAAGTCAACGCCAGAAGCATAAAATACAATATAAATATAACAGTTTTTCCATCGTATAAAACGAATAATAGCAACCAGTGTGAAAGTTATGGTCATTTCTACGTTCCGGGCAACCTAGGCTTCACTGTTGGGCGTTGCTCCACCGGATCAAACAGTTAGGGCCTTAGAAGTCAACGCCCGAAGCATAAAGTACAAAATGAATAGAACAGTTTTTCCATTGTATAAAACGAATAATTGCTGCCAGTGTAAAAGTTATAGTCATTTCTACGTTCCGGGCAACCTAGGCTTCTCCCTAGGGCGTTGTTCCACCTGATGGAACAGTTAGGGCCTAAGAAGTCAACTCCAGAATCATAAAATACGATATAAATACAACAGCTTTTCCATCGTATAAAACGAATAATTGCAACCAGTTTGAAAGTGATGGTCATTTCTACGTACCGGTCAACCTAGGCTTCATTCTAGGGCGTTGCTCCACCAGATCAAACAGTTAGGGCCTTAGAAGTCAATGCCCGAAGCATAAAATGCAATAAAAATACAACAGTTTTTCCATCATATAACCGGAATAATTGCAACCAGTTTGAAAGTGATGGTTATTTCTACGCTCCGGGCAACCTAGGCTACACCCTGGGGCGTTGCTCCAACAGATGAATAGTTAGGGCCTTAGAAGTCAATGCCCGAAGCATAAAATGCAATAAAAATACAACAGTTTTTCCATCGTATAAAACGAATAATAGCAACCAGTGTGAAAGTTATGGTCATTTCTACGTTCCGGGCAACCTACGCTTCACTGTAGGGCGTTGCTCCACCTGATGGAATAGTTAGGGCCTAAGAAGTCAACGCCAGAAGCATAAAATACGATATAAATACAACAGCTTTTCCATCGTATAAAACGAATAATTGCAACCAGTTTGAAACTGATGGTCATTTCTACGTACCGGGCAACCTAGGCTTCATTCTAGGGCGTTGCTCCACCAGATCAAACAGTTAGGGCCTTAGAAGTCAATGCCCGAAGCATAAAATGCAATAAAAATACAACAGTTTTTCCATCATATAACCGGAATAATTGCAACCAGCTTGAAGGTGATGGTCATTTCTACGTTCCGGGCAACCTAGGCTACACCCTGGGGCGTTGCTCCAACAGATGAATAGTTAGGGCCTTAGAAGTCAATGCCCGAAGCATCAAATGCAATAAAAATACAACAGTTTTTCCGTCATATAACAGGAATAATTGCAACCAGTTTGAAAGTGATGGTCATTTCTACGTTCCGGGCAACCTAGGCTTCACTCTGAGGCGTTGCTCCACCAGATCCAATAGTTAGGGCCTTAGAAGTCAACGCCAGAAGCATAAAATACAATATATATACAACAGATTTTCCATCGTATTAAACGAATACTTTCAACCAGTGTGAATGAATGGTCATTTCTACATTCCGAGCAACCTAGGCTTTACTCTAGGGCGTTGATCCGACAGATTGAATAGTCAGGGCCTTAGAAGTCAACGCCAGAAGCATAAAATACGATATAAATACAACAACCTTTCCATCGTATAAAAGGAATAATTGCTAACAGTGTGAAAGTAATGGTCATTTCTACGATCCGGGCAACCTAGGCTTCACTCTACGGCGTTGTTCCACCAGATCGAATAGTTAGGGCCTAAGAAGTCAACGCCAGAAGCATAAAATACAATATAAATATAACAGTTTTTCCATCGTATAAAACGAATAATAGCAACCAATGTGAAAGTTATGGTCATTTCTACGTTCCGGGCAACCTAGGCTTAACTCTAGGGCGTTGCTCCACCAGATCCAATAGTTAGGGCCTTAGAAGTCAACGCCAGAATCATAAAATACAATAAAGATGCAACCGCTTTACCATCGTATTAAACGAATACTTTCAACAAGTGTGAATGTTATGGTCATTTCTACATTCCGAGCAACCTAGGCTTCACTCTAGGGCGTTGATCCAACAGATTGAATAGTCAGGGCCTTAGAAGTCAACGCCAGAAGCATAAAATACAATATATATACAACAGATTTTCCATCGTATAAAACGAATGATTGCAACCAGTGTGAAAGTAATGGTCATTTCTACATTCCGAACAACCTAGGCTTCACTCTACGGCGTTGTTCCACCAGATCGAATAGTTAGGGCCTAAGAAGTCAACGCCAGAAGCATAAAATACAATATAAATATAACAGTTTTTCCATCGTATAAAACGAATAATAGCAACCAGTGTGAAAGTTATGGTCATTTCTACGTTCCGGGCAACCTAGGCTTCACTCTAGGGCGTTGCTCCACCAGATCAAACAGTTAGGGCCTTAGAAGTCAACGCCCGAAGCATAAAATACAAAATAAATATAACAGTTTTTCCATCGTATAAAACGAATAATAGCAACCAGTGTGAAAGTTATGGTCATTTCTATGTTCCGGGCAACCTAGGCTTCACTCTACGGTGTTGTTCCACCAGATCGAATAGTTAGGGCCTAAGAAGTGAACGCCAGAAGCATAAAATACAATATAAATATAACAGTTTTTCCATTGTATAAAACGAATAATAGCAACCAGTGTGAAAGTTATGGTCATTTCTACGTTCCGGGCAACCTAGGCTTCACTCTACGGTGTTGTTCCACCAGATCGAATAGTTAGGGCCTAAGAAGTAAACGCCAGAAGCATAAAATACAATATAAATATAACAGTTTTTCCATCGTATAAAACGAATAATAGCAACCAGTGTGAAAGTTATGGTCATTTCTACGTTCCGGGCTACCGAGGCTTCACTCTACGGTGTTGTTCGACCAGATCGAATAGTTAGGGCCTAAGAAGTGAACGCCAGAAGCATAAAATACAATATAAATATAACAGTTTTTCCATCGTATAAAACGAATAATAGCAACCAGTGTGAAAGTTATGGTCATTTCTACGTTCCGGGCAACCTAGGCTTCACTCTAAGGCGTTGCTCCACCAGATCAAACAGTTAGGACTTTAGAAGTCAACGCCCGAAGCATAAAATACAAAATAAATAGAACAGTGTTTCCATTGTATAAAACGGATAATTGCTACCAGTGTAAAAGTTATGGTCATTTCTACGTTCCGTGCAACCTAGGCTTCACCCTAGGGCGTTGCTCCAACAGATTGAATAGTTAAGGACTTAGAAGTCAACGCCCCAACCATAAAATGCGAAAAAAATACGAGAGTGTTTCCATCATATAACAGGAATAATTGCTACCAGTTTGAATGTGATGGCCAATTCTACGTTCCGGGTAACCTAGGTTTCACTCCAGGGCGTTGCTCCACCAGATCGAATAGTTACGGCCTAAGATGTCAACGCCAGAAGCATAAAATACGATATAAATACAACAGATTTTCCATCGTATAAAACGAATAATTGCAACCAGTGTGAAAGTAATTGTCATTTCTACGTTCCGAACACCCTAGGCGTCACTCTAGGGCGTTGCTCCACCACATCTAATAGCTACGGCATTAGAAGTCAACGCCAGAGGCATAAAATACAATATAAATACAACAGCTTTTCCATCGTATAAAACGAATGATTGCAACCAGTGTGAAAGTAATGGCCATTTCTACATTCCGAGCAACCTAGGCTTCAGTCTAGGGCGCTGCTCCACCAGATCGAATAGTTAGGTCCATAGATGTCAACGCCAGAAGCATAAAATACGATATAAATACAACAGCTTTTCCATCGTATAAAAGGCATAATTGCAAACAGTGTGAAAGTAATGGTCATTTCTACGATCGGGGCAACCTAGGCTTCACTCTATGGCGTTGTTTCACCAGATCGAATAGTTAGGGCCTAAGAAGTCAACGCCAGAAGCATAAAATACAATATAAATATAACAGTTTTTCCATCGTATAAAACGAATAATAGCAACCAGTGTGAAAGTTATGGTCATTTCTACGTACCGGGCAACCTAGGCTTCATTCTAGGGCGTTGCTCCACCAGATCAAACAGTTAGGGCCTTAGAAGTCAATGCCCGAAGCATAAATTGCAATAAAAATACAACAGTTTTTCCATCATATAACCGGAATAATTGCAACCAGTTTGAAAGTGATGGTCATTTCTACGTTCCGGGCAACCTACGCTACACCCTGGGGCGTTGCTCCAACAGAAGAATAGTTAGGGCTTTAGAAGTCAATGCCCGAAGCATAAAATGCAATAAAAATACAACAGTTTTTCCGTCATATAACAGGAATAATTGCAACCAGTTTGAAAGTGATGGTCATTTCTACGTTCCGGGAAACCTCGGCTTCACTCTAGGGCGTCGCTCCGCCAGATCGAATAGTTAGTGCATTAGAAGTCAAGGCCAGAAGCATAAAATACAATATAAATGCAACAGTTTTTCCATCGTATAAAAAGGAATAATTGCAGCCAGTATGAAAGTTAACGTCATTTCTTCTTTCCGGGCAACCTAGGCTTCACCCTTGGGCGTTGCTCCAGCAGATTGAATAGTTAGGGCCTTAGAAGTCAACGCCGGAAGCATAAAATGCAATAAAAATACAACAGTTTTTCCATCGTATAAATGGATTAATTGCAAGCAGTTTGAAAGTGATGGTCATTTCTACGTTCCGGGAAACCTAGGCTTCACTCTAGGGCGTTGCTCCACCAGATCCAATAGTTAGGGCCTTAGAAGTCAACGCCAGAATCATAAAATACAATAAAGATGCAACAGCTTTACCATCGTATTAAACGAATACTTTCAACCAGTGTGAATGTTATGGTTATTTCTACATTCCGAGCAACCTAGGCTTCACTCTAGGGCGTTGATCCAACAGATTGAATAGTCAGGGCCTTAGAAGTCAATGCCCGAAGCATAAAATGCAATAAAAATACAACAGTTTTTCCGTCACATAACAGGAATAATTGCAACCAGTTTGAAAGTGATGGTCATTTCTACGTTCCGGGAAACCTCGGCTTCACTCTAGGGCGTTGCTACGCCAGATCGAATAGTTAGTGCATTAGAAGTCAAGGCCAGAAGCATAAAATACAATATAAATACAACAGCTTTTCCATCGTATAAAACGAATGATTGCAACCAGTGTGAAAGTAATGGTCATTTCTACATTCCGAGCAACCTAGGCTTCACTCTAGGGCGCTGCTCCACCAGATCGAATAGTTAGGTCCTTAGATGTCAACGCCAGAAGCATAAAATACGATATAAATACAACAGCTTTTGCATCGTATAAAAGGAATAATTGCAAACAGTGTGAAAGTAACGGACATTTCTACGATCCGGGCAACCTAGGCTTCACTCTATGGCGTTGTTCCACCAGATCGAATAGTTAGGGCCTAAGAAGTCAACGCCAGAAGCATAAAATACGATATAAATACAACAGCTTTTCCATCGTATAAAACGAATAATTGCAACCAGTTTGAAAGTGATGGTCATTTCTACGTACCGGGCAACCTAGGCTTCATTCTAGGGCGTTGCTCCACCAGATCAAACAGTTAGGGCCTTAGAAGTCAATGCCCGAAGCATAAAATGCAATAAAAATACAACAGTTTTTCCATCATATAACCGGAATAATTGCAACCAGTTTGAAAGTGATGGTCATTTCTACGTTCCGGGCAACCTAGGCTACACCCTGGGGCGTTGCTCCAACAGATGAATAGTTAGGGCTTTAGAAGTCAATGCCCGAAGCATAAAATGCAATAAATATACAACAGTTTTTCCGTCATATAACAGGAATAATTGCAACCAGTTTGAAAGTGATGGCCAATTCTACGTACCGGGCAACCTAGGCTTCATTCTAGGGCGTTGCTCCACCAGATCAAACAGTTAGGGCCTTAGAAGTCAATGCCCGAAGCATAAAATGCAATAAATATACAACAGTTTTTCCGTCATATAACAGGAATAATTGCAACCAGTTTGAAAGTGATGGCCAATTCTACGTTCCGGGCACCCTAGGCGTCACTCTAGGGCGTTGCTCCACCACATCTGATAGCTACGGCATTAGAAGTCAACGCCAGAGGCATAAAATACAATATAAATACAACAGCTTTTCCATCGTATAAAACGAATAATAGCAACCAGTGTGAAAGTAACGGTCATTTCTACATTCCGAGCAACCTAGGCTTCACTCTAGGGCGCTGCTCCACCAGATCGAATAGTTAGGTCCTTAGATGTCAACGCCAGAAGCATAAAATACGATATAAATACAACAGCTTTTCCAATCGTATAAAAGGAATAATTGCAAACAGTGTGAAAGTAATGGACATTTCTACGATCCGGGCAACCTAGGCTTCACTCTATGGCGTTGTTCCACCAGATCCATCTAAGAAGTCAACGCCAGAAGCATAAAATACGATATAAATACAACAGCTTTTCCATCGTATAAAACGAATAATTGCAACCAGTTTGAAAGTGATGGTCATTTCTACGTACCGGGCAACCTAGGCTTCATTCTAGGGCGTTGCTCCACCAGATCGAATAGTTACGGCCTAAGATGTCAACGCCAGAAGCATAAAATACGATATAAATACAACAGATTTTCCATCGTATAAAACGAATAATTGCAACCAGTGTGAAAGTAATGGTCATTTCTACGTTCCGAACACCCTAGGCGTCACTCTAGGGCGTTGCTCCACCACATCTAATAGCTACGGCATTAGAAGTCAACGCCAGAGGCATAAAATACAATATAAATACAACAGCTTTTCCATTGTATAAAACGAATGATTGCAACCAGTGTGAAAGTAATGGTCATTTCTACATTCCGAGCAACCTAGGCTTCACGCTAGGGCGCTGCTCCACCAGATCGAATATTTAGGTCCTTAGAAGTCAACGACCCAACCATAAAATGCAAAATAAATACGAGAGTGTTTCCATCATATAACAGGAATAATTGCAACCAGTTTGAAAGTGATGGCCAATTCTACGTTCCGGGCACCCTAGGCGTCACTCTAGGGCGTCGCTCCACCACATCTAATAGCTACGGCATTAGAAGTCAACGCCAGAGGCATAAAATACAATATAAATACAACAGCTTTTCCATTGTATAAAACGAATGATTGCAACCAGTGTGAAAGTAATGGTCATTTCTACATTCCGAGCAACCTAGGCTTCACTCTAGGGCGCTGCTCCACCAGATCGGATAGTTAGGTCCTCAGATGTCAACGCCAGAAGCATAAAATACGATATAAATACAACAGCTTTTCCATCGTATAAAAGGAATAATTGCAAACAGTGTGAAAGTAATGGTCATTTCTACGATCGGGGCAACCTAGGCTTCACTCTATGGCGTTGTTTCACCAGATCGAATAGTTAGGGCCTAAGAAGTCAACGCCAGAAGCATAAAATACAATATAAATATAACAGTTTTTCCATCGTATAAAACGAATAATAGCAACCAGTGTGAAAGTTATGGTCATTTCTACGTTCCGGGCAACCTAGGCTTCACTGTAGGGCGTTGCTCCACCAGATCAAACAGCTAGGGCCTTAGAAGTCAACGCCCGAAGCATAAAGTACAAAATGAATAGAACAGTTTTTCCATTGTATAAAACGAATAATTGCTGCCAGTGTAAAAGTTATAGTCATTTCTACGTTCCGGGCAACCTAGGCTTCACCCTAGGGCGTTGTTCCACCTGATGGAACAGTTAGGGCCTAAGAAGTCAACTCCAGAGGCATAAAATACGATATAAATACAACAGCTTTTCCATCGTATAAAACGAATAATTGCAACCAGTTTGAAAGTGATGGTCATTTCTACGTACCGGGCAACCTAGGCTTCATTCTAGGGCGCTGCTCCACCAGATCAAACAGTTAGGGCCTTAGAAGTCAATGCCCGAAGCATAAAATGCAATAAAAATACAACAGTTTTTCCATCATATAACCGGAATAATTGCAACAAGTTTGAAAGTGATGGTCATTTCTACGCTCCGGGCAACCTAGGCTACACCCTGGGGCGTTGCTCCAACAGATGAATAGTTAGGGCCTTAGAAGTCAATGCCCGAAGCATAAAATGCAATAAAAATACAACAGCTTTTCCGTCATATAACAGGAATAATTGCAACCAGTTTGAAAGTGATGGTCCTTTCTACGTTCCGGGAAACCTCGGCTTCACTCTAGGGCGTTGCTCCGCCAGATCGTATAGTTAGTGCATTAGAAGGCAAGGCCAGAAGCATAAAATACAATATAAATACAACAGCTTTTCCATCGTATAAAACGAATGATTGCAACCAGTGTGAAAGTAATGGTCATTTCTACATTCCGAGCAACCTAGGCTTCACTCTAGGGCGCTGCTCCACCAGATCGAATAGTTAGGTCCTTAGATGTCAACGCCAGAAGCATAAAATACGATATAAATACAACAGCTTTTCCATCGTATAAAAGGAATAATTGCAAGCAGTGTGAAAGTAATGGAGATTTCTACGATTCGGGCAACCTAGGCTTCACTCTATGGCGTTGTTCCACCAGATCGAATAGTTAGGGCCTAAGAAGTCAACGCCAGAAGCATAAAATACGATATAAATACAACAGCTTTTCCATCGTATAAAACGAATAATTGCAACCAGTTTGAAAGTGATGGTCATTTCTACGTACCGGGCAACCTAGGCTTCATTCTAGGGCGTTGCTCCACCAGATCAAACAGTTAGGGCCTTAGAAGTCAATGCCCGAAGCATAAAATGCAATAAAAATACAACAGTTTTTCCATCATATAACCGGAATAATTGCAACCAGTTTGAAAGTGATGGTCATTTCTACGTTCCGGGCAACCTAGGCTACACCCTGGCGCGTTGCTCCAACAGATGAATAGTTAGGGCCTTAGAAGTCAATGCCCGAAGCATAAAATGCAATAAAAATACAACAGTTTTTCCGTCATATAACAGGAATAAGTGCAACCAGTTTGAAAGTGATGGTCATTTCTACGTTCCGGGCAACCTAGGCTTCACTCTAGGGCGTTGCACCACCAGATCCAATAGTTAGGGCCTTAGAAGTCATCGCCAGAATCATAAAATACAATAAAGATGCAACAGCTTTACCATCGTATTAAACGAATACTTTCAACCAGTGTGAATGTTATGGTCATTTCTACATTCCGAGCGACCTAGTCCTCACTCTAGGGCGTTGATCGAACAGATTGAATAGTCAGGGCCTTAGAAGTCAATGCCCGAAGCATAAAATGCAATAAAAATACAACAGTTTTTCCGTCACATAACAGGAATAATAGAAACCAGTTTGAAAGTGATGGTCATTTCTACGTTCCGGGAAACCTCGGCTTCACTCTAGGGCGTTGCTACGCCAGATCGAATAGTTAGTGCATTAGAAGTCAAGGCCAGAAGCATAAAATACAATATAAATACAACAGCTTTTCCATCGTATAAAACGAATGATTGCAACCAGTGTGAAAGTAATGGTCATTTCTACATTCCGAGCAACCTAGGCTTCACTCTAGGGCGCTGCTCCACCAGATCGAATAGTTAGGTCCTTAGATGTCAACGCCAGAAGCATAAAATACGATATAAATACAACAGCTTTTCCATCGTATAAAAGGAATAATTGCAAACAGTGTGAAAGTAATGGACATTTCTACGATCCGGGCAACCTAGGCTTCACTCTATGGCGTTGTTCCACCAGATCGAATAGTTAGGGCCTAAGAATTCGACGCCAGAAGCATAAAATAGGATATAAATACAACAGCTTTTCCATCGTATAAAACGAATAATTGCAACCAGTTTGAAAGTGATGGTCATTTCTACGTACCGGGCAACCTAGGCTTCATTCTAGGGCGTTGCTCCACCAGATCAAACAGTTAGGGCCTTAGAAGTCAATGCCCGAAGCATAAAATGCAATAAAAATACAACAGTTTTTCCATCATATAACCGGAATAATTGCAACCAGTTTGAAAGTGATGGTCATTTCTACGTTCCGGGCAACCTAGCCTACACCCTGGGGCGTTGCTCCAACAGATGAATAGTTAGGGCTTTAGAAGTCAATGCCCGAAGCATAAAATGCAATAAAAATACAACAGTTTTTCCGTCATATAACAGGAATAATTGCAACCAGTTTGAAAGTGATGGTCATTTCTACGTTCCGGGAAACCTCGGCTTCACTCTAGGGCGTCGCTCCGCCAGATCGAATAGTTAGTGCATTAGAAGTCAAGGCCAGAAGCATAAAATACAATATAAATGCAACAGTTTTTCCATCGTATAAAAAGGAATAATTGCAGCCAGTATGAAAGTTAACGTCATTTCTTCTTTCCGGGCAACCTAGGCTTCACCCTTGGGCGTTGCTCCAACAGATTGAATAGTTAGGGCCTTAGAAGTCAACGCCAGAAGCATAAAATGCAATAAAAATACAACAGTTTTTCCATCGTATAAAAGGATTAATTGCAACCAGTTTGAAAGTGATGGTCATTTCTACGTGCCGGGCAACCTAGGCTTCACCCTAGGGCGTTGTTCGACCAGTTCGTATAGTTAGGGCCTAAGAAGTGAACGCCAGAAGCATAAAATACAATATAAATACAACAGTTTTTCCATCATCTAAAACGAGTAGTTGCAACCAGTATGAAAGTTGTGGTCATTTCTACTTTCCGGGCAACCTAGGCTACACCCTAGGGTGTTGCTCCAACAGGTTGAATAGTTAGGGCCTTAGAAGTCAATGCCCGAAACATAAAATGCAATAAAAATACAACAGTTTTTCCATCATATAACCGGAATAATTGCAACCAGTTTGAAAGTGATGGTCATTTCTACGTTCCGGGCAACCTCGGCTTCACCCTAGGGCGTTGCTCCACCAGATCGAATAGTTAGTGTCTTAGAAGTCAACGCCAGAAGCATAAAGCAATATAAATACAACACTTTTTCCATCGTATAAAAGGATTAATTGCAACCAGTTTGAAAGTGATGGTAATTTCTACGTTCAGGGCAACTTAGGCTTCACTCTAGGGCGTTGCTCCACCAGATCGAATAGTTAGTGCCTTAGAAGTCAGCGCCAGAAGCATAATATACAATATAAATACAACAGTTTTTCCATCGTATAAAACGAATAATTGCAACCAGTATGGAAGTCAACGTCATGTCTACTTTCCGGGCAACCTAGGCTTCACCCTAGGGCGTTGCTCCAACAGATTGAACAGTTAGGGCCTTAGAAGTCAACGCCGGAAGCATAAAATGCAATAAAAATACAACAGTTTTTCCATCGTATAAAAGGATTAATTGCAACCAGTTTGAAAGTGATGGTCATTTGTACGTTCCAGGCAACCTAGGCTTCACTCTGGGGCGTTCTTCCACCAGATCTTATTGTTAGGGCCTAAGAAGTCAACGCCAGAAGCATAAGATACAATATAAATACAACAGCTTTTCCATCATATAAAACGAATAATTTCAACCAGTGTGAATGTTATGGTCATTTCTACATTCGGAGCAACCTAGGCTTCACTCTAGCGCGTTGATCCAACAGATTGAATATTTAGGGCCTTAGAAGTCAACGCCCGAAGTATAAAATACAATATAAATACAACAGTTTTTTCATCGTATAAAACGAATAATTGCGAGCAGTATGAAAGTTATGGTCATCTCTACTTTCCGGGCAACCTAGGCTTCACCCTAGGGCGTTGTTCCAACAGATTGAGTAGTTAGGGCCTTAGAAGTCAACGCCCGAAGCATGAAGTACAACATAAATACAACAGTTGTTCCATCGTATAAAACGAATAATTGCAATCAGTGTGAAACTTATGGTAATTTCTACGGTCCGGGCAACCTAGGCGTCACTGTAGGGCGTAGCTCCAACACAGTTAATAGCTACGGCCTTAGAAGTCAACGCCAGAAGCATAAAATACAATATCAATACAACAGCCTTTCCACCGTATAAAATGAATAATTGCAAACAGTGTGAAAGTACTGGTCACTTCTACGTTCCGGGTAACCTAGGCTTCACTCTAGGGCGTTGTTCCACCAGATCGAACAGTTAGGGGCTAAGATGGCAACGCCAGAAGCATAAAATACAATATAAATATAACAGTTTTTCCATCGTATAAAACGAATAATAGCAACCAGCGTGAAAGTTATGGTCATTTCTACGTTCCGGGCAACCTAGGCTTCACCCCAGGGCGTTGTTCCACCAGATCGGATAGTTAGGGCCTAAGAAGTGAACGCCAGCACCATAAAATACAATATAAATACAACAGTTCTTCCATCATATAAAACGAATAATTGCAACCAGTTTGAAAGTTATGGTCATTTCTACGTTCCGGGCAACCTAGGCTTCACTCTATGGCGTTCTTCCGCCACATCGAATAGCTACGGCCTCGGAAGTCAACGCGTGAAGCATAAAATACAATAAAAATACAACAGTCTTTCCACCCTATAACAGGAATAATTGCAAACCGTGTGAAAGTGATGGTCATTTGTACGTTCCAGGTAACCTAGGCTTCACTCTTGGGCGTTCTTCCACCAGATCTTATTGTTAGGGCCTAAGAAGTCAACGCCAGAAGCATAAAATACAATATATATACCTCAGCTTTGCCATCGCATAAAATGAAAAATTGCAAACAGTGTGTAAGTTATGTTCATTTCCACGTTCCGGTCAACCTAGGCTTCACTCTAGTGCGTTGTTCCACCAGATCGAATAGCTATGGACTTAGAATTCAACGCCGGAAGCATAAAATACAATAAAAATACAACAGTTTTTCCATCGTATAAGAGGAATAACTGAAACCAGTGTGAAAGTAATGGTCATTTCTACGTTCTGGGCAACCTACGTTGCACTCTATGGCACTGCTCCACCACATCGAATAGCTACGGCCTTAGAAGTCAACGCCCGAAGCATAAAATACATTAAATATACAAGAGCTTTTCCATCGCATAACAGGAATAATTGCAACCAGTGTGAAAGTGATGGTCATATCTACGTTCCGGGCAACCTAGGCTTCACTCTAGGGCGTTCTTCCACCAGATCGAAAAGTTAGGGCCTAAGAAATCAACGCCAGAAGCATAAAATACAATATAAATATAACAGTTTTTCCATCGTATAAAACGAATAATAGCAAACAGTGTGAATGTTCTGGTCATTTCTACGTTCCAGGCAACCTAGGCTTCACTCTAGGGCGTTGCTCCACCAGATCGAATAGTTAGGGCCTATGAAGTCAACGCCAGAAACATAAAATACGATATAAATACCACAGCTTTTCCGTCGTATAAAACGAATAATTGCAACCAGTGTGAAACTTATGGTCATTTCTACGTTCCGGGCAACCTAGGCTTCACTCTGGGGCGTTGCTCCACCAGATCGAATGGATAGGGCCTTAGAAGTCAACGCCAGAAGCATAAAATACAATAAAGATGCAACAGTTTTTCCATCGTATAACAGGAATAATTGCAACCAGTGTGAAGGTAATGGTATGTCCTACGTTCCGAGCAAGCTTGGCTTCACCCTAGGGTGTTGCTAAACCTGATCGAATAGTTAGGGCCTTAGAAGTCAACGCCCGAAGCATAAACTACAAAATAAATAGAACAGTTTTTCCATTGTATAAAACGAATAATTGCAACCAGTATGAAAGTTATGGTAATTTCTACGTTCCAGGCAACCTAGGTTTCACTCTAGGGCGTTGCTCCACCAGATCGCATAGCTAGGGACTTAGAATTCAACGCCATAAGAATAAAATACAATATAAGTACAACAGTTTTTCCATCGTATAAAATGAATAATTGGAAAGATTGTGAAAGTAATGGTCATTTCTACGTTCCAGGCGACCTAGGCGTCACTCTAGGGCGCTACTCCACCACATCTAATAGCTACGGCCTTAGAAGTCAACGCCAGAAGCATAAAATACAATATAAATACAACACCTTTTCCATCGTATAAAATGAATAATAGCAAACAGTGTGAAAGTAATGGTCATTTCTACGTTCCGGACAACCTAGGCTTCACTCTAGGTCGTTGCTCCACCAGATCGAAAAGTTAGGGCCTAAGAAGTCAACGCCATAAGAATAAAATACAATATAAGTACAACAGTTTTTCCATCGTATAAAATGAATAATTGGAAAGATTGTGAAAGTAATGGTCATTCCTACGTTCCAGGCGACCTAGGCGTCACTCTAGGGCGCTACTCCACCACATCTAATAGCTACGGCCTTAGAAGTCAACGCCAGAAGCATAAAATACAATATAAATACAACAGTTTTTCCATCGTATAAAACGAATAATAGCAACCAGTGTGAAAGTTATGGTCATTTCTCCGTTCCCGGCAACCTAGGCTTCACCCCAGGGCGTTGTTCCGCCAGATCGAATAGTTAGGGCCCAAGAAGTGAACGCCAGAAGCATAAAATACAATATAAATACAACAGTTTTTCCATCATATAACAGGAGTATTTGCAACGAGTTTGAAAGTGATGGTAATTTCTACGTTCCGGGCAACTTAGGCTTCACTCTAGGGCGTTGCTCCACTAGATCGAATAGTTAGTGCCATAGAAGTCAACGCCAGAAGCATAAAATACAATATAAATACAACAGTTTTTCCATCGTATAAAACGAATAATTGCAACCAGTATGGAAGTCAACGTCATGTCTACTTTCCGGGCAACCTAGGCTTCACCCTAGGGCGTTGCTCCAACAGATTGAACAGTTAGGGCCTTAGAAGTCAACGCCGGAAGCATAAAATGCAATAAAAATACAACAGTTTTTCCATCGTATAAAAGGATTAATTGCAACCAGTTTGAAAGTGATGGTCATTTGTACGTTCCAGGCAACCTAGGCTTCACTCTGGGGCGTTCTTCCACCAGATCTTATTGTTAGGGCCTAAGAAGTCAACGCCAGAAGCATAAGATACAATATAAATACAACAGCTTTTCCATCATATAAAACGAATAATTTCAACCAGTGTGAATGTTATGGTCATTTCTACATTCGGAGCAACCTAGGCTTCACTCTAGCGCGTTGATCCAACAGATTGAATATTTAGGGCCTTAGAAGTCAACGCCCGAAGTATAAAATACAATATAAATACAACAGTTTTTTCATCGTATAAAACGAATAATTGCGAGCAGTATGAAAGTTATGGTCATCTCTACTTTCCGGGCAACCTAGGCTTCACCCTAGGGCGTTGTTCCAACAGATTGAGTAGTTAGGGCCTTAGAAGTCAACGCCCGAAGCATGAAGTACAACATAAATACAACAGTTGTTCCATCATATAAAACGAATAATTGCAATCAGTGTGAAACTTATGGTAATTTCTACGGTCCGGGCAACCTAGGCGTCACTGTAGGGCGTAGCTCCAACACAGTTAATAGCTACGGCCTTAGAAGTCAACGCCAGAAGCATAAAATACAATATCAATACAACAGCCTTTCCACCGTATAAAATGAATAATTGCAAACAGTGTGAAAGTACTGGTCACTTCTACGTTCCGGGTAACCTAGGCTTCACTCTAGGGCGTTGTTCCACCAGATCGAACAGTTAGGGGCTAAGATGGCAACGCCAGAAGCATAAAATACAATATAAATATAACAGTTTTTCCATCGTATAAAACGAATAATAGCAACCAGCGTGAAAGTTATGGTCATTTCTACGTTCCGGGCAACCTAGGCTTCACCCCAGGGCGTTGTTCCACCAGATCGGATAGTTAGGGCCTAAGAAGTGAACGCCAGCACCATAAAATACAATATAAATACAACAGTTCTTCCATCATATAAAACGAATAATTGCAACCAGTTTGAAAGTTATGGTCATTTCTACGTTCCGGGCAACCTAGGCTTCACTCTATGGCGTTCTTCCGCCACATCGAATAGCTACGGCCTCGGAAGTCAACGCGTGAAGCATAAAATACAATAAAAATACAACAGTCTTTCCACCCTATAACAGGAATAATTGCAAACCGTGTGAAAGTGATGGTCATTTGTACGTTCCAGTTAACCTAGGCTTCACTCTTGGGCGTTCTTCCACCAGATCTTATTGTTAGGGCCTAAGAAGTCAACGCCAGAAGCATAAAATACAATATATATACCTCAGCTTTGCCATCGCATAAAATGAAAAATTGCAAACAGTGTGAAAGTTATGTTCATTTCCACGTTCCGGTCAACCTAGGCTTCACTCTAGTGCGTTGTTCCACCAGATCGAATAGCTATGGACTTAGAATTCAACGCCGGAAGCATAAAATACAATAAAAATACAACAGTTTTTCCATCGTATAAGAGGAATAACTGAAACCAGTGTGAAAGTAATGGTCATTTCTACGTTCTGGGCAACCTACGTTGCACTCTATGGCACTGCTCCACCACATCGAATAGCTACGGCCTTAGAAGTCAACGCCCGAAGCATAAAATACATTAAATATACAAGAGCTTTTCCATCGCATAACAGGAATAATTGCAACCAGTGTGAAAGTGATGGTCATATCTACGTTCCGGGCAACCTAGGCTTCACTCTAGGGCGTTCTTCCACCAGATCGAAAAGTTAGGGCCTAAGAAATCAACGCCAGAAGCATAAAATACAATATAAATATAACAGTTTTTCCATCGTATAAAACGAATAATAGCAAACAGTGTGAATGTTCTGGTCATTTCTACGTTCCAGGCAACCTAGGCTTCACTCTAGGGCGTTGCTCCACCAGATCGAATAGTTAGGGCCTATGAAGTCAACGCCAGAAGCATAAAATACAATAAAGATGCAACAGTTTTTCCATCGTATAACAGGAATAATTGCAACCAGTGTGAAGGTAATGGTATGTCCTACGTTCCGAGCAAGCTTGGCTTCACCCTAGGGTGTTGCTAAACCTGATCGAATAGTTAGGGCCTTAGAAGTCAACGCCCGAAGCATAAACTACAAAATAAATAGAACAGTTTTTCCATTGTATAAAACGAATAATTGCAACCAGTATGAAAGTTATGGTAATTTCTACGTTCCAGGCAACCTAGGTTTCACTCTAGGGCGTTGCTCCACCAGATCGCATAGCTAGGGACTTAGAATTCAACGCCATAAGAATAAAATACAATATAAGTACAACAGTTTTTCCATCGTATAAAATGAATAATTGGAAAGATTGTGAAAGTAATGGTCATTTCTACGTTCCAGGCGACCTAGGCGTCACTCTAGGGCGCTACTCCACCACATCTAATAGCTACGGCCTTAGAAGTCAACGCCAGAAGCATAAAATACAATATAAATACAACACCTTTTCCATCGTATAAAATGAATAATAGCAAACAGTGTGAAAGTAATGGTCATTTCTACGTTCCGGACAACCTAGGCTTCACTCTAGGTCGTTGCTCCACCAGATCGAAAAGTTAGGGCCTAAGAAGTCAACGCCAGAAGCATAAAATACAATATAAATATAACAGTTTTTCCATCGTATAAAACGAATAATAGCAACCAGTGTGAAAGTTCTGGTCATTTCTACGTTCCGAGCAACCTAGGCTTCACTCTGGGGCGTTGCTCCACCAGATCGAATGGATAGGGCCTTAGAAGTCAACGCCAGAAGCATAAAATACAATAAAGATGCAATAGTTTTTCCATCGTATAACAGGAATAATTGCAACCAGTGTGAAGGTAATGGTATGTCCTACGTTCCGAGCAAGCTTGGCTTCACCCTAGGGTGTTGCTAAACCTGATCGAATAGTTAGGGCCTTAGAAGTCAACGCCCGAAGCATAAACTACAAAATAAATAGAACAGTTTTTCCATTGTATAAAACGAATAATTGCAACCAGTATGAAAGTTATGGTAATTTCTACGTTCCAGGCAACCTAGGTTTCACTCTAGGGCGTTGCTCCACCAGATCGCATAGCTAGGGACTTAGAATTCAACGCCATAAGAATAAAATACAATATAAGTACAACAGTTTTTCCATCGTATAAAATGAATAATTGGAAAGATTGTGAAAGTAATGGTCATTCCTACGTTCCAGGCGACCTAGGCGTCACTCTAGGGCGCTACTCCACCACATCTAATAGCTACGGCCTTAGAAGTCAACGCCAGAAGCATAAAATACAATATAAATACAACACCTTTTCCATCGTATAAAATGAATAATAGCAAACAGTGTGAAAGTAATGGTCATTTCTACGTTCCGGACAACCTAGGCTTCACTCTAGGTCGTTGCTCCACCAGATCGAAAAGTTAGGGCCTAAGAAGTCAACGCCAGAAGCATAAAATACAATATAAATATAACAGTTTTTCCATCGTATAAAACGAATAATAGCAACCAGTGTGAAAGTTCTGGTCATTTCTACGTTCCGGGCAACCTATGCTTCACTCTAGGGCGTTGCTCCACCAAAGCGAATAGGTAGGGCCATAGAAGTCAACGCCCGAATCATAAAATACAATAAATATACAAGAGTTTTTCCTTGGTATAACAGGAATAATTGCAACCAGTGTGAAAGTGATGGTCATTTCTACGTTCTGGGCAACCAAGGCTTCACTCTAGGGCGTTACTCCACCAGATCGAATAGTTAGGGCCTTAGAAGTCAACGCCGGAAGCATAAAATGCAATAAAAATACAACATTTTTTCGATCGTATAAAACGAATAATTGCAACCAGTATGAAAGTTATGGTCATTTCCACGTTCCGGGCAACCTAGGCCTCACTCTAGGGCGTTGCACCACCAGGTCGAATAGTTAGGGCATTAGAAGTCACCGCCCGAAGCATAAACTACAAAATAAATAGAACAGTTTTTTCCATTGTATAAAACGAATAATTGCTACCAGTTTGAAAGTTATGGTCATTTCAACGTTCCGGGCAACCTTGGCTTCACCCTAGGGCGTTGTTCCACCAGATCGAATAGTTAGCCCAAAAGAAGTCAACGCCAGAAGCATTAAATACGGTATAAATACAACAGCTTTTCCATCGTATAAAACGTATAATTGCAACCTGTATGAAAGTTATGGTCATTTCTACTTTCGGGGCAACCTAGGCTACACCCTAGGGCGTTGCTCCAACAGATTGAATAGTTAGGGCCTTAGAAGTCAATGCCCGAAGCATAAAATGCAATAAAAATAAAACAGCTTTTCCATCGTATAAAACGAATAATTGCAACCAGTGTGAAAGTTAACGTCATTTCTACTTTCCGGGCAACCTAGGCTTGACCCTAGGGCGTTGCTCCAACAGATTGAATAGTTAGGGCCTTAGAAGTCAACGCCCGAAGCATGAAATACAAAATAAATAGAACAGTTGTTCCATCGTATAAAACGAATAATTGCTACCAGTCTGAAAGTTATGGTACTTTCTGCATTCCGGGCAACCTAGGTTTCACTCTAGGGCGTTGCTCCACCAGATCAAACAGTTAGGGCCTTAGATGTCAACGCCAGAAGCATAAAATACAATAAAGGTGCAACAGTTTTTCCATCGTATAACAGGAATATTTTCAACCAGTGTGAATGTTATGGTCATTTTTACATTCCGAGCAACCTAGGCTTCACTCTAGGGCGTTGATACACCAGATAGAATAGTTAGGGCCTTAGAAGTCAACGCCAGAAGCATAAAATTCAATAAAGGTGCAACAGTTTTTCCATCGTATAACAGGAGTCACTGCGAACAGTGCGAAAGTACTGGTCATTTCTACGTTCCGGGTAACCTAGGCTTGACCCTAGGGCGTTGCTAGAACAGATCGAATAGTTAGGGCCTTAGAAGTCAACGGCCGAAGCATAAAATACAAAATAAATAGAACTGTTTTTCTATCGTATAAAACGAATAATTGCTACCGGTGTGAAAGTTATTTCCATTTCTACGTTGCGGGCAGCCTAGGCTTCACCCTAGGGCGTTGTTCCACCAGATGGAATAGTTAGGGCATAAGACGTCAACGCCAGAAGCATAAAATACAATTTAAGTACAACAGTTTTTCCATCGTATAAAATGAATAATTGCAAACATTGCGAAAGTAATGGTCATTCCACGTTCCGGGAAACCTAGGCGTCACTCTAGTGCGTTGCTCCACCACATCTAATAGCTACGGCCTTAGACGTCAACGACAGAAGCATAAAATACAATAAAGATGCAACAACTTTTCCATCGTATAAAAAGAATAATTGCAACCAGTGTGAAAGTTATTGTCATTTCTACTTCCCGCGCAACCTACGCTTCACCCTAGGGCGTTGCTCCAACAGATTGAATAGTTAGGGCCTTAGAAGTCAACGCCTGAAGCATAAAATACAAAATTAATAGAACAGTTTTTCCATCGTATAAAACGAATAATAGCAACCAGTGTCAAAGTTATGGTCATTTCTACGTTCCGGGCAACCTGGGCTTCACCCCAGGGCGTTGTTCCACCAGATCGAATAGTTAGGGCCTAAGAAGTGAACGCCAGCAGCATAAAATACAATATAAATACAACAGTTCTTCCATTATATAAAACGAGTAATTGCATCAAGTATGAAAGTTATGGTCATTTCTACGTTCCGGGCAACCTAGGCTTCACTCTATGGCGTTCTTCCACCACATCGAATAGCTGCGGCATGAGAAGTCAACGCCTGAAGCATAAAATACAATAAAAATACAACAGTCTTTCCATCCTATAACAGGAATAATTGCAACCCGTGTGAAAGTGATGGTCATTTGTACGTTCCAGGCAACCTAGGCTTCACTCTAGGGCGTTGTTCCACCAGATCGAATTGTTAGGGCCTAAGAAGTCAACGCCAGATGCATAAGATACAATATAAATATAACAATTTTTCCATCGTATAGAACGAATAATAGCAACCAGTGTGAAAGTTATGGTCATTTCTACGTTCCGGGCAACCTAGGCTTCACTCAAGGGCGTTGCTCCACCAGATCAAACATTTAGGGCCTTAGAAGTCAACGCCCGAAGCATAAAATACAATATAAATTCAACAGTTTTTCCATCATATAAAACGAGTAATTGCAACCAGTATGAAAGTTGTGGTCATTTCTACTTTCCGTGCAACCTAGGCTACACTCTAGGGCGTTGCTCCACCAGATCGAATAGTTAGGGCCTTAGAAGTCGACGCCAGAAGCATAAAATACAATAAAGATGCAACAGCTTTTCCATCGTATAAAACGAATAATTTCAACCAGTGTGAATGTTATGGTCATTTCTACATTCCCAGCAACCTAGGCCTCACCCTAGGTCGTTGTTCCACCAGATCGAATTGTTAGGGCCTAAGAAGTCAACGCCAGAAGCATAAGTTTACAGTATAAATATAACAGTTTTTCCATCGTATAAAACGAATAATTGCAACCAGTGTGAAAGTTATTGTCATTTCTACTTTCTGCGCAACCTAGGCTTCACACTAGGGCGTTGTTCCACCAGATCGAATTGTTAGGGCCTAAGAAGTCAACGCCAGAAGCATAAGATACAATATAAATATAACAGTTTTTCCATCGTATAAAATGTATAATTGCAAACATTGCGAAAGTAATGGTCACTCCACGTTCCGGGCAACCTAGGCGTCACTCTAGTGCGTTGCTCCACCACATCTGCTAGCTACGGCCTTAGACGTCAACGAGAGAATCATAAAATACAATAAAGATGCAACAGCTTTTCCATCGTATAAAACGAATAATTGCAACCAGTGTGAAAGTTATTGTCATTCCTACTTTCTGCGCAACCTAGGCTTCACCCTAGCACGTTGCTCTAACAGATTCAATAGTTAGGACCTTAGAAGTCAATGCCCGAAGCATAAAATGCAATAAAAATACAACAGTTTTTCCATCATATAACAGGAACAATTGCAACCAGTTTGAAAGTGATGGTCATTTCTACTTTCCGGGCAACCTAGGCTTCACACTACGGCGTTGTTCCACCAGATCGAATTGTTAGGGCCTAAGAAGTCAACGCCAGAAGCATAAGATACAATATGAATATAACAGTTTTTCCATCGTATAAAATGTATAATTGCAAACATTGCGAAAGTAATGGTCACTCCACGTTCCGGGCAACCTAGGCGTCACTCTAGTGCGTTGCTCCACCACGTCTACTAGCTACGGCCTTAGACGTCAACGAGAGAATCATAAAATACAATAAAGGTGCAACAGCTTTTCCATCGTATAAAACGAATAATTGCAACCAGTGTGAAAGTTATTGTCATTTCTACTTTCTGCGCAACCTAGGCTTCACCCTAGCGCGTTGCTCCAACAGATTCAATAGTTAGGACCTTAGAAGTCAATGCCCGAAGCATAAAATGCAATAAAAATACAACAGTTTTTCCATCACATAACAGGAATAATTGCAACCAGTTTGAAAGTGATGGTCATTTCTACGTTCTGGTCAACCTCGGCTTCACACTGGGGCGTTGCTCCACCAGATCGCATAGCTAGGGACTTAGAATTCAACGCCATAAGAATAAAATGCAATATAAGTACAACAGCATTTCCATCGTATAAAACGAATAAATGCAACCAGTATGAAAGTTATGGTCATTTCTACTTTCCGGGCAACCTAGTATCCACCCTAGGGCGTTGTTCCGCCTGATCGAATAGTTAGGGCCTAAGAAGTGAACGCCAGAAGCATAAAATACAATATGAATACAACAGCTTTTCCATCATATAAAACGAGTAATTGCAACCAGTATGAAAGTTGTGGTCATTTCTACTTTCCGGGCAACCTAGGCTACACCCTAGGGCGTTGCTCCAACAGATTGAATAGTTAGGGCCTTAGAAGTCAACGCCTGAAGCATAAAATACAAAATTAATAGAACAGTTTTTCCATCGTATAAAACGAATAATAGCAACCAGTGTCAAAGTTATGGTCATTTCTACGTTCCGGGCAACCTGGGCATCACCCCAGGGCGTTGTTCCACCAGATCGAATAGTTAGGGCCTAAGAAGTGAACGCCAGCAGCATGAAATACAATATAAATACAACAGTTCTTCCATTATATAAAACGAGTAATTGCAACAAGTATGAAAGTTATGGTCATTTCTACGTTCCGGGCAACCTAGGCTTCACTCTATGGCGTTCTTCCACCACATCGAATAGCTGCGGCATGAGAAGTCAACGCCTGAAGCATAAAATACAATAAAAATACAACAGTCTTTCCATCCTATAACAGGAATAATTGCAACCCGTGTGAGAGTGATGGTCATTTGTACGTTCCAGGCAACCTAGGCTTCACTCTAGGGCGTTGTTCCACCAGATCGAATTGTTAGGGCCTAAGAAGTCAACGCCAGATGCATAAGATACAATATAAATACAACAATTTTTCCATCGTATAGAACGAATAATAGCAACCAGTGTGAAAGTTATGGTCATTTCTACGTTCCGGGCAACCTAGGCTTCACTCAAGGGCGTTGCTCCACCAGATCAAACATTTAGGGCCTTAGAAGTCAACGCCCGAAGCATAAAATACAAAATAAATACAACAGTTTTTCCATTGTATAAAACGAATAATTGCTACCAGTGTAAAAGTTATGGTCATTTCTACGTTCCGGGCAACCTAGGCTTCACCCTAGGGCGTTGTTCCACCAGATCGAATAGTTAGGGCCTAAGAAGTGAACGTCAGAAGTATAAAATACAATATAAATTCAACAGTTTTTCCATCATATAACAGGAATAATTGCAACCAGTTTGAAAGTGATGGTCATTTCTACGTTCCGGGCAACCTAGGCTTCACACTAGGGCGTTGTTCCACCAGATCGAATTGTTAGGGCCTAAGAAGTCAACGCCAGAAGCATAAGATACAATATAAATATAACAGTTTTTCCATCGTATAAAATGTATAATTGCAAACATTGCGAAAGTAATGGTCACACCACCTTCCGGGCAACCTAGGCGTCACTCTAGTGCGTTGCTCCACCACATCTGCTAGCTACGGCCTTAGACGTCAACGAGAGAATCATAAAATACAATAAAGATGCAACAGCTTTTCCATCGTATAAAACGAATAATTGCAACCAGTGTGAAAGTTATTGCCATTTCTACTTTCTGCGCAACCTAGGCTTCACCCTAGCACGTTGCTCTAACAGATTCAATAGTTAGGACCTTAGAAGTCAATGCCCGAAGCATAAAATGCAATAAAAATACAACAGTTTTTCCATCACATAACAGGAATAATTGCAACCAGTTTGAAAGAGATGGTCATTTCTACGTACCGGACAACCTAGGCTTCACTCTAGGGCGTTGCACCACCAGATCGAATAGTTAGTGCCTTAGAAGTCAACGCCAGAAGCATAAAATACAATATAAATACAACAGTTTTTCCATCGTATAAAACGAATAATTGCTACCAGTATGGAAGTGATGGTCATTTCTACGTTCCGGGCTACCTAGGCCTCACCCTAGGTCGTTGTTCCACCAGATCGAATTGTTAGGGCCTAAGAAGTCAACGCCAGAAGCATAAGATACAGTATAAATATAACAGTTTTTCCATCGTATAGAACGAATAATAGCAACCAGTGTGAAAGTTATGGTCATTTCTACGTTCCGGGCAACCTAGGCTTCACTGTAGGTCGTTGTTCCACCAGATGGAATTGTTAGGGCGTAAGAAGTCAACGCCAGAAGCATAAGATACAATATAAATACAACAGTCTTTCCATCATATAACCGAATAATTGCAACCAGTTTGAAAGTGATGGTCATTTCTACGTTCTGGTCAACCTCGGCTTCACTCTGGGGCGTTGCTCCACCAGATCGCATAGCTAGGGACTTAGAATTCAACGCCATAAGAATAAAATGCAATATAAGTACAACAGTTTTTCCATCGTATAAAACGAATAATTGCAACCAGTATGAAAGTTATGGTCATTTCTACTTTCCGGGCAACCTAGGATACACCCTAGGGCGTTGTTCCGCCTGATCGAATAGTTAGGGCCTAAGAAGTGAACGCCAGAAGCATAAAATACAATATGAATACAACAGCTTTTCCATCATATAAAACTAGTAATTGCAACCAGTATGAAAGTTGTGGTCATTTCTACTTTCCGGGCAACCTAGGCTACACCCTAGGGCGTTGCTCCAACAGATTGAATAGTTAGGGCCTTAGAAGTCAACGCCTGAAGCATAAAATACAAAATTAATAGAACAGTTTTTCCATCGTATAAAACGAATAATAGCACCCAGTGTCAAAGTTATTGTCATTTCTACGTTCCGGGCAACCTGGGCTTCACCCCAGGGCGTTGTTCCACCAGATCGAATAGTTAGGGCCTAAGATGTGAACGCCAGCAGCATAAAATACAATATAAATACAACAGTTCTTCCATTATATAAAACGAGTAATTGCAACAAGTATGAAAGTTATGGTCATTTCTACGTTCCGGGCAACCTAGGCTTCACTCTATGGCGTTCTTCCACCACATCGAATAGCTGCGGCATGAGAAGTCAACGCCTGAAGCATAAAATACAATAAAAATACAACAGTCTTTCCATCCTATAACAGGAATAATTGCAACCCGTGTGAAAGTGATGGTCATTTGTACGTTCCAGGCAACCTAGGCTTCACTCTAGGGCGTTGTTCCACCAGATCGAATTGTTAGGGCCTAAGAAGTCAACGCCAGATGCATAAGATACAATATAAATATAACAGTTTTTCCATCATATAAAACGAGTAATTGCAACCAGTATGAAAGTTGTGGTCATTTCTACTTTCCGTGCAACCTAGGCTTCACTCTAGGGCGTTGCTCCACCAGATCGAATAGTTAGGGCCTTAGAAGTCGACGCCAGAAGCATAAAATACAATAAAGATGCAACAGCTTTTCCATCGTATAAAACGAATAATTTCAACCAGTGTGAATGTTATGGTCATTTCTACATTCCGAGCAACCTAGGCTTCACTCTAGGGCGTTGACCCAACAGATTGAATAGTTAGGGCCTTAGAAGTCAACGCCCGAAGCATAAAATGCAGTAAAAATACAACAGTTTTTCCATCGTATAAAAGGATTAATTGCAACCAGTTTGAAAGTGATGGTCATTCCTACGTTCCGGGCAACCTAGGCTTCACTCTAGGGCGTTGCTCCACCAGATCGAATAGTTAGGGCCTTAGAAGTCAACGCCAGAAGCATAAAATACCATAAAGATGCTACAGCTTTTCCATCGTATAAAACGAATAATTTCAACCAGTCTGAATGTTATGGTCATTTCTACATTCCGAGCAACCTAGGCTTCATTCTAGGGCGTTGACCCAACAGATTGAATAGTTTGTGCCTTAGAAGTCAACGCCAGAAGCATAAAATACAATATAAATACAACAGTTTTTCCATCGTATAAAAGGATTAATTGCAACCAGTTTGAAAGTGATGGTCATTTCTACGTTCCGGGCAACCTAGGCTTCACTCTAGGGCGTTGCTCCACCAGATCGAATAGTTAGGGCCTTAGAAGTCAACGCCAGAAGCATAAAATACAATAAAGATGCAACAGCTTTTCCATCGTATAAAACGAATAATTTCAACCAGTGTGAATGTTATGGTCATTTCTACATTCCGAGCAACCAAGGCTTCACTTTAGGGCGTTGTTCCAACAGATTGAATAGTTAGGGCCTTAGAAGTCAACGCCCGAAGCACGAAATACAAAATAAATAGAACAGTTGTTCCATCGTATAAAACGAATAATTGCTATCAGTGTGAAACTTATGGTAATTTCTACGTTCCGGGCAACCGCGGTTTCACTCTAGGGCGTTGCTCCACCAGATCGCATAGCTAGGGACTTAGAATTCAACGCCATAAGAATAAAATACAATATGAGTACAACAGTTTTTCCGTCGTGTAAAATGAATAATTGGAAACATTGTGAAAGTAAAGGTCATTTCTACGTTCCAGGCAACCTAGGCGTCACTCTGGGGCGTTACTCCACCACATCGAATAGCTACGGCCTTAGAAGTCAACGCCAGAAGCATATAATACAATAAAAATACAACAGTTTTTCCATCGTATAAAACGAATAATAGCAAACAGTGTGAAAGTTCTGGTCATTTCTACGTTCCGGGCAACCTAGGCTTCACTCTAGGGCGTTGCTCCACCAGATCGAATAGTTAGGGCCTTAGAAGTCAACGCCAGAAGCATAAAATACAATAAAGATGCAACAGCTTTTCCATCGTATAAAACGAATAATTTCAACCAGTGTGAATGTTATGGTCATTTCTACATTCCGAGCAACCAAGGCTTCACTTTAGGGCGTTGTTCCAACAGATTGAATAGTTAGGGCCTTAGAAGTCAACGCCCGAAGCACGAAATACAAAATAAATAGAACAGTTGTTCCATCGTATAAAACGAATAATTGCTATCAGTGTGAAACTTATGGTAATTTCTACGTTCCGGGCAACCTCGGTTTCACTCTAGGGCGTTGCTCCACCAGATCGCATAGCTAGGGACTTAGAATTCAACGCCATAAGAATAAAATACAATATGAGTACAACAGTTTTTCCGTCGTGTAAAATGAATAATTGGAAACATTGTGAAAGTAAAGGTCATTTCTACGTTCCAGGCAACCTAGGCGTCACTCTAGGGCGTTACTCCACCACATCAAATAGCTACGGCCTTAGAAGTCAACGCCAGAAGCATATAATACAATAAAAATACAACAGTTTTTCCATCGTATAAAACGAATAATAGCAAACAGTGTGAAAGTTCTGGTCATTTCTACGTTCCGGGCAACCTAGGCTTCACTCTAGGGCGTTGCTCCACCAGATCGAATAGTCAGGGCCTTAGAAGTCAACGCCCGAAGCATAAAATACAAAATAAATAGAACAGTTTTTCCATTGTATATAACGAATAATTGCAACCAGTGTGAAAGTTATTGTCATTTCTACTTTCCGGGCAACCTAGGCTTCACCCTAGGGCGTTGCTCCAACAGAGTGTATAGTTAGGACCTTAGAAGTCAATGCCCGAAGCATAAAATGCAATAAAAATACGACAGTTTTTCCATCATATAACAGGAATAATTGCAACCAGTTTGAAAGTGATGGTCATTTCTACGTTCCGGGCAACCTAGGCTTCACACTAGGGCGTTGTTCCACCAGATCGAATTGTTAGGGCCTAAGAAGTCAACGCCAGAAGCATAAGATACAATATAAATATAACAGTTTTTCCATCGTATAAAATGTATAATTGCAAACATTGCGAAAGTAATGGTCACTCCACGTTCCGGGCAACCTAGGCGTCACTCTAGTGCGTTGCTCCACCACATCTACTAGCTACGGCCTTAGACGTCAACGAGAGAATCATAAAATACAATAAAGATGCAACAGCTTTTCCATCGTATAAAACGAATAATTGCAACCAGTGTGAAAGTTATTGTCATTTCTACTTTCTGCGCAACCTAGGCTTCACCCTAGCACGTTGCTCCAACAGATTCAATAGTTAGGACCTTAGAAGTCAATGCCCGAAGCATAAAATGCAATAAAAATACAACAGTTTTTCCATCATATAACAGGAATAATTGCAACCAGTTTGAAAGTGATGGTCATTTCTACTTTCCGGGCAACCTAGGCTTCACACTAGGGCGTTGTTCCACCAGATCGAATTGTTAGGGCCTAAGAAGTCAACGCCAGAAGCATAAGATACAATATAAATATAACAGTTTTTCCATCGTATAAAATGTATAATTGCAAGTATTGCGAAAGTAATGGTCACTCCACGTTCCGGGGAACCTAGGCGTCACTCTAGTGCGTTGCTCCACCACATCTACTAGCTACGGCCTTAGACGTCAACGAGAGAATCATAAAATACAATAAAGATGCAACAGCTTTTCCATCGTATAAAACGAATAATTGCAACCAGTGTGAAAGTTATTGTCATTTCTACTTTCTGCGCAACCTAGGCTTCACCCTAGCGCGTTGCTCCAACAGATTCAATAGTTAGGGCCTTAGAAGTCAACGCCGGAAGCATAAAATTCAATAAAAATACAACAGTTTTTCCATCGTATAAAAGGATTAATTGCAACCAGTTTGAAAGTGATGGTCATTTCTACGTTCCGGGCAACCTAGGCTTCACTCTAGGGCGTTGCTCCACCAGATCGAATAGTTAGGGCCTTAGAAGTCAACGCCAGAAGCATAAAATACAATAAAGATGCAACAGCTTTTCCATCGTATAAAACGAATAATTTCAACCAGTGTGAATGTTATGGTCATTTCTACATTCCGGGCAACCAAGGCTTCACTTTAGGGCGTTGTTCCAACAGATTGAATAGTTAGGGCCTTAGAAGTCAACGCCCGAAGCACGAAATACAAAATAAATAGAACAGTTGTTCCATCGTATAAAACGAATAATTGCTATCAGTGTGAAACTTATGGTAATTTCTACGTTCCGGGCAACCTCGGTTTAACTCTAGGGCGTTGCTCCACCAGATCGCATAGCTAGGGACTTAGAATTCAACGCCATAAGAATAAAATACAATATGAGTACAACAGTTTTTCCGTCTTGTAAAATGAATAATTGGAAACATTGTGAAAGTAAAGGTCATTTCTACGTTCCAGGCAACCTAGGCGTCACTCTAGGGCGTTATTCCACCACATCGAATAGCTACGGCCTTAGAAATCAACGCCAGAAGCATATAATACAATAAAAATACAACAGTTTTTCCATCGTATAAAACGAATAATAGCAAACAGTGTGAAAGTTCTGGTCATTTCTACGTTCCGGGCAACCTAGGCTTCACTCTAGGGCGTTGCTCCACCAGATCGAATAGTCAGGGCCTTAGAAGTCAACGCCCGAAGCATAAAATACAAAATAAATAGAACAGTTTTTCCATTGCATATAACGAATAATTGCTACCAGTGTGAAAGTTATGGTCATTTCTACGTTCCGGCAACCTAGGCTTCACCCTAGGGCGTTGTGCCACCAGATCGAATAGTTAGGGCCTAAGAAGTTAACGCCAGAAGCATAAAATACAATATAAATATAACAGTTTTTCCATTGTATAAAACGAATAATTGCAGCAAGGATGAAAGTTGTGGTTATTTCTACGTTCCGGGCAACCTAGGTTTCACTCTAGGGCGTTGCTCCACCAGATCGAATAGTTAGGTCCTTAGAAGTCAACGGCAGAAGCATAAAATACGATATAAATACAACAGCTTTTCCATCGTATAAAACGAATAATTGGGACCAGTGTGAAAGTTATGGTCATTTCTACATTCCGAGCAACCTACGTTTCACCCTAGGGCGTTGTTCCAACAGATTGAATAGTTAGGGCCTTAGAAGTCAGTGCCCGAAGCATAAAATGCAATAAAAATAAAACAGCTTTTCCATCGTATAAAACGAATAATTGCAAACAGTGTGAAAGTTAACGTCATTTCTACTTTCCGGGCAACCTAGGCTTGACCCTAGGGCGTTGCTCCAACAGATTGAATAGTTAGGGCCTTAGAAGTCAACGCCCGAAGCACGAAATACGAAATAAATAGAACAGCTTTTCCATCGTATAAAACGAATAATTGGGACCAGTGTGAAAGTTATGGTCATTTCTACATTCCGGGCAACCTAGGCTTCACACTAGGGCGTTGTTCCACCAGATCGAGTTGTTAGGGCCTAAGAAGTCAACGCCAGAAGCATAAGATACAATATAAATATAACAGTTTTTCCATCGTATAAAATGTATAATTGCAAACATTGCGAAAGTAATGGTCACTCCACGTTCCGGGCAACCTAGGCGTCACTCTAGTGCGTTGCTCCACCACATCTACTAGCTACGGCCTTAGACGTCAACGAGAGAATCATAAAATACAATAAAGATGCAACAGCTTTTCCATCGTATAAAACGAATAATTGCAACCAGTGTGAAAGTTATTGTCATTTCTACTTTCTGCGCAACCTAGGCTTCACCCTAGCACGTTGCTCCAACAGATTCAATAGTTAGGACCTTAGAAGTCAATGCCCGAAGCATAAAATGCAATAAAAATACAACAGTTTTTCCATCATATAACAGGAATAATTGCAACCAGTTTGAAAGTGATGGTCATTTCTACTTTCCGGGCAACCTAGGCTTCACACTAGGGCGTTGTTCCACCAGATCGAATTGTTTGGGCCTAAGAAGTCAACGCCAGAAGCATAAGATACAATATAAATATAACAGTTTTTCCATCGTATAAAATGTATAATTGCAAACATTGCGAAAGTAATGGTCACTCCACGTTCCGGGCAACCTAGGCGTCACTCTAGTGCGTTGCTCCACCACATCTACTAGCTACGGCCTTAGACGTCAACGAGAGAATCATAAAATACAATAAAGATGCAACAGCTTTTCCATCGTATAAAACGAATAATTGCAACCAGTGTGAAAGTTATTGTCATTTCTACTTTCTGCGCAACCTAGGCTTCACCCTAGCGCGTTGCTCCAACAGATTCAATAGTTAGGACCTTAGAAGTCAATGCCCGAAGCATAAAATGCAATAAAAATACAACAGTTTTTCCATCACATAACAGGAATAATTGCAACCAGTTTGAAAGAGATGGTCATTTCTACGTTCCGGCCAACCTAGGCTTCTCTCTAGGGCGTTGCACCACCAGATCGAATAGTTAGTGCCTTAGAAGTCAACGCCAGAAGCATAAAATACAATATAAATACAACAGTTTTTCCATCGTATAAAACGAATAATTGCTACCAGTATGGAAGTGATGGTCATTTCTACGTTCCGGGCTACCTAGGTCTCACCCTAGGTCGTTGTTCCACCAGATCGAATTGTTAGGGCCTAAGAAGTCAACGCCAGCAGCATAAGATACAGTATAAATATGACAGTTTTTCCATCGTATAGAACGAATAATAGCAACCAGTGTGAAAGTTATGGTCATTTCTACGTTCCGGGCAACCTAGGCTTCACTCTAGGACGTAGCTCCACGAGATCGAATAGTTAGTGCCTTAGAAGTCCACGCCAGAAGCATAAAATACAATTTAATACAACAGTTTTTCCATTGTGTAAAACGAATAATTGCTACCAGTGTAAAAGCTATGGTCAGTTCTACGTTCCGGACAACCTAGGCCTCACTCTAGGTCGTTGTTCCACCAGATCGAATTGTTAGGGCGTAAGAAGTCAACGCCAGAAGCATAAGATACAATATAAATATAACAGTTTTTCCGTCGTGTAAAACGAATAATTGCAACCAGTATGAAGGTTAACGTCATTTCTACTTTTCGGGCAACCTAGGCTTCACCCTAGGGCGTTGCTCCAACAGATTGAATAGTTAGGGCCTTAGAAGTCAACGCCGGAAGCATAAAATGCAATAAAAATACAACAGTTTTTCCATCGTATAAAAGGATTAATTGCAACCAGTATGAAAGTTGTGGTCATTTCTACATTCCGGGCAACCTAGGCTACACCCTAGGGCGTTGCTCCACCAGGTCGAATAGTTAGGGCCCTAGAAGTCAACGCCAGAAGCATAAAATACAATAAAGATGCAACAGCTTTTCCATCGTATCAAACGAGTAATTTCAACCAGTGTGAATGTTATGGTCATTTCTACATTCCGAGCAACCTAGGCTTCACTCTAGGGCGTTGATACACCAAATAGAATAGCTAGGGCCTTAGAAGTCAACGCCAGAAGAATAAAATTCAATAAAGATGCAACAGTATTTCCATCGTATAAAAGGAGTCACTGCAAACAGTGTGAAAGTACTGGTCGTTTCTACGTTCCGGGTAACCTCGGCTTCACTCTAGGGCGTTGCTCCATCAGATCGAATAGTTAGTGCCTTTGAAGTCAACGCCAGAAGCATAATAAACAATATAAATACAACAGTTTTTCCATCGTATAAAACGAATAATTGCAACCAGTACGAAAGTTAACGTCATTTCTACTTTCCGGGCAACCTAGGCTTCACCCTAGGGCGTTGCTCCAACAGATTGAATGGTTAGGGCCTTAGAAGTCAACGCCGGAAGCATAAAATTCAATAAAAATACAACAGTTTTTCCATCGTATAAAAGGATTAATTGCAACCAGTTTGAAAGTGATGGTCATTTCTACGTTCCGGGCAACCTAGGCTTCACTCTAGGGCGTTGCTCCACCAGATCGAATAGTTAGGGCCTTAGAAGTCAACGCCAGAAGCATAAAATACAATAAAGATGCAACAGCTTTTCCATCGTATAAAACGAATAATGTCAACCAGTGTGAATGTTATGGTCATTTCTACATTCCGAGCAACCAAGGCTTCACTTTAGGGCGTTGTTCCAACAGATTGAATAGTTAGGGCCTTAGAAGTCAACGCCCGAAGCACGAAATACAAAATAAATAGAACAGTTGTTCCATCGTATAAAACGAATAATTGCTATCAGTGTGAAACTTATGGTAATTTCTACGTTCCGGGCAACCTCGGTTTCACCCTAGGGCGTTGCTCCACCAGATCGCATAGCTAGGGACTTAGAATTTAACGCCATAAGAATAAAATACAATATGAGTACAACAGTTTTTCCGTCGTGTAAAATGAATAATTGGAAACATTGTGAAAGTAAAGGTCATTTCTACGTTCCAGGCAACCTAGGCGTCACTCTAGGGCGTTACTCCACCACATCGAATAGCTACGGCCTTAGAAGTCAACGCCAGAAGCATATAATACAATAAAAATACAACAGTTTTTCCATCGTATAAAACGAATAATAGCAAACAGTGTGAAAGTTCTGGTCATTTCTACGTTCCGGGCAACCTAGGCTTCACTCTAGGGCGTTGCTCCACCAGATCGAATAGTCAGGGCCTTAGAAGTCAACGCCAGAAGCATAAAATACAATATAAATACAACAGTTTTTCCATCGTGTAAAACGAATAATTGCAACCAGTATGGAAGTTAACGTCATTTCTACTTTCCGGGCAACCTAGGCTTCACCCTAGGGCGTTGAACCAACAGATTGAATAGCTAGGGCCTTAGAAGTCAACGCCGGAAGCATAAAATGCAATAAAAATACAACAGTTTTTCCATCGTATAAAAGGATTAATTGCAACCAGTTTGAAAGTGATGGTCATTTCTACGTTCCGGGCAACGTAGGCTACACCCTAGGGCGTTGCTCCAACAGATTGAATAGTTAGGGCCTTAGAAGTCAATGCCCGAAGCATAAAATGCAATAAAAATAAAACAGCCTTTCCATCGTATAAAACGAATAATTGCAACCAGTATGAAAGTTAACGTCATTTCTACTTTCCGGGCAACCTAGGCTTGACCCTAGGGCGTTGCTCCAACAGATTGAATAGTTAGGGCCTTAGAAGTCAACGCCCGAAGCATGAAATACAAAATAAATAGAACAGTTGTTCCATCATATAAAACGAATAATTGCTACCAGCGTAAAAGTTATGGTCAGTTCTACGTTCCGGACAACCTAGGCCTCACTCTAGGTCGTTGTTCCACCAGATCGAATTGTTAGGGCCTAAGAAGTAAACGCCAGAAGCATAAGATACAATATAAATATAACAGTTTTTCCGTCGTGTAAAACGAATAATTGCTACCGGTGTGAAAGTTAACGTCATTTCTACGTTCCGGTCAACCTAGGCTTCACCATTGGGCATTGTTCCACCAGATCGAATAGTTAGGACCTAAGAAGTGAACGCCAGAGGCATAAAATACAATATAAATACAACAGTTTTTCCATCATATAAAGCGAATAATTGCAACCAGTATGAAAGCTATGGTCATTTCCAGTTTACGCGCGACCTAGGCTACACCCTAGGGCGTTGCTCCTACAGATTGAATAGTTAGGGCCTTAGCAGTCATTGCCCGAAGCATAAAATGCAATAAAAATGCAACAGTTTTTCCATCATATAACAGGAATATTTGCAACCAGTTTGAAAGTGATGGTAATTTCTACGTTCCGGGCAACTTAGGCTTCACTCTAGGGCGTTGCTCCACTAGATCGAATAGTTAGTGCCTTAGAAGTCAACGCCAGAAGCATAAAATACAATATAAATACAACAGTTTTTCCATCGTGTAAAACGAATAATTGCAACCAGTATGGAAGTTAACGTCATTTCTACTTTCCGGGCAACCTAGGCTTCACCCTAGGGCGTTGCACCAACAGATTGAATAGCTAGGGCCTTAGAAGTCAACGCCGGAAGCATAAAATGCAATAAAAATACAACAGTTTTTCCATCGTATAAAAGGATTAATTGCAACCAGTTTGAAAGTGATGGTCATTTCTACGTTCCGGGCAACCTAGGCTTCACCCTAGGGCGTTGTTCCACCAGATGGAATAGTTAGGTCATAAGAAGTCAACGCCAGAAGCATTAAATACGGTATAAATACAACAGCTTTTCCATCGTATAAAACGTATAATTGCAACCTGTATGAAAGTTATGGTCATTTCTACTTTCCGGGCAACGTAGGCTACACCCTAGGGCGTTGCTCCAACAGATTGAATAGTTAGGGCCTTAGAAGTCAATGCCCGAAGCATAAAATGCAATAAAAATAAAACAGCCTTTCCATCGTATAAAACGAATAATTGCAACCAGTATGAAAGTTAACGTCATTTCTACTTTCCGGGCAACCTAGGCTTGACCCTAGGGCGTTGCTCCAACAGATTGAATAGTTAGGGCCTTAGAAGTCAACGCCCGAAGCATGAAATACAAAATAAATAGAACAGTTGTTCCATCATATAAAACGAATAATTGCTACCAGTGTGTAAGTTATTGTACTTTTTACATTCCGGGCAACCTAGGTTTCACTCTAGGGCGTTGCTCCACCAGATCAAACAGTTAGGGCCTAAGAAGTCAACGCCAGAAGCATAAAATACAATATAAATATAACAGTTTTTCCATCGTATAAAACGAATAATAGCAACCAGTGTGAAAGTTATGGTCATTTCTACGTTCCGAGCGGCCTAGGCTTCACTCTAGGGCGGTGCTCCACCAGATCAAACAGTTAGGGCCTTAGAAGTCAACGCCCGAAGCATTAAATACGAAATAAATAGAACAGTTTTTCCATTGTATAAAACGAATGATTGCTACCAGTGTAAAAGTTATGGTCATTTCTACGTCTCGGGCAACCTAGGCTTCACCATAGGCAGTAGTTCCACCAGATCGAACAGTTAGGGCATAAGAAGTGAACGCCAGAAGCATAAAATACAATATAAATACAACAGTTTTTCCATCATATAAAACGAATGAAAGCAACCAGTGTGAAAATTATGGTCATTTCTACGTTCCGGGCAACGTAGGCTTCACTCTAGGGCGTTGCTCCACCAGATCCTATAGTTAGGGCCTTAGATGTCAACGCCCGAAGCATAAAATACAAAATAAATAAAACAGTTTTTCCATCGTATAAAACGAATAATAGCAGCTAGTATGAAAGTTATGGTCATTTCTACTTTCCGGGCAACCTAGGCTTCCCCCTAGGGCGTTGCTCCAAGAGATAGAATAGATAGGGCCTTAGATGTCAACGCCCGAAGCATAGAATGCAATAAAAATACAACAGTTTTTCCATCGTATAACAGGAATAATAGCAACCAGTGTGAAAGGTATGGTCATTTCTACGTTCCGGGCAACCTATGCTTCAATCTAGGGCGTTGCTCCAACAGCTTGTATAGTTAGGGCCTTAGAAGTCAACGCCCGAAGCATAAAATGCAATAAAAATAAAACAGCTTTTCCATCGTATAAAACGAATAATTGCAACCAGTATGAAAGTTAACGTCATTTCTACTTTCCGGGCAACCTAGGCTTGACCCTAGGGCGTTGCTCCAACAGATTGAATAGTTGGGGCCTTAGAAGTCAACGCCCGAAGCATGAAATACAAAATAAATAGAACGGTTGTTCCATCGTCTAAAACGAATAATTGCTACCAGTGTAAAAGTTATGGTACTTTCGACATTTCGGGCAACCTAGGTTTCACTCTAGGGCGTTGCTCCACCAGATCAAACAGTTAGGGCCTTAGATGTCAACGCCAGAAGCATAAAATACAATAAAGGTGCAACAGTTTTTCCATCGTATAACAGGAATAACTGCAACCATGGTGAAAGTACTGGTCATTTCTACATTCCGGGTAACCGAGGTTTCACTCTAGGGCGTTGCTCCACGAGATCGAAAAGCTGGGTACTTAGAAATCAACGCCAGAAGAATAAAATACAATATAAGTACAACAGTTTTTCCATCGTATAAATTGAATATTTGCAAACATTGTGAAAGTAATGGTCATTTCTACTTTCCGGGCAACCT
Source organism: Calliopsis andreniformis (assembly GCF_051401765.1). Lineage (NCBI taxonomy): Eukaryota > Metazoa > Arthropoda > Insecta > Hymenoptera > Andrenidae > Calliopsis > Calliopsis andreniformis. The sequence goes on along the minus strand of NW_027480435.1, from coordinate 10,156,936 downwards.
AGGCTTCAAACTAGGGCGTTGCTCCACCAGATCAAACAGTTAGGGCCTTAGAAGTCAACGCCCGAAGCATAAAATGTAAGATAAATAGAACAGTTTTTCCATTGTATAAAACGAATAATTGCTACCAGTGTAAAAGTTATGGTCATTTCTACTTTCCGGGCAACCTACGCTTCACCCTAGGGCGTTGTTCCACCAGATGGAATAGTTAGGGCCTAAGAAGTCAACGCCAGAAGCATAAAATACGATATAAATACAACAGCTTTTCCATCGTATAAAACGGATAATTGCAACCAGTGTGAAAGTTATGGTCAATTCTACGTTCCGGGCAACCTAGGCTTCAATCTAGGGCGTTGCTCCACCAGATCAAACAGTTAGGGCCTTAGAAGTCAACGCCCGAAGCATAAAATGTAAAATAAATAGAACAGTTTTTCCATTGTATAAAACGAATAATTGCTACCAGTGTAAAAGTTATGGTCATTTCTACGTTCTGGGCAACCTAGCCTTCACCCTAGGGCGTTGTTCCTCCAGATCGAATAGTAAGGGCCTAAGAAGTGAACGCCAGAAGCATAAAATACAATATAAATACAACAGTTTATCCATCATATAAAAGGAATGATTGCAACCAGTGTGAAAGTTATGGTCATATCTACGTGCCGGGCAACCTAGGCGTCACTCTAGGGCGTTGCTCCACCAGATCGAATAGCTAGGGCCTTAGAAGTCAACGCCCGAAGCATAAAATACGAAATAAATAAAACAGTTTTTCCATCGTATAAAACGAATAATTGCTGCCAGTGTGAAAGTTATGGTCATTTCTACTTTCCGGGCAACCTACGCTTCACCCTAGGGCGTTGTTCCACCAGATGGAATAGTTAGGGCCTAAGAAGTCAACGCCAGAAGCAGAAAATACGATATAAATACAACAGCTTTTCCATCGTATAAAACGTATAATTGCTATCAGTGTGAAAGTTATGGTCATTTCTACGTTCCGGGCAACCTAGGCTCCACCCTAGGACGTTGTTCCACAAGATGAAATAGTTAGGGCCTTAGAAGTCAACGCCAGAAGCATAAAATACGATATAAATACAACAGCTTTTCCATCGTATAAAACGAATAATGGTATCCAGTGTGCCAGTTATGGTCATTTCTACGTTCCGGGCAACCTAGGCTTCACTCTAGGGCGTTCCTCCACCAGATCGAATAGTTAGGGCCTTAGAAGTCAATGCCCGAAGCTTAAAATGCAAAATAAATAGAACAGTTTTTCCATTGTATAAAACGAATAACTGCAACCAGTGTGAAAGTACTGGTCATTTCTACGTTCCGGGGAACCTAGGTTTCACTCTAGGGCGTTGCTCCACCAGATCAAATAGATAGGGCCTATGAAGTCAACGCCAGAAGCATAAAATACAATAATGGTGCAACAGTTTTTCCATCGTATAACAGGAATAATTGCAACCAGTGTGAAGGTAATCGTATGTTCTACGTTCCGGGCAACCTAGGCTTCACTCTAGGGCGTTGCTCCACCAGATCGAATAGTTGGGGCCTTAGAAGTCAACGCCCGAAGCATAAAATGCAAAATAAATAGAACAGTTTTTCCATTGTATAAAACGAATAATTGCTACCAGAGTGAAAGTTATGGACATTTCTACGTTCCGGGCAACCTAGGCTTCACCCTAGTGCGTTGTTCCACTAGATGGAACAGTTAGGGCCTAAGAAGTCAACGCCAGAAGCATAAAATACGATGTAAATGCGACAGCTTTTCCATCGTATAAAACGAATAATGGTAACCAGTGTGAAAGTTATGGTCATTTCTACGTTCCGGGCAACCTAGGCTTCACTCTAGGCCGTTGCTCCGCCAGATCGAATAGCTAGGGCCTTAGAAGTCAACGCCCGAAGCATAAATTACAATATAAGTGCAACAGCTTTTCCATCGTATATAATGTATATTTGCAAACAGTGTGAAAGTAATGGTCATTTCTACGTTCCGGGCAACCTAGGCTTCATTCTAGGGCGCTGTTCCACCGGATCGAACAGACAGGGCCTAAGAAGTCAACGCCAGAAGTATAAAATACGATATAGGTACAACAGTTTTTCCATTGTATAAAGTGAATAATTGCAAACATTGTGAAAGTAATGGTGATTTCTACGTTCCGGTCAACCTAGACGTCACGGTAGGGCTTTGCTCCACCACAGCTAATAGCTACGGCCTTAGAAGTCAACGCCAGAAGCAGAAGATACAACAATAATGCAACAGTTTTTCCATCGTATAACATGACTAATTGCAACCAGTGCGAAAGTAATGATCATATCGACGTTTCGGGCATCCAGGGATTAACTCTGAGGCGTTGCTCCACCGGATCGAAGAGTTAGGGCCTTAGAAGTCAACGCCAAAAGCATAAACTACAAAATAAATAAAACAGACTTTCCATCGTATAAAACGTATAATTGCTACCAGTGTGAAAGTTATGGTCATTTCTAGGTTCCGGGCAACCTAGGCTTCGCCCTAGGGCGTTGTTCCACCAGATGAAATAGTTAGGGCCTTAGAAGTCAACGCCAGAAGCATAAAATACGATATAAATACAACAGCTTTTCCATCGTATAAAACGAATAATGGTAACCAGTGTGAAAGTTATGGTCATTTCTACGTTCCGGGCAACCTAGGCTTCACTCTAGGGCGTTGCTCTACCAGATCGAATAGTTAGAGCCTTAGAAGTCAACGCCCGAAGCTTAAAATGCAAAATAAATAGAACAGTTTTTCCATTGTATAAAACGAATAACTGCAACCAGTGTAAAAGTACTGGTCATTTCTACGTTCCGGGTAACCTAGGTTTCACTCCAGGGCGTTGCTCCACCAGATCAAATAGATACGGCCTATGAAGTCAACGCCAGAAGCATAAAATACAATAATGGTGCAACAGTTTTTCCATCGTATAACAGGAATAATTGCAACCAGTGTGAAGGTAATCGTATGTTCTACGTTCCGGGCAACCTAGGCTTCACTCTAGGGCGTTGCTCCACCAGATCGAATAGTTGGGGCCTTAGAAGTCAACGCCCGAAGCATAAAATGCAAAATAAATAGAACAGTTTCTCCATTGTATAAAACGAATAATTGCTACCAGAGTGAAAGTTATGGACATTTCTACGTTCCGGGCAACCTAGGCTTCACCCTAGTGCGTTGTTCCACCAGATGGAACAGTTAGGGCCTAAGAAGTCAACGCCAGAAGCATAAAATACGATGTAAATACAACAGCATTTAAATCGTATAAAACGAATAATGGTAACCAGTGTGAAAGTTATGGTCATTTCTACGTTCCGGGCAACCTAGGCTTCACTCTAGGGCCTTGCTCCACCAGATTCGAATGGTTAGGTCCTAAGAAGTCAACGCCAGAAGCATAAAATACAATAAAGACGCAACAGTTTTTCCATCGTATAACAGGAATAATTGCAACCAGTGTGAAGGTAATGGTACGTTCGACGTTCCGGGCAACCTAGGCGACACTCTAGGGTGTTGCTCCACCAGACCAAATAGTTAGGGCCTAAGAAGTGAACGCCAGAAGCATAAAATACAATATAAATGCAATAGCGTTTCCATCGTATATAATGTATATTTGCAAACAGTGTGAAAGTAATGGTCATTTCTACGTTCCGGGCAACCTAGACTTCATTCTAGGGCGTTGTTCCACCAGATAGAACAGACAGGGCATAAGAAGTCAACGGCAGAAGAATAAAATACTATATAAGTACAACAGTTTTTCCATTGTATAAAGTGAATAATTGCAAACATTCTGAAAGTAATGGTCATTTCTACGTTCCGGGCAACCTAGACGTCACTCTAGGGCGTTGCTCCACCACATCGAATAGCTACGGCCTTAGAAGTCAACGCCAGAAGGAAAAAATGCAATAAAAATACAACAGTTTTTTCATCGTATAACAGGAATAATTGCAACAAGCGTGAAGGTAATGATCATTTCTACGTTCCGGGGATCGCAGGCTTCACTCTAGGGCATTGTTCCACCAGATCGAATAGTTAGGGCGTAAGAAGTCAACGCCAGAAGCATAAAATGCAATATAAATATAACAGTTTTTTCATCGTATAAAACGAATAATAGCAACCAGTGTGAAGTTATGGTCATTTCTACGTTCCGGCAACCTAGGCTTCACTGTAGGGTGTTGCTCCGCCAGATCGAATAGGTAGGGCCTTAGAAGTCAACGCCCGAAGCTTGAAATGCAAAATAAATAGAACAGTTTTTCAATTGTATAAAACGAATAACTGCAACCAGTGTGAAAGTACTGGTCATTTCTACGTTCCGGGTAACCTAGGTTTCACTCTAGGGCGTTGCTCCACCAGATCAAATAGATAGGGCCTATGAAGTCAACGCCAGAAGCATAAAATACAATAATGGTGCAACAGTTTTTCCATCCTATAACAGGAATAATTGCAACCAGTGTGAAGGTAATCGTATGTTCTACGTTCCGGGCAACCTAGGCTTCACTCCAGGGTGTTGCTCCTCCAGATCGAATAGTTAGGGCCTTAGAAGTCAACGCCAGGAGCATCAAACACAATAAAGGTGCAACAGTTTTTCCATCGTGTAACAGGAATAATTGCAACCAGTGTGAAAGTTATGGTCATTTCTACTTCCCGGGCAACCTAGGCTTCACCCTAGGGCGTTGCTCCAACAGATCGAATAGTTAGGGCCTAAGAAGTCAACGTCCGAAGCATAAAATGCAAAATAAATAGAACAGTTTTTCCATCGTATAAAATGAATAATTGCAGACATTGTGAAAGTAATGGCCATTTCTACGTTCCGGGCAACCTAGGCGTCACCCTAGTGCGTTGCTCCACCACATCTAATAGCTACTGCCTTAGAAGTCAACGCCAGAAGCATAAAATACAATATAAATACAACGGCTTTCCCATCGTATAAAACGAATAATTGCAAACAGTGTGAAAGTAATGGCCATTTCTACGTTCCGGGGATCCTAGGCGTCACTCTAGGGCGTTGCTCCACCATATCTAATAGGTAAGGCCTTAGAAGTCAACGCCAGAAGCATAAAATACAATAAAAATGACACAGTTTTTCCATCGTATAGCATGACTAATTGCAACCAGTGCGAAAGTAATGATCATTTCGACTTTTCGGGCATCCTAGGCTTAACTCTGAGGCGTTGCTCCACCAGATCGAAGAGTTAGGGCCTTAGAAGTTAACGCCATAAGCATAAACTACAAAATAAATGCAACAGTCTTTCCATCGTATAAAACGAATAATTGCAACCTGTGTGATGGTTATGGACATATCTACGTTCCGGGCAACCTAGGCTTCACCGTAGGGCGTTGCTCCACCAAATCGGATAGTTAGGGCCTTAGAAGTCAACGCCCGAAGCATAAAATACAATATAAGTACAAGAGTTTTTCCGTCGTATAAAATGAATGATTGCGAACATTGTGAAAGTAATGGTCATTTCTACGTTCCTGGCAACCTACGCGTCACTCTAGGGCGTTGATCCACCAGATCGAATAGTTAGGGCCTTAGAAGACAACGCCCGAAGCATAAAATGCAAAATAAATAGAACAGTATTTCCACTGTATAAAACGAGTAACTGTAACCAGTGTGAAAGTACTGGTCATTTCTACGTTCAGGGCTACCTAGGCTTCACTCTAGGGCGTCGGTCCATCAGATCGAATAGTTAGAGCCTTAGAAGTCGACGCCAGAAGCATAAAATACAATAAAGATGCAACTGTTTTTCCATCGTATAACAGGAATAATTGCAACAAGCGTGAAGGTAATGGTCATTTCTACGTTCCGGGCAACCTAGGCTTCACCCTATGGCGTTGTTCCACCAGATGGAATAGTTAGGGCCTTAGAAGTCAACGCCAGAAGCATAAAATACAATATAAATACAACAGTTTTTCCATCGTATAAAACGAATAATTGCAACCAGTATGGAAGTTAACGTCAGTTCTACTTTCCGGGCAACCTAGGCTTCACCATAGGGCGGTGCACCAACAGATTGAATAGCTAGGGCCTTAGAAGTCAACGCCGGAAGCATAAAATGCAATAAAAATACAACAGTTTTTCCATCGTATAAAAGGATTAATTGCAACCAGTTTGAAAGTGATGGTCATTTCTACGTTCCGGGCAACCTAGGCTACACCCTAGGGCGTTGTTCCACCAGATGGAATAGTTAGGTCATAAGAAGTCAACGCCAGAAGCATTAAATACAATATAAATACAACGGCTTTCCCATCGTATAAAACGAATAATTGCAAACAGTGTGAAAGTAATGGCCATTTCTACGTTCCGGGGATCCTAGGCGTCACTCTAGGGCGTTGCTCCACCATATCTAATAGGTAAGGCCTTAGAAGTCAACGCCAGAAGCATAAAATACAATAAAAATGACACAGTTTTTCCATCGTATAGCATGACTAATTGCAACCAGTGCGAAAGTAATGATCATTTCGACTTTTCGGGCATCCTAGGCTTAACTCTGAGGCGTTGCTCCACCAGATCGAAGAGTTAGGGCCTTAGAAGTTAACGCCATAAGCATAAACTACAAAATAAATGCAACAGTCTTTCCATCGTATAAAACGAATAATTGCAACCTGTGTGATGGTTATGGACATATCTACGTTCCGGGCAACCTAGGCTTCACCGTAGGGCGTTGCTCCACCAAATCGGATAGTTAGGGCCTTAGAAGTCAACGCCCGAAGCATAAAATACAATATAAGTACAAGAGTTTTTCCGTCGTATAAAATGAATGATTGCGAACATTGTGAAAGTAATGGTCATTTCTACGTTCCTGGCAACCTACGCGTCACTCTAGGGCGTTGATCCACCAGATCGAATAGTTAGGGCCTTAGAAGACAACGCCCGAAGCATAAAATGCAAAATAAATAGAACAGTTTTTCCACTGTATAAAACGAGTAACTGTAACCAGTGTGAAAGTACTGGTCATTTCTACGTTCAGGGCTACCTAGGCTTCACTCTAGGGCGTCGGTCCATCAGATCGAATAGTTAGAGCCTTAGAAGTCGACGCCAGAAGCATAAAATACAATAAAGATGCATCTGTTTTTCCATCGTATAACAGGAATAATTGCAACAAGCGTGAAGGTAATGGTCATTTCTACGTTCCGGGCAACCTAGGCTTCACCCTATGGCGTTGTTCCACCAGATGGAATAGTTAGGGCCTTAGAAGTCAACGCCAGAAGCATAAAATACAATATAAATACAACAGTTTTTCCATCGTATAAAACGAATAATTGCAACCAGGAATGGAAGTTAACGTCATTTCTACTTTCCGGGCAACCTAGGCTTCACCATAGGGCGGTGCACCAACAGATTGAATAGCTAGGGCCTTAGAAGTCAACGCCGGAAGCATAAAATGCAATAAAAATACAACAGTTTTTCCATCGTATAAAAGGATTAATTGCAACCAGTTTGAAAGTGATGGTCATTTCTACGTTCCGGGCAACCTAGGCTTCACCCTAGGGCGTTGTTCCACCAGATGGAATAGTTAGGTCATAAGAAGTCAACGCCAGAAGCATTAAATACGGTATAAATACAACAGCTTTTCCATCGTATAAAACGTATAATTGCAACCTGTATGAAAGTTATGGTCATTTCTACTTTCCGGGCAACGTAGGCTACACCCTAGGGCGTTGCTCCAACAGATTGAATAGTTAGGGCCTTAGAAGTCAACGCCCGAAGCATGAAATACAAAATAAATAGAACAGTTGTTCCATCATATAAAACGAATAATTGCTACCAGTGTGTAAGTTATTGTACTTTCTACATTCCGGGCAACCTAGGTTTCACTCTAGGGCGTTGCTCCACCAGATCAAACAGTTAGGGCCTAAGAAGTCAACGCCAGAAGCATAAAATACAATATAAATATAACAGTTTTTCCATCGTATAAAACGAATAATAGCAACCAGTGTGAAAGTTATGGTCATTTCTACGTTCCGAGCGGCCTAGGCTTCACTCTAGGGCGGTGCTCCACCAGATCAAACAGTTAGGGCCTTAGAAGTCAACGCCCGAAGCATTAAATACAAAATAAATAGAACAGTTTTTCCATTGTATAAAACGAATGATTGCTACCAGTGTAAAAGTTATGGTCATTTCTACGTCTCGGGCAACCTAGGCTTCACCATAGGCAGTAGTTCCACCAGATCGAACAGTTAGGGCATAAGAAGTGAACGCCAGAAGCATAAAATACAATATAAATACAACAGTTTTTCCATCATATAAAACGAATGAAAGCAACCAGTGTGAAAATTATGGTCATTTCTACGTTCCGGGCAACGTAGGCTTCACTCTAGGGCGTTGCTCCACCAGATCCTATAGTTAGGGCCTTAGATGTCAACGCCCGAAGCAGAAAATACAAAATAAATAAAACAGTTTTTCCATCGTATAAAACGAATAATAGCAGCTAGTATGAAAGTTATGGTCATTTCTACTTTCCGGGCTACCTAGGCTTCCCCCTAGGGCGTTGCTCCAAGAGATAGAATAGATAGGGCCTTAGATGTCAACGCCCGAAGCATAGAATGCAATAAAAATACAACAGTTTTTCCATCGTATAACAGGAATAATAGCAACCAGTGTGAAAGGTATGGTCATTTCTACGTTCCGGGCAACCTATGCTTCAATCTAGGGCGTTGCTCCAACAGCTTGTATAGTTAGGGCCTTAGAAGTCAACGCCCGAAGCATAAAATGCAATAAAAATAAAACAGCTTTTCCATCGTATAAAACGAATAATTGCAACCAGTGTGAAAGTTAACGTCATTTCTACTTTCCGGGCAACCTAGGCTTGACCCTAGGGCGTTGCTCCAACAGATTGAATAGTTGGGGCCTTAGAAGTCAACGCCCGAAGCATGAAATACAAAATAAATAGAACGGTTGTTCCATCGTCTAAAACGAATAATTGCTACCAGTGTAAAAGTTATGGTACTTTCGACATTTCGGGCAACCTAGGTTTCACTCTAGGGCGTTGCTCCACCAGATCAAACAGTTAGGGCCTTAGATGTCAACGCCAGAAGCATAAAATACAATAAAGGTGCAACAGTTTTTCCATCGTATAACAGGAATAACTGCAACCATGGTGAAAGTACTGGTCATTTCTACATTCCGGGTAACCGAGGTTTCACTCTAGGGCGTTGCTCCACGAGATCGAAAAGCTGGGTACTTAGAAATCAACGCCAGAAGAATAAAATACAATATAAGTACAACAGTTTTTCCATCGTATAAATTGAATATTTGCAAACATTGTGAAAGTAATGGTCATTTCTACTTTCCGGGCAACCTACGCTTCACCCTAGGGCGTTGTTCCACCAGATGGAATAGTAAGGGCCTAACAAGTCAACGCCAGAAGAATAAAATGCAATATAAATATAACAGCTTTTCCATCGTATAAAACGGATAATTGCAACCAGTGTGAAAGTTATGGTCATTTCTACGTTCCGGGCAACCTAGGCTCCACCCTAGGGCGTTGTTCCACAAGATCAAACAGTTAGGGCCTTAGAAGTCAACGCCCGAAGCATAAAATGTAAAATAAATAGAACAGTTTTTCCATTGTATAAAACGAATAATTGCTACCAGTGTAAAAGTTATGGTCATTTCTACGTTCCGGGCAACCTAGCCTTCACCCTAGGGCGTTGTTCCTCCAGATCGAATAGTAAGGGCCTAAGAAGTGAACGCCAGAAGCATAAAATACAATATAAATACAACAGTTTATCCATCATATAAAACGAATGATAGCAACCTGTGTGAAAGTTATGGTCATTTCTACGTTCCGGGCAACCTAGGCTTCACTCTAGGCCGTTGTTCCACCAGATCGAATAGTTAGGGCCTAAGAAGTGAACGCCAAAAGCATAAAACACAATATAAATACAACAGTTTTTCCATCATATAAAAGGAATGATTGCAACCAATGTGAAAGTTATGGTCATATCTACGTGCCGGGCAACCTAGGCGTCACTCTAGGGCGTTGCTCCACCAGATCGAATAGCTAGGGCCTTAGAAGTCAACGCCCGAAGCATAAAATACGAAATAAATAAAACAGTTTTTCCATCGTATAAAACGAATAATTGCTGCCAGTGTGAAAGTTATGGTCATTTCTACTTTCCGGGCAACCTACGCTTCACCCTAGGGCGTTGTTCCACCAGATGGAATAGTTAGGGCCTAAGAAGTCAACGCCAGAAGCATAAAATACGATATAAATACAACAGCTTTTCCATCGTATAAAACGTATAATTGCTATCAGTGTGAAAGTTATGGTCATTTCTACGTTCCGGGCAACCTAGGCTCCACCCTAGGGCGTTGTTCCACAAGATGAAATAGTTAGGGCCTTAGAAGTCAACGCCAGAAGCATAAAATACGATATAAATACAACAGCTTTTCCATCGTATAAAACGAATAATGGTAACCAGTGTGAAAGTTATGGTCATTTCTACGTTCCGGGCAACCTAGGCTTCACTCTAGGGCGTTACTCTACCAGATCGAATAGTTAGAGCCTTAGAAGTCAACGCCCGAAGCTTAAAGTGCAAAATAAATAGAACAGTTTTTCCATTGTATAAAACGAATAACTGCAACCAGTGTAAAAGTACTGGTCATTTCTACGTTCCGGGTAACCTAGGTTTCACTCCAGGGCGTTGCTCCACCAGATCAAATAGATAGGGCCTATGAAGTCAACGCCAGAAGCATAAAATACAATAATGGTGCAACAGTTTTTCCATCGTATAACAGGAATAATTGCAACCAGTGTGAAGGTAATCGTATGTTCTACGTTCCGGGCAACCTAGGCTTCACTCTAGGGCGTTGCTCCACCAGATCGAATAGTTGGGGCCTTAGAAGTCAACGCCCGAAGCATAAAATGCAAAATAAATAGAACAGTTTCTCCATTGTATAAAACGAATAATTGCTACCAGAGTGAAAGTTATGGACATTTCTACGTTCCGGGCAACCTAGGCTTCACCCTAGTGCGTTGTTCCACCAGATGGAACAGTTAGGGCCTAAGAAGTCAACGCCAGAAGCATAAAATACGATGTAAATACAACAGCATTTAAATCGTATAAAACGAATAATGGTAACCAGTGTGAAAGTTATGGTCATTTCTACGTTCCGGGCAACCTAGGCTTCACTCTAGGGCCTTGCTCCACCAGATTCGAATGGTTAGGTCCTAAGAAGTCAACGCCAGAAGCATAAAATACAATAAAGACGCAACAGTTTTTCCATCGTATAACAGGAATAATTGCAACCAGTGTGAAGGTAATGGTACGTTCGACGTTCCGGGCAACCTAGGCGACACTCTAGGGTGTTGCTCCACCAGACCAAATAGTTAGGGCCTAAGAAGTGAACGCCAGAAGCATAAAATACAATATAAATGCAACAGCGTTTCCATCGTATATAATGTATATTTGCAAACAGTGTGAAAGTAATGGTCATTTCTACGTTCCGGGCAACCTAGACTTCATTCTAGGGCGTTGTTCCACCAGATAGAACAGACAGGGCATAAGAAGTCAACGGCAGAAGAATAAAATACTATATAAGTACAACAGTTTTTCCATTGTATAAAGTGAATAATTGCAAACATTCTGAAAGTAATGGTCATTTCTACGTTCCGGGCAACCTAGACGTCACTCTAGGGCGTTGCTCCACCACATCGAATAGCTACGGCCTTAGAAGTCAACGCCAGAAGGAAAAAATGCAATAAAAATACAACAGTTTTTTCATCGTATAACAGGAATAATTGCAACAAGCGTGAAGGTAATGATCATTTCTACGTTCCGGGGATCGCAGGCTTCACTCTAGGGCATTGTTCCACCAGATCGAATAGTTAGGGCGTAAGAAGTCAACGCCAGAAGCATAAAATGCAATATAAATATAACAGTTTTTTCATCGTATAAAACGAATAATAGCAACCAGTGTGAAGTTATGGTCATTTCTACGTTCCGGCAACCTAGGCTTCACTGTAGGGTGTTGCTCCGCCAGATCGAATAGGTAGGGCCTTAGAAGTCAACGCCCGAAGCTTGAAATGCAAAATAAATAGAACAGTTTTTCAATTGTATAAAACGAATAACTGCAACCAGTGTGAAAGTACTGGTCATTTCTACGTTCCGGGTAACCTAGGTTTCACTCTAGGGCGTTGCTCCACCAGATCAAATAGATAGGGCCTATGAAGTCAACGCCAGAAGCATAAAATACAATAATGGTGCAACAGTTTTTCCATCCTATAACAGGAATAATTGCAACCAGTGTGAAGGTAATCGTATGTTCTACGTTCCGGGCAACCTAGGCTTCACTCCAGGGTGTTGCTCCTCCAGATCGAATAGTTAGGGCCTTAGAAGTCAACGCCAGGAGCATCAAACACAATAAAGGTGCAACAGTTTTTCCATCGTGTAACAGGAATAATTGCAACCAGTGTGAAAGTTATGGTCATTTCTACTTCCCGGGCAACCTAGGCTTCACCCTAGGGCGTTGCTCCAACAGATCGAATAGTTAGGGCCTAAGAAGTCAACGTCCGAAGCATAAAATGCAAAATTAATAGAACAGTTTTTCCATCGTATAAAATGAATAATTGCAGACATTGTGAAAGTAATGGCCATTTCTACGTTCCGGGCAACCTAGGCGTCACCCTAGTGCGTTGCTCCACCACATCTAATAGCTACTGCCTTAGAAGTCAACGCCAGAAGCATAAAATACAATATAAATACAACGGCTTTCCCATCGTATAAAACGAATAATTGCAAACAGTGTGAAAGTAATGGCCATTTCTACGTTCCGGGGATCCTAGGCGTCACTCTAGGGCGTTGCTCCACCATATCTAATAGGTAAGGCCTTAGAAGTCAACGCCAGAAGCATAAAATACAATAAAAATGACACAGTTTTTCCATCGTATAGCATGACTAATTGCAACCAGTGCGAAAGTAATGATCATTTCGACTTTTCGGGCATCCTAGGCTTAACTCTGAGGCGTTGCTCCACCAGATCGAAGAGTTAGGGCCTTAGAAGTTAACGCCATAAGCATAAACTACAAAATAAATGCAACAGTCTTTCCATCGTATAAAACGAATAATTGCAACCTGTGTGATGGTTATGGACATATCTACGTTCCGGGCAACCTAGGCTTCACCGTAGGGCGTTGCTCCACCAAATCGGATAGTTAGGGCCTTAGAAGTCAACGCCCGAAGCATAAAATACAATATAAGTACAAGAGTTTTTCCGTCGTATAAAATGAATGATTGCGAACATTGTGAAAGTAATGGTCATTTCTACGTTCCTGGCAACCTACGCGTCACTCTAGGGCGTTGATCCACCAGATCGAATAGTTAGGGCCTAAGAAGACAACGCCCGAAGCATAAAATGCAAAATAAATAGAACAGTTTTTCCACTGTATAAAACGAGTAACTGTAACCAGTGTGAAAGTACTGGTCATTTCTACGTTCAGGGCTACCTAGGCTTCACTCTAGGGCGTCGGTCCATCAGATCGAATAGTTAGAGCCTTAGAAGTCGACGCCAGAAGCATAAAATACAATAAAGATGCAACTGTTTTTCCATCGTATAACAGGAATAATTGCAACAAGCGTGAAGGTAATGGTCATTTCTACGTTCCGGGCAACCTAGGCTTCACCCTATGGCGTTGTTCCACCAGGTGGAATAGTTAGGGCCTTAGAAGTCAACGCCAGAAGCATAAAATACAATATAAATACAACAGTTTTTCCATCGTATAAAACGAATAATTGCAACCAGTATGGAAGTTAACGTCATTTCTACTTTCCGGGCAACCTAGGCTTCACCATAGGGCGGTGCACCAACAGATTGAATAGCTAGGGCCTTAGAAGTCAACGCCGGAAGCATAAAATGCAATAAAAATACAACAGTTTTTCCATCGTATAAAAGGATTAATTGCAACCAGTTTGAAAGTGATGGTCATTTCTACGTTCCGGGCAACCTAGGCTTCACCCTAGGGCGTTGTTCCACCAGATCGAACAGTTAGGGCATAAGAAGTGAACGCCAGAAGCATAAAATACAATATAAATACAACAGTTTTTCCATCATATAAAACGAATGAAAGCAACCAGTGTGAAAATTATGGTCATTTCTACGTTCCGGGCAACGTAGGCTTCACTCTAGGGCGTTGCTCCACCAGATCCTATAGTTAGGGCCTTAGATGTCAACGCCCGAAGCATAAAATACAAAATAAATAAAACAGTTTTTCCATCGTATAAAACGAATAATAGCAGCTAGTATGAAAGTTATGGTCATTTCTACTTTCCGGGCTACCTAGGCTTCCCCCTAGGGCGTTGCTCCAAGAGATAGAATAGATAGGGCCTTAGATGTCAACGCCCGAAGCATAGAATGCCATAAAAATACAACAGTTTTTCCATCGTATAACAGGAATAATAGCAACCAGTGTGAAAGGTATGGTCATTTCTACGTTCCGGGCAACCTATGCTTCAATCTAGGGCGTTGCTCCAACAGCTTGTATAGTTAGGGCCTTAGAAGTCAACGCCCGAAGCATAAAATGCAATAAAAATAAAACAGCTTTTCCATCGTATAAAACGAATAATTGCAACCAGTATGAAAGTTAACGTCATTTCTACTTTCCGGGCAACCTAGGCTTGACCCTAGGGCGTTGCTCCAACAGATTGAATAGTTGGGGCCTTAGAAGTCAACGCCCGAAGCATGAAATACAAAATAAATAGAACGGTTGTTCCATCGCCTAAAACGAATAATTGCTACCAGTGTAAAAGTTATGGTACTTTCGACATTTCGGGCAACCTAGGTTTCACTCTAGGGCGTTGCTCCACCAGATCAAACAGTTAGGGCCTTAGATGTCAACGCCAGAAGCATAAAATACAATAAAGGTGCAACAGTTTTTCCATCGTATAACAGGAATAACTGCAACCATGGTGAAAGTACTGGTCATTTCTACATTCCGGGTAACCGAGGTTTCACTCTAGGGCGTTGCTCCACGAGATCGAAAAGCTGGGTACTTAGAAATCAACGCCAGAAGAATAAAATACAATATAAGTACAACAGTTTTTCCATCGTATAAATTGAATATTTGCAAACATTGTGAAAGTAATGGTCATTTCTACTTTCCGGGCAACCTACGCTTCACCCTAGGGCGTTGTTCCACCAGATGGAATAGTAAGGGCCTAAGAAGTCAACGCCAGAAGAATAAAATGCAATATAAATATAACAGCTTTTCCATCGTATAAAACGGATAATTGCAACCAGTGTGAAAGTTATGGTCATTTCTACGTTCCGGGCAACCTAGGCTCCACCCTAGGGCGTTGTTCCACAAGATCAAACAGTTAGGGCCTTAGAAGTCAACGCCCGAAGCATAAAATGTAAAATAAATAGAACAGTTTTTCCATTGTATAAAACGAGTAATTGCTACCAGTGTAAAAGTTATGGTCATTTCTACGTTCCGGGCAACCTAGGCTTCACTCTAGGCCGTTGTTCCACCAGATCGAATAGTTAGGGCCTAAGAAGTGAACGCCAAAAGCATAAAACACAATATAAATACAACAGTTTTTCCATCATATAAAAGGAATGATTGCAACCAATGTGAAAGTTATGGTCATATCTACGTGCCGGGCAACCTAGGCGTCACTCTAGGGCGTTGCTCCACCAGATCGAATAGCTAGGGCCTTAGAAGTCAACGCCCGAAGCATAAAATACGAAATAAATAAAACAGTTTTTCCATCGTATAAAACGAATAATTGCTGCCAGTGTGAAAGTTATGGTCATTTCTACTTTCCGGGCAACCTACGCTTCACCCTAGGGCGTTGTTCCACCAGATGGAATAGTTAGGGCCTAAGAAGTCAACGCCAGAAGCATAAAATACGATATAAATACAACAGCTTTTCCATCGTATAAAACGTATAATTGCTATCAGTGTGAAAGTTATGGTCATTTCTACGTTCCGGGTAACCGAGGTTTCACTCTAGGGCGTTGCTCCACGAGATCGAAAAGCTGGGTACTTAGAAATCAACGCCAGAAGAATAAAATACAATATAAGTACAACAGTTTTTCCATCGTATAAATTGAATATTTGCAAACATTGTGAAAGTAATGGTCATTTCTACTTTCCGGGCAACCTACGCTTCACCCTAGGGCGTTGTTCCACCAGATGGAATAGTAAGGGCCTAAGAAGTCAACGCCAGAAGAATAAAATGCAATATAAATATAACAGCTTTTCCATCGTATAAAACGGATAATTGCAACCAGTGTGAAAGTTATGGTCATTTCTACGTTCCGGGCAACCTAGGCTCCACCCTAGGGCGTTGTTCCACAAGATCAAACAGTTAGGGCCTTAGAAGTCAACGCCCGAAGCATAAAATGTAAAATAAATAGAACAGTTTTTCCATTGTATAAAACGAATAATTGCTACCAGTGTAAAAGTTATGGTCATTTCTACGTTCCGGGCAACCTAGCCTTCACCCTAGGGCGTTGTTCCTCCAGATCGAATAGTAAGGGCCTAAGAAGTGAACGCCAGAAGCATAAAATACAATATAAATACAACAGTTTATCCATCATATAAAACGAATGATAGCAACCTGTGTGAAAGTTATGGTCATTTCTACGTTCCGGGCAACCTAGGCTTCACTCTAGGCCGTTGTTCCACCAGATCGAATAGTTAGGGCCTAAGAAGTGAACGCCAAAAGCATAAAACACAATATAAATACAACAGTTTTTCCATCATATAAAAGGAATGATTGCAACCAATGTGAAAGTTATGGTCATATCTACGTGCCGGGCAACCTAGGCGTCACTCTAGGGCGTTGCTCCACCAGATCGAATAGCTAGGGCCTTAGAAGTCAACGCCCGAAGCATAAAATACGAAATAAATAAAACAGTTTTTCCATCGTATAAAACGAATAATTGCTGCCAGTGTGAAAGTTATGGTCATTTCTACTTTCCGGGCAACCTACGCTTCACCCTAGGGCGTTGTTCCACCAGATGGAATAGTTAGGGCCTAAGAAGTCAACGCCAGAAGCATAAAATACGATATAAATACAACAGCTTTTCCATCGTATAAAACGTATAATTGCTATCAGTGTGAAAGTTATGGTCATTTCTACGTTCCGGGCAACCTAGGCTCCACCCTAGGGCGTTGTTCCACAAGATGAAATAGTTAGGGCCTTAGAAGTCAACGCCAGAAGCATAAAATACGATATAAATACAACAGCTTTTCCATCGTATAAAACGAATAATGGTAACCAGTGTGCCAGTTATGGTCATTTCTACGTTCCGGGCAACCTAGGCTTCACTCTAGGGCGTTCCTCCACCAGATTCGAATGGTTAGGTCCTAAGAAGTCAACGCCAGAAGCATAAAATACAATAAAGACGCAACAGTTTTTCCATCGTATAACAGGAATAATTGCAACCAGTGTGAAGGTAATGTTACGTTCGACGTTCCGGGCAACCTAGGCGACACTCTAGGGTGTTGCTCCACCAGACCAAATAGTTAGGGCCTAAGAAGTGAACGCCAGAAGCATAAAATACAATATAAATGCAACAGCGTTTCCATCGTATATAATGTATATTTGCAAACAGTGTGAAAGTAATGGTCATTTCTACGTTCCGGGCAACCTAGACTTCATTCTAGGGCGTTGTTCCACCAGATAGAACAGACAGGGCATAAGAAGTCAACGGCAGAAGAATAAAATACTATATAAGTACAACAGTTTTTCCATTGTATAAAGTGAATAATTGCAAACATTCTGAAAGTAATGGTCATTTCTATGTTCCGGGCAACCTAGACGTCACTCTAGGGCGTTGCTCCACCACATCGAATAGCTACGGCTTTAGAAGTCAACGCCAGAAGGAAAAAATGCAATAAAAATACAACAGTTTTTTCATCGTATAACAGGAATAATTGCAACAAGCGTGAAGGTAATGATCATTTCTACGTTCCGGGGATCGCAGGCTTCACTCTAGGGCGTTGTTCCACCAGATCGAATAGTTAGGGCGTAAGAAGTCAACGCCAGAAGCATAAAATGCAATATAAATATAACAGTTTTTTCATCGTATAAAACGAATAATAGCAACCAGTGTGAAGTTATGGTCATTTCTACGTTCCGGCAACCTAGGCTTCACTGTAGGGTGTTGCTCCGCCAGATCGAATAGGTAGGGCCTTAGAAGTCAACGCCCGAAGCTTGAAATGCAAAATAAATAGAACAGTTTTTCAATTGTATAAAACGAATAACTGCAACCAGTGTAAAAGTTATGGTTATTTCTACGTTCCGGGCAACCTAGGCTTCACCCTAGGGCGTTGCTCCAACAGATTGAATAGTTAGGGCCTTAGAAGTCAATGCCCGAGCCATAAAATGCAAAAAAAATACAACAGTGTTTCCATCATATAACAGGAATAATTGCAACCAGTTTGAAATTGATGGCCAATTCTACGTTCCGGGCAACCTAGGCATCACTCTATTGCGTTGCTCCACCAGATCGAATAGTTAGTGCCTTAGAAGTCAACGCCAGAAGCATAAAATACAATATAAATACAACAGTTTTTCCATCGTATAATACGAATAATTGCAACCAGTATGAAACTTATGGACATTTCTACTTTCCGAGCAACCTAGGCTTCACCCGAGGGCGTTGCTAGAACAGATTGAATAGTTACGGCCTTAGAAGTCAGCGCCCGAACCATAAAATGCAAAAAAAAAATGCAACAGTGTTTCCATCATATAACAGGAATAATTGCAACCAGTTTGAACGTGATGGCCAATTCTACGTTCCGGGCAACCTAGGCTTCGCTCTAGGGCGTTGCTCCACCAGATCGAATAGGTAGTGCCTTAGAGGTCAACGCCAGAAGCATAAAATACGATATGAATACAACAGTTTTTCCATCGTATAAAACGAATAATTGCAACCAGTATGAAACTTATGGTCATTTCTACTTTCCGAGCAAGCTAGGCTTCACCCTAGGGCGTTGCACCAACAGATTGAATAGTTAGGGCCTTAGAAGTCAGCGCCCGAACCATAAAATGCAAAAAAAATACAACAGTGTATCCATCATATAACAGGAACAATTGCAACCAGTTTGAAAGTGATGGCCAATTCTACGTTCCGGGCAACCTAGGCTTCGCTCTAGGGCGTTGCTGCACCAGATCGAATAGGTAGTGCCTTAGAGGTCAACGCCAGAAGCATAAAATACGATATAAATACAACAGTCTTTCCATCGTATAAAACGAATAATTGCAACCAGTATGAAACTTATGGTCATTTCTACTTTCCGAGCCACCTAGGCTTCACCCTAGGGAGTTGCTCCAACACATTGAATAGTTAGGACCTTAGAAGTCAACGCCCGAACCATAAAATGCAAAAAAAATGCAACAGTGTTTCCATCATATAACAGGAATAATTGCAACCAGTTTGAAAGTGATGGTCAATTCTACGTTCCGGGCAACCTAGGCATCACTCTATTGCATTGCTCCACCAGATCGAATAGTTAGTGCCTTAGAAGTCAACGCCAGAAGCATAAAATACAATATAAATACAACAGTTTTTCCATCGTATAAAACGAATAGTAGCAACCAGTGTGAAAGTTATGGTCATTTCTACGTTCCGGGCAGCCTAGGTTTCACTCTAGGGCGTTGCTCCACCAGATCAAACAGTTAGGGCCTTAGAAGCCACCGCCCGAAGCATTAAATACAAAATAAATAGAACAGTTTTTCCATAGTATAAAACGAATAATTGCTACCACTGTAAAAGTTATGGTTATTTCTAAGTTCCGGGCAACCTAGGCTTCACCCTAGGCCGTTGTTCCACCAGATCGAATAGTTAGGGCCTAAGAAGGGAACGCCAGAAGCATAAAATACAATATAAATACAACAGTTTTTCCATCATATATCAGGAATAATTGCAAACAGTTTGAAAGTGATGGCCAATTCTACGTTCCGGGCAACCTAGGTTTCACTCCAGCGCGTTGCTCCACCAGACCGAATAGTTACGGCCTAGGAAGTCAACGCCAGAAGCATAAAATACGATATAAATACAACAGCTTTTCCATCGTATAAAACGAATAATTGCAAGCAGTATGAAACTTATGGGAATTTCTACTTTCCGAGCAAGCTAGGCTTCACCCTAGGGCGTTGCTCCACCAGATCGAATAGTTAGTGCCTTAGAAGTCAACGCCCGAAGCATTAAATACAAAATAAATAGAACAGTTTTTCCATAGTATAAAACGAATAATTGCTACCAGTGTAAATGTTATGGTTATTTCTACGTTCCGGGCAACCTAGGCTTCACTCTAGGGCGTTGTTCCACCAGATCGAATAGTAAGGGCCTAAGAAGTCAACGCCAGAAGCATAAAACACAATATAAATATAACAGTTTTTCCATCGTATAAAACGAATAAGAGCAACCAGTGTGAAAGTTATGGTCATTTCTACGTTCCGGGCAACCTAGGTTTCACTCTAGGGCGTTGCTCCAGCAGATAAACAGTCAGGGCCTAAGAAGCCAACGCCCGGAGCATTAAATACAAAAAAATAGAACAGTTTTTCCATAGTATAAAACGAATAATTGCTACCAGTGTAAAAGTTATGGTTATTTCTACGTTCCGGGCAACCTAGGCTTCACTCTAGGGCGTTGCTCCACTAGATCGAATAGTTAGTACCTTAGAAGTCAACGCCAGATGTATAAAATACAATATAAATACAACAGTTTTTCCATCGTATAAAACGAATAATTGCAACCAGTATGAAACTTATGGTCATTTCTACTTACCGAGCAACCTGGGCTTCACCCTAGGGCGTTGCTCCAACGGATTGAATAGTTAGGGCCTTAGAAGTCAACGCCCGAACCATAAAATGCAAAAAAAATACAGCAGTGTTTCCATCTTATAACAGGTATAATTGCAACCAGTTTGAAATTGATGGCCAATTCTACGTTCCGGGCAACCTAGGCATCACTCTATTGCGTTGCTCCACCAGATCGAATAGTTAGTGCCTTAGAAGTCAACGCCAGAAGCATAAAATACGATATGAATACAACAGTTTTTCCATCGTATAAAACGAATAATTGCAACCAGTATGCAACTTATGGTCATTTCTACTTTCCGAGCAAGCTAGGCTTCACCCTAGGGCGTTGCACCAACAGATTGAATAGTTAGGGCCTTAGAAGTCAGCGCCCGAACCATAAAATGCAAAAAAAATACAACAGTGTATCCATCATATAACAGGAACAATTGCAACCAGTTTGAAAGTGATGGCCAATTCTACGTTCCGGGCAACCTGGGCTTCGCTCTAGGGCGTTGCTCCACCAGATCGAATAGGTAGTGCCTTAGAGGTCAACGCCAGAAGCATAAAATACGATATAAATACAACAGTTTTTCCATCGTATAAAACGAATAATTGCAACCAGTATGAAACTTATGGTCATTTCTACTTTCCGAGCCACCTAGGCTTCACCCTAGGGAGTTGCTCCTACAGATTGAATAGCTAGGGCCTTAGAAGTCAACGCCCGAACCATAAAATGCAAAAAAAATGCAACAGTGTTTCCATCATATAACAGGAATAATTGCAACCAGTTTGAAAGTGATGGCCAATTCTACGTTCCGGGCAACCTAGCCTTCACTCTAGGGCGTTGCTCCACCAGATCGAATAGTTAGTGCCTTAGAGGTCAACGCCAGAAGCATAAAATACAATATAAATACAACAGCTTTTCCATCGTATAAAACGAATAATTGCAACCAGTATGAAACTTACGGTCATTTCTACTTTTCGAGCAAGCTAGGCTTCACCCTAGGGCGTTGCTCCAACAGATTGAATAGTTAGGGCCTTAGAAGTCAACGCCCGAAGCATAAAATGCAATAAAAATACAATAGTGTTTCCACCATATAACAGGAATAATTGGAACCAGTTTGAAAGTGATGGCCAATTCTACGTTCCGGGCAACCTAGGCTTCACTCTAGGGCGTTGCTCCACCAGATCGAATAGTTAGTGCTTTAGAAGTCAACGCCAGAAGCATAAAATGCAATATAAATACAACAGTTTTTCCATCGTATAAAACGAATAATTGCAACCAGTTTGAAAGTGATGGCCAATTCTACCTTCCGGGCAACCTAGGTTTCACTCTAGGGCGTTGCTCCACCAGATCGAATAGTTAGGGCCTTAGAAGTCAACGCCAGAAGCATAAAACACAATATAAATACAACAGCTTTTCCATCGTCTAAAACGAATAATTGCAACCAGTATGAAACTTATGGTCATTCTACTTTCCGAGCAACCTAGGCTTCACCCTAGGGCGTTGCTCCAACAGATTGAATAGTTAGGGCCTTAGAAGTCAACGCCCGAACCATAAAATGCAAAAAAAATACAACAGTGTTTCCATCATATAACAGGAATAATTGCAACCAGTTTGAAAGTGATGGCCAATTCTACGTGACGGGCAACCTAGGCTTCTCTCTAGGGCGTTGCTCCACCAAATGGAATAGTTAGTGCCTTAGAAGTCAACGCCAGAAGCATAAAATACGATATAAATACAACAGCTTTTCCATCGTATAAAACGTATAATTGCAACCAGTATGAAACTTATGGTCATTTCTACTTTCCGAGCAACCTAGGCTTCATCCTAGGGCGTTGCTCCAACGGATTGAATAGTTAGGGCCTTAGAAGTCAACGCCCGAACCATAAAATGCAAAAAAAATACAACAGTGTATCCATCATATAACAGGAACAATTGCAACCAGTTTGAAAGTGATGGCCAATTCTACGTTCCGGGCAACCTAGGCTTCGCTCTAGGGCGTTGCTGCACCAGATCGAATAGGTAGTGCCTTAGAGGTCAACGCCAGAAGCATAAAATACGATATAAATACAACAGTTTTTCCATCGTATAAAACGAATAATTGCAACCAGTATGAAACTTATGGTCATTTCTACTTTCCGAGCCACCTAGGCTTCACCCTAGGGAGTTGCTCCAACACATTGAATAGTTAGGGCCTTAGAAGTCAACGCCCGAACCATAAAATGCAAAAAAAATGCAACAGTGTTTCCATCATATAACAGGAATAATTGCAACCAGTTTGAAAGTGATGGCCAATTCTACGTTCCGGGCAACCTAGGCATCACTCTATTGCATTGCTCCACCAGATCGAATAGTTAGTGCCTTAGAAGTCAACGCCAGAAGCATAAAATACAATATAAATACAACAGTTTTTCCATCGTATAAAACGAATAGTAGCAACCAGTGTGAAAGTTATGGTCATTTCTACGTTCCGGGCAGCCTAGGTTTCACTCTAGGGCGTTGCTCCACCAGATCAAACAGTTAGGGCCTTAGAAGCCACCGCCCGAAGCATTAAATACAAAATAAATAGAACAGTTTTTCCATAGTATAAAACGAATAATTGCTACCACTGTAAAAGTTATGGTTATTTCTAAGTTCCGGGCAACCTAGGCTTCACCCTAGGCCGTTGTTCCACCAGATCGAATAGTTAGGGCCTAAGAAGGGAACGCCAGAAGCATAAAATACAATATAAATACAACAGTTTTTCCATCATATATCAGGAATAATTGCAAACAGTTTGAAAGTGATGGCCAATTCTACGTTCCGGGCAACCTAGGTTTCAGTCCAGCGCGTTGCTCCACCAGACCGAATAGTTACGGCCTAGGAAGTCAACGCCAGAAGCATAAAATACGATATAAATACAACAGCTTTTCCATCGTATAAAACGAATAATTGCAAGCAGTATGAAACTTATGGGAATTTCTACTTTCCGAGCAAGCTAGGCTTCACCCTAGGGCGTTGCTCCACCAGATCGAATAGTTAGTGCCTTAGAAGTCAACGCCCGAAGCATTAAATACAAAATAAATAGAACAGTTTTTCCATAGTATAAAACGAATAATTGCTACCAGTGTAAATGTTATGGTTATTTCTACGTTCCGGGCAACCTAGGCTTCACTCTAGGGCGTTGTTCCACCAGATCGAATAGTAAGGGCCTAAGAAGTCAACGCCAGAAGCATAAAACACAATATAAATATAACAGTTTTTCCATCGTATAAAACGAATAAGAGCAACCAGTGTGAAAGTTATGGTCATTTCTACGTTCCGGGCAACCTAGGTTTCACTCTAGGGCGTTGCTCCAGCAGATAAACAGTCAGGGCCTAAGAAGCCAACGCCCGGAGCATTAAATACAAAAAAATAGAACAGTTTTTCCATAGTATAAAACGAATAATTGCTACCAGTGTAAAAGTTATGGTTATTTCTACGTTCCGGGCAACCTAGGCTTCACTCTAGGGCGTTGCTCCACTAGATCGAATAGTTAGTACCTTAGAAGTCAACGCCAGATGTATAAAATACAATATAAATACAACAGTTTTTCCATCGTATAAAACGAATAATTGCAACCAGTATGAAACTTATGGTCATTTCTACTTACCGAGCAACCTGGGCTTCACCCTAGGGCGTTGCTCCAACGGATTGAATAGTTAGGGCCTTAGAAGTCAACGCCCGAACCATAAAATGCAAAAAAAATACAGCAGTGTTTCCATCTTATAACAGGTATAATTGCAACCAGTTTGAAATTGATGGCCAATTCTACGTTCCGGGCAACCTAGGCATCACTCTATTGCGTTGCTCCACCAGATCGAATAGGTAGTGCCTTAGAGGTCAACGCCAGAAGCATAAAATACGATATGAATACAACAGTTTTTCCATCGTATAAAACGAATAATTGCAACCAGTATGAAACTTATGGTCATTTCTACTTTCCGAGCAAGCTAGGCTTCACCCTAGGGCGTTGCACCAACAGATTGAATAGTTAGGGCCTTAGAAGTCAGCGCCCGAACCATAAAATGCAAAAAAAATACAACAGTGTATCCATCATATAACAGGAACAATTGCAACCAGTTTGAAAGTGATGGCCAATTCTACGTTCCGGGCAACCTGGGCTTCGCTCTAGGGCGTTGCTCCACCAGATCGAATAGGTAGTGCCTTAGAGGTCAACGCCAGAAGCATAAAATACGATATAAATACAACAGTTTTTCCATCGTATAAAACGAATAATTGCAACCAGTATGAAACTTATGGTCATTTCTACTTTCCGAGCCACCTAGGCTTCACCCTAGGGAGTTGCTCCAACAGATTGAATAGCTAGGGCCTTAGAAGTCAACGCCCGAACCATAAAATGCAAAAAAAATGCAACAGTGTTTCCATCATATAACAGGAATAATTGCAACCAGTTTGAAAGTGATGGCCAATTCTACGTTCCGGGCAACCTAGGCTTCACTCTAGGGCGTTGCTCCACCAGATCGAATAGTTAGTGCTTTAGAAGTCAACGCCAGAAGCATAAAATGCAATATAAATACAACAGTTTTTCCATCGTATGAAACGAATAATTGCAACCAGTTTGAAAGTGATGGCCAATTCTACCTTCCGGGCAACCTAGGTTTCACTCTAGGGCGTTGCTCCACCAGATCGAATAGTTAGGGCCTTAGAAGTCAACGCCAGAAGCATAAAACACAATATAAATACAACAGCTTTTCCATCGTCTAAAACGAATAATTGCAACCAGTATGAAACTTATGGTCATTCTACTTTCCGAGCAACCTAGGCTTCACCCTAGGGCGTTGCTAGAACAGATTGAATAGTTACGGCCTTAGAAGTCAGCGCCCGAACCATAAAATGCAAAAAAAATGCAACAGTGTTTCCATCATATAACAGGAATAATTGCAACCAGTTTGAAAGTGATGGCCAATTCTACGTTCCGGGCAACCTAGGCTTCGCTCTAGGGCGTTGCTCCACCAGATCGAATAGGTAGTGCCTTAGAGGTCAACGCCAGAAGCATAAAATACGATATGAATACAACAGTTTTTCCATCGTATAAAACGAATAATTGCAACCAGTATGAAACTTATGGTCATTTCTACTTTCCGAGCCACCTAGGCTTCACCCTAGGGAGTTGCTCCAACAGATTGAATAGCTAGGGCCTTAGAAGTCAACGCCCGAACCATAAAATGCAAAAAAAATGCAACAGTGTTTCCATCATATAACAGGAATAATTGCAACCAGTTTGAAAGTGATGGCCAATTCTACGTTCCGGGCAACCTAGCCTTCACTCTAGGGCGTTGCTCCACCAGATCGAATAGTTAGTGCCTTAGAGGTCAACGCCAGAAGCATAAAATACAATATAAATACAACAGCTTTTCCATCGTATAAAACGAATAATTGCAACCAGTATGAAACTTACGGTCATTTCTACTTTTCGAGCAAGCTAGGCTTCACCCTAGGGCGTTGCTCCAACAGATTGAATAGTTAGGGCCTTAGAAGTCAACGCCCGAAGCATAAAATGCAATAAAAATACAATAGTGTTTCCACCATATAACAGGAATAATTGGAACCAGTTTGAAAGTGATGGCCAATTCTACGTTCCGGGCAACCTAGGCTTCACTCTAGGGCGTTGCTCCACCAGATCGAATAGTTAGTGCTTTAGAAGTCAACGCCAGAAGCATAAAATGCAATATAAATACAACAGTTTTTCCATCGTATAAAACGAATAATTGCAACCAGTTTGAAAGTGATGGCCAATTCTACCTTCCGGGCAACCTAGGTTTCACTCTAGGGCGTTGCTCCACCAGATCGAATAGTTAGGGCCTTAGAAGTCAACGCCAGAAGCATAAAACACAATATAAATACAACAGCTTTTCCATCGTCTAAAACGAATAATTGCAACCAGTATGAAACTTATGGTCATTCTACTTTCCGAGCAACCTAGGCTTCACCCTAGGGCGTTGCTCCAACAGATTGAATAGTTAGGGCCTTAGAAGTCAACGCCCGAACCATAAAATGCAAAAAAAATACAACAGTGTTTCCATCATATAACAGGAATAATTGCAACCGGTTTGAAAGTGATGGCCAATTCTACGTGACGGGCAACCTAGGCTTCTCTCTAGGGCGTTGCTCCACCAAATGGAATAGTTAGTGCCTTAGAAGTCAACGCCAGAAGCATAAAATACGATATAAATACAACAGCTTTTCCATCGTATAAAACGTATAATTGCAACCAGTATGAAACTTATGGTCATTTCTACTTTCCGAGCAACCTAGGCTTCATCCTAGGGCGTTGCTCCAACGGATTGAATAGTTAGGGCCTTAGAAGTCAACGCCCGTACCATAAAATGCAAAAAAAATACAACAGTGTTTCCATCATATAACAGGAATAATTGCAACCAGTTTGAAAGTGATGGCCAATTCTACGTTCCGGGCAACCTAGGTTTCACGCCAGTGCGTTGCTCCACCAGACCGAATAGTTACGGCCTAAGAAGTCAACGCCAGAAGCATAAAATACGATATAAATACAACAGCTTTTCCATCGTATAAAACGAATAATTGCAACCAGTGTGAAAGTAATGGTCATTTCTACGTTCCGAGCACCCTAGGCGTCACTCTAGGGCGTTGCTCCACCACATCTAATAGCTACGGCCTTAGAAGTCAACGCCAGAGGCATAAAGTACAATATAAATGCAACAGCGTTTCCATCGTATAAAACGAATAATTGCAACCAGTGTGAAAGTTATGGTCAGTTCTACATTGCAAGCAACCCAGGATTCACTCTAGGGCGTTGCTGCACCAGATCGAATAGTTAGGTCCTTAGAAGTAAACGCCAGAAGCATAAAATACGATATAAATACAACAGCGTTTGCATCGTATAAAATGAATAATTGCAACCAGTGTGAAAGTTAACGTCATTTCTACATTCCGAGCAACCTAGGATTCACTCTAGGGCGTTGCTCCACGAGATCGAATAGTTAGGTCCTTAGAAGTAAACGCCAGAAGCATAAAATACGATATAAATACAACAGCCTTTCCATCGTATAAAAGGAATAATTGCAAACAGTGTGAAAGTAATGGTCATTTCTACGTTCCGGGCAAGCTAAGCTTCACCCTAGGCCCTTGTTCCACCAGATCGAATAGTTAGGGCCTAAGAAGTGAACGCCAGAAGCATAAAATGCAATAAAAATACAACAGTTTTTCCATCGTATAACAGGATTAATTGCAACCAGTTTGAAAGTAATGGTCCTTTCTCCTTTCCGGGCAACCTAGGCCTCACTCTAGGGTGTTGCTCCAACATATCGAATAGCTAGGTCCTTAGAAGTCAACGCCAGAAGCATAAAATACAATATAAATACAACAGTTTTTCCATCGTATAAAACGAATAATTGCAACCAGTCTGAAACTGATGGTCATTTCTACTTTCCGAGCAACCTAGGCTTCACCCTAGGGCGTTGCTCCAACAGATTGAATAGTTAGGGCCTTAGAAGTCAACGCCAGAGGCTTAAAGTACAATATAAATACAACAGCGTTTCCATCGTATAAAACGAATAATTGCAACCAGTGTGAAAGTTATGGTCATTTCTACATTCCGAGCAACCTAGGATTCACTCTAGGGCGTTGCTCCACCAGATCGAATAGTTAGGTGCTTAGAAGTAAACGCCAGAAGCATAAAATACGATATAAATACAACAGTGTTTCCATCGTATAAAACGAATAATTGCAACCAGTGTGAAAGTAATGGTCATTTCTACGTTCCGGGCAAGCTAGGCTTCACCCTAGGCCCTTGTTCCACCAGATCGAATAGTTAGGGCCTAAGAAGTGAACGCCAGAAGCATAAAATGCAATAAAAATACAACAGTTTTTCCATCGTATGTCAGGATTAATTGCAACCAGTTTGAAAGTGATGGTCATTCCTCCTTTCCGGGCAACCTAGGCTTCACTCTAGGGTGTTGCTCCAACAGATCGAATAGCTAGGGCCTTAGAAGTCAACGCCAGAAGCATAAAATAAAATATAAATACAACAGTTTTTCCATCGTATAAAACGAATAATTGCAGCCAGTATGAAACTGATGGTCATTTCTACTTTCCGAGCAACCTAGGCTTCACCCTAGGGCGTTGCTCCAACAGATTGAATAGTTAGGGCTTTAGAAGTCAACGCCCGAGGCATAAAATGCAATAAAAATACAACAGTGTTTCCATCGTGTATAACGAATAATTGCAGCCAGTTTGAAAGTGATGGCCAATTCTACGTTCCGGGCAACCTAGGTTTCAATCCAGGGTATTGCTCCACCAGATCGAATAGATAGTGCCTTAGAAGTCAAGGCTAGAAGCATAAAATACAGTATAAGTACAACAGTTTTTCCATCGTATAAAACGAATAATTGCAACCAGTATGAAACTGATGGTCATTTCTACTTTCCGAGCAACCTAGGCTTCACCCTAGGGCGTTGCACTAACAGATTGAATAGTTGGGGCCTTAGAAGTCAACGCCCGAAGCAAAAAATGCAATAAAAATACAACAGTGTTTTCATCGTGTAAAACGAATAATTGCAACCAGTATGAAACATATGGTCATTTCTACGTCCCGCGCAACCTAGGCTTCACTCTAGGGCGTTGCTCCACCAGATCGAATAGTTAGTGCCTTAGAAGTCAACGCCAGAAGCATAAAATACAATATAAATACAACAGCTTTTCCAACGTATAAAACGAATAATTGCAAGCAGTATGAAACTTAAGGTCATTTCTACTTTCCGAGCAACCTAGGCTTCACCCTAGGGCGTTGCTCCAACAGATTGAATAGTTAGGGCCTTAGAAGTCTAAGCCCAAACCTTAAAATGCAAAAAAAATACAACAGTGTTTCAATCATATAACAGGAATAATTGCGACCAGTTTGAAAGTGATGGCCAATTCTACGTTCCGGGCAACCTAGGCTTCACTCTAGGGCGTTGCTCCACCAGATCGAATAGTTAGCGCCTTAGAAGTCAACGCCAGAAGCATAAAATACAATATAAATACAACAGTTTTTCCATCGTATGAAACAAATAATTGCAACCAGTATGAAACTTATGGTCATTTCTACTTTCCGAGCAACCTAGGCTTCACCGTAGGGCGTTGCTCCAACGGATTGAATACTTAGGGCCTTAGAAGTCAACGCCCGAACCATAAAATGCAAAAAAAATACAACAGTGTTTCCATCATATATCAGGAATAATTGCAACCAGTTTGAAAGTGATGGCCAATTCTACGTTCCGGGCAACCTAGGATTCACTCCAGGGCGTTGCTCCACCAGACCGAATAGCTACGGCCTAAGAAGTCAACGCCAGAAGCATAAAACACGATATAAATACAACAGCTTTTCCATCGTATAAAACGAATAATTGCAACCAGTATGAAACTTATGGTCATTTCTACTTTCCGAGCAACCTTGGCTTTACCCTAGGGCGTTGCTCCAACAAATTGAATAGTGAGGGCCTTAGAAGTCAACGCCCGAACCATAAAATGCAAAAAAAATACTACAGTGTTTCCATCATATAACAGGAATAATTGCAACCAGTTTGAAAGTGATGGACAATTCTACGTTCCGGGCAACCTAGGTTTCACACCAGGGCGTTGCTCCACCAGACGGAATAGTTACGGCCTAAGAAGTCAACGCCAGAAGCAAAAAGTACGATATAAATACAACAGCTTTTCCATCGTATAAAACGTATAATTGCAACCAGTGTGAAAGTAATCATCATTTCTACGTTCCGAGCACCCTAGGCGTCACTCTAGGGCGTTGCTCCACCACATCTAATAGCTACGGCCTTAGAAGTCAACGCCAGAGGCATAAAATACAATATAAATACAACAGCGTTTCCATCGTATAAAACGAATAATTGCAACCAGTGTGAAAGTTATGGTCAGTTCTACATTCCGAGCAACCTAGGAATCACTCTAGGGCGTTGCTCCACCAGATCGAATAGTTAGGTCCTTAGAAGTAAACGCCAGAAGCATAAAATACGATATAAATACAACAGCTTTTCTATCGTATAAAAGGAATAATTGCAAACAGTGTGAAAGTAATGGTCATTTCTACGTTCCGGGCAAGCTAGGCTTCACCCTAGGCCCTTGTTCCACCAGATCGAATAGTTAGGGCCTAAGAAGTGAACGCCAGAAGCATAAAATGCAATAAAAATACAACAGTTTTTCCATCGTATAACAGGATTAATTGCAACCAGTTTGAAAGTGATGGTCATTCCTCCTTTCCGGGCAACCTAGGCTTCACTCTAGGGTGTTGCTCCAACAGATCGAATAGCTAGGGCCTTAGAACTCCACGCCAGAAGCATAAAATAAAATATAAATACAACAGTTTTTCCATCGTATAAAACGAATAATTGCAGCCAGTATGAAACTGATGGTCATTTCTACATTCCGAGCAACCTAGGCTTCACCCTAGGGCGTTGCTCCAACAGATTGAATAGTTAGGGCTTTAGAAGTCAACGCCCGAGGCATAAAATGCAATAAAAATACAACAGTGTTTCCATCGTGTATAACGAATAATTGCAACCAGTTTGAAAGTGATGGCCAATTCTACGTTCCGGGCAACCTAGGTTTCAATCCAGGGTATTGCTCCACCAGATCGAATAGATAGTGCCTTAGAAGTCAAGGCTAGAAGCATAAAATACAATATAAATACAACAGTTTTTCCATCGTATAAAACGAATAATTGCAACCAGTATGAAACTTATGGTCATTTCTACTTTCCGAGCAACCTAGGCTTGACCCTAGGGCGGTGCTCCAACAGATTGAATAGTTAGGGCCTTAGAAGTCAACGCCCGAAACATAAAATGCAAAAAAAATACAACAGTGTTTCCATCATATAACAGGAATAATTGCAACCAGTTTGAAAGTGATGGCCAATTCTACGTTCCGGGCAACCTAGGTTTCACACCAGGGCGTTGCTCCACCAGACGGAATAGTTACGGCCGTAGAAGTCAACGCCAGAGGCATAAAATACAATATAAATACAACAGCGTTTCCATCGTATAAAACGAATAATTGCAACCAGTGTGAAAGATATGGTCATTTCCACATTCCGAGCATCCTAGGCTTCACTCCAGGGCGTTGCTCCACCAGATCGGATAGTTAGGTCCTTAGAAGTAAACGCCAGAAGCATAAAATACGATATAAATACAACAGCTTTTCCATCGTATAAAAGGATTAATTGCAACCAGTTTGAACGTGATAGTCATTTCTCCTTTCCGGGCAACCTAGGCTTCACTCTAGGGCGTTGCTCCACTAGATCGAACAGCTAGGGCCTTAGAAGTCAACGCCAGAAGCATAAAATACAATATAAATACAACAGTTTTTCCATCGTATAAAACGAATAATTGCAACCAGTATGAAACTTATGGTCATTTCTACTTTCCGAGCAACCTAGGCTTCACCCTAGGGCGTTGTTTCAACAGATTGAATAGTTAGGGCATTAGAAGTCAACGCCAGAAGCATAAAATACAATATAAATACAACAGTTTTTCCATCGTATAAAACGAATAATTGCTACCAGTATGAAAGTTATGGTCATTTCTACGTTCCGGGCAACCTAGGCTTCACTCTATGGCGTTCTTCCACCACATCGAATAGCTACGGCCTCAGAAGTCAACGCCTGAAGCATAAAATACAATAAAAATACAACAGTCTTTCCAACCTATAACAGGAATAATTGCAACCCGTGTGAAAGTGATGGTCATTTGTACGTTCCAGGCAACCTAGGCTTAACTATAGGGCTTTGGTCCACCAGATCGAATTGTTAGTGCCTAAGAAGTCAACGCCAGAAGCATAAGATACAATATAAATATAACAGTTTTTCCATCGTATAATACGAATAATTGCAACCAGTATGAAGGTTATGGTCATTTCTACTTTCCGGGCAACCTAGGCTTCACCCTAGGGCGTTGTTCCAACAGATTGAATAGTTAGGGCCTTAGAAGTCAACGCCCGAAGCATGAAATACAAAATAAATAGAACAGTTTTACCATCTTATAAAACGAATAATTGCAACCAGTATGAAAGTTGACGTCATTCCTACTTTCCGGGCAACCTAGGCTTCACCCTAGGGCGTTGCTCCACCAGATCGAATAGTTAGTGCCTTAGAAGTCAAAGCCAGAAGCATAAAATACAATATAAATACAACAGCTTTTCCATCGTATAAAACGAATAATTGCAACCAGAATGAAACTTATGGTCATTTCTACATTCCGAGCAACCTAGGATTCACTCTAGGGCGTTGCTCCACCAGATCGAATAGATAGTGCCTTAGAAGTCAACGCTAGAAGCATAAAATACCATATAAATACAACAGTTTTTCCATCGTATAAAACGAATAATTGCAACCAGTATGAAACTTATGGTCATTTCTACTTTCCGAGCAACCTAGGCTTCACCCTAGGGCATTGCTCCAACAGATTGAATAGTTAGGGCCTTAGAAGTCAACGCCCGAACCATAAAATGCAAAAAAAATACAACAGTGTTTCCATCATATATCAGGAATAATTGCAACCAGTTTGAAAGTGATGGCCAATTCTACGTTCCGGGAAACCTAGGCTTCACTCTAGGGCGTTGCTCCACCAGACCGAATAGCTACGGCCTAAGAAGTCAACGCCAGAAGCATAAAACACGATATAAATACAACAGTTTTTCCATCGTATAAAACGAAAAATTGCAACCAGTATGAAACTTATGGTCATTTCTACTTTCCGAGTAACCTAGGCTTCACCCTAGGGCGTTGCTCCAACAGATTGAATAGTTAGGGCCTTAGAAGTCTACGCCCGAACCATAAAATGCAAAAAAAATACAAGAGTGTTTCCATCATATAACAGGAATAATTTCGACCAGTTTGAAAGTGATGGCCAATTCTACGTTCCGGGCAACCTAGGCTTCACTGTAGGGCGTTGCTCCACCAGATCGAATAGTTAGTGCCTTAGAAGTCAACGCCAGAAGCATAAAATACAATATAAATACAACAGTTTTTCCATCGTATGAAACAAATAATTGCAACCAGTATGAAGCATATGCTCATTTCTACTTTCCGAGCAACCTAGGCTTCACCCTAGGGCGTTGCTCCAACGGATTGAATAGTTAGGGCCTTAGAAG
This sequence comes from Calliopsis andreniformis, assembly GCF_051401765.1. Classification (NCBI taxonomy): domain Eukaryota; kingdom Metazoa; phylum Arthropoda; class Insecta; order Hymenoptera; family Andrenidae; genus Calliopsis; species Calliopsis andreniformis. Next base: position 10,123,025 of record NW_027480435.1, on the reverse strand, counting down.
TCAACGCCCGAACCATAAAATGCAAAAAAAATACAACAGTGTTTCCATCATATAACAGGAATAATTGCAACCAGTTTGAAAGTGATGGCCAATTCTACGTTCCGGGCAACCTAGGTTTCACTCCAGGGCGTTGGTCCACCAGACCGAATAGTTACGGCCTAAGAAGTCAACGCCAGAAGCATAAAATACGATATAAATACAACAGCTTTTCCATCGTATAAAACGAATAATTGCAACCAGTGTGAAAGTAATGGTCATTTCTACGTTCCGGGCAACCTAGGCTTCACTCCAGGGCGTTGCTCCACCAGATCGGATAGTTAGGTCCTTAGAAGTAAACGCCAGAAGCATAAAATACGATATAAATACAACAGCTTTTCCATCGTATAAAAGGATTAATTGCAACCAGTTTGAACGTGATAGTCATTTCTCCTTTCCGGGCAACCTAGGATTCACTCTAGGGCGTTGCTCCACTAGATCGAACAGCTAGGGCCTTAGAAGTCAACGCCAGAAGCATAAAATACAATATAAATACAACAGTTTTTCCATCGTATAAAACGAATAATTGCTACCAGTATGAAAGTTATGGTCATTTCTACGTTCCGGGCAACCTAGGCTTCACTCTATGGCGTTCTTCCACCACATCGAATAGCTACGGCCTCAGAAGTCAACGCCTGAAGCATAAAATACAATAACAATACAACAGTCTTTCCATCCTATAACAGGAATAATTGCAACCCGTGTGAAAGTGGTCATTTGTACGTTCCAGGCAACCTAGGCTTAACTATAGGGCTTTGGTCCACCAGATCGAATTGTTAGTGCCTAAGAAGTCAACGCCAGAAGCATAAGATACAATATAAATATAACAGTTTTTCCATCGTATAATACGAATAATTGCAACCAGTATGAAGGTTATGGTCATTTCTACTTTCCGGGCAACCTAGGCTTCACCCTAGGGCGTTGTTCCAACAGATTGAATAGTTAGGGCCTTAGAAGTCAACGCCCGAAGCATGAAATACAAAATAAATAGAACAGTTTTTCCATCTTATAAAACGAATAATTGCAACCAGTATGAAAGTTGACGTCATTCCTACTTTCCGGGCAACCTAGGCTTCACCCTAGGGCGTTGCTCCACCAGATCGAATAGTTAGTGCCTTAGAAGTCAAAGCCAGAAGCATAAAATACAATATAAACACAACAGTTTTTCCATCGTATAAAACGAATAATTGCTACCAGTATGGAAGTGATGGTCATTTCTACGTTCCGGGCAACCTAGGCCTCACTCTAGGGCGTTGTTCCACCAGATTGAATAGTTAGGGCCTAAGAAATCAACGCCAGAAGCATAAAATTCAATATAAATATAACAGTTTTTCCATCGTATAAAACGAATAATTTCAACCAGTGTGAATGTTATGGTCATTTCTACATTCCGAGCAACCCAGGCTTCACTCTAGGGCGTTGATCCACCAGATAGAATAGTTAGGGCCTTAGAAGTCAGCGCCAGAAGCATAAAATTCAATAAAGATGCAACAGTTTTTCCATCGTATAGCAGGAATAACTGCAAACAGTGTGAAAGTACTGGTCATTTCTACGTTCCGGATAACCTAGTCTTCACTCTAGGGCGCTGTTCCACCAGATCGAACAGTTAGGGCCTAAGAAGGCAACGCCAGAAACATAAAATACAATATAAATACAACTGTTTTTCCATCTTATAAAACGAATAATTGCAACCAGTATGAAAGTTAACGTCATTCCTACTTTCCGGGCAACCTAGGCTTCACCCTAGGGCGTTGCTCTAACAGATTGAATAGTTAGGACCTTATAAGTCAATGCCCGAGGCATAAAATGCAATAAAAATACAACAGTTTTTCCATCATATAACAGGAATAATTGCAACCCGTGTAAAAGTGATGGTCATTTGTACGTTCCAGGCAACCTAGGCTTCACCCCAGGTCGTTGTTCCACCAGATCGGATAGTTAGGGCCTAAGAAGTGAACGCCAGCAGCATAAAATACAATATAAATACAACAGTTCATCCATCATATAAAACGAATAATTGCAACCAGTATGAAAGTTATGGCCATTTCTACGTTCCGGGCAACCCAGGCTTCACTCTATGGCGTTCTTCCACCACATCGAATAGCTACGGGCTCAGAAGTCAACGCCAGAAGCATAAAAGACAACAAAAATACAACAGTCTTTCCATCCTATAACAGGAATAATTGCAACCAGTTTGAAAGTGATGGTCATTTCTACGTTCCGGGCAACCTAGGCTTCACTCTAGGGCGTTGCTCCACCACATCGAATAGTTAGTGCCTTAGAAGTCAACGCCAGATGCGTAAAATACAATATAAACACAACAGTTTTTCCATCGTATAAAACGAATAATTGCTACCAGTACGGAAGTGATGGTCATTTCAACGTTCCGGGCAACCTAGGCCTCACTCTAGGGCGTTGTTCCACCAGATTGAATAGCTGGGCCTAAGAAATCAACGCCAGAAGCATAAAATTCAATATAAATATAACAGTTTTTCCATCGTATAAAACGAATAATTTCAACCAGCGTGAATGCTTATGGTCATTTCTACATTCCGAGCAACCTAGGCTTCACTCTAGGGCGTTGGTCCACCAGATAGAATAGTTAGAGCCTTAGAAGTCAGCGCCAGAAGCATAAAATTCAATAAATATGCAACAGTTTTTCCATCGTATAGCAGGAATAACTGCAAACAGTGTGAAAGTACTGGTCATTTCTACGTTCCGGATAACCTAGGCTTCACTCTAGGGCGCTGTTCCACCAGATCGAACAGTTAGGGCCTAAGAAGGCAACGCCAGAAGCATAAAATACAATATAAATACAACTGTTTTTCCATCTTATAAAACGAATAATTGCAACCAGTATGAAAGTTAACGTCATTCCTACTTTCCGGGCAACCTAGGCTTCACCCTAGGGCGTTGCTCAAACAGATTGAATAGTTAGGACCTTATAAGTCCATGCCCGAGGCATAAAATGCAATAAAAATACAACAGTTTTTCCATCATATAACAGGAATAATTGCAACCCGTGTGACAGTGATGGTCATTTGTACGTTCCAGGCAACCTAGGCTTCACCCCAGGTCGTTGTTCCACCAGATCGAATAGTTAGGGCCTAAGAAGTGAACGCCAGCAGCATAAAATACAATATAAATACAACAGTTCTTCCATCATATAAAACGAATAATTGCAACCAGTATGAAAGTTATGGTCATTTCTACGTTCCGGGCAACCCAGGCTTCACTCTATGGCGTTCTTCCACCACATCGAATAGCTACGGGCTCAGAAGTCAACGCCTGAAGCATAAAATACAACAAAAATACAACAGTCTTTCCATCCTATAACAGGAATAATTGCAACCAGTTTGAAAGTGATGGTCATTTCTACGTTCCGGGCAACCTAGGCTTCACTCTAGGGCGTTGCTCCACCAGATCGAATAGTTAGTGCCTTAGAAGTCAACGCCAGATGCATAAAATACAATATAAACACAACAGTTTTTCCATCGTATAAAACGAATAATTGCTACCAGTATGGAAGTGGTGGTCATTTCTACGTTCCGGGCAACCTAGGCCTCACTCTAGGGCGTTGTTCCACCAGATTGAATAGTTAGGGCCTAAGAAATCAACGCCAGAAGCATAAAATTCAATATAAATATAACAGTTTTTCCATCGTATAAAACGAATAATTTCATCCAGCGTGAATGTTATGGTCATTTCTACATTCCGAGCAACCTAGGCTTCACTCTAGGGCGTTGATCCACCAGATAGAATAGTTAGAGCCTTAGAAGTCAGCGCCAGAAGCATAAAATTCAATAAATATGCAACAGTTTTTCCATCGTATAGCAGGAATGACTGCAAACAGTGTGAAAGTACTGGTCATTTCTACGTTCCGGGTAACCTAGGCTTCACTCTAGTGCGTTGTTCCACCAGATCGAACAGTTAGGGCCTAAGAAGGCAACGCCAGAAGCATAAAATACAATATAAATATAACACTTTTTCCATCGTATAAAACGAATAATAGCAACCAGTGTGAAAGTTATGGTCATTTCTACGTTCCGGGCAACCTAGGCTTCACCCCAGGTCGTTGTTCCACCAGAACGAATAGTTAGGCCCTAAGATGTGAACGCCAGCTGCATAAAATACAATATAAATACAACAGCTATTCCATCATATACAACGAATAATTGCAACCAGTATGAATGTTATGGTCATTTCTGCGTTCCCGGCAACCCAGGCTTTACTCTATGGCGTTCTTCCACCACATCGAATAGCTACAGCCTCAGAAGTCAACGCCTGAAGCATAAAATACAATAAAAATACAACAGTCTTTCCATCCTATAACAGGAATAATTGGAACAAGTTTGAAAGTGATGGTCGTTTCTACGTTCCGAGCAACCTTGCCTTCACCCTAGGGCGTTGCTCCAACAAATTGAATAGTTAGGGCCTTAGAAGTCAGCGCCAGAAGCATAAAATTCAATAAAGATGCAACAGTTTTTCCATCGTATAGCAGGAATAACTGCAAACAGTGTGAAAGTACTGGTCATTTCTACGTTCCGGATAACCTAGGCTTCACTCTAGGGCGCTGTTCCACCAGATCGCACAGTTAGGGCCTAAGAAGGCAACGCCAGAAGCATAAAATACAATATAAATACAACTGTTTTTCCATCTTATAAAACGAATAATTGCAACCAGTATGAAAGTTAACGTCATTCCTACTTTCCGGGCAACCTAGGATTCACCCTAGGGCGTTGCTCTAACAGATTGAATAGTTAGGACCTTATAAGTCAATGCCCGAGGTATAAAATGCAATAAAAATACAACAGTTTTTCCATCATATAACAGGAATAATTGCAACCCGTGTGAAAGTGATGGTCATTTCTACGTTCCGGGCAACCCAGGCTTCACTCTATGGCGTTCTTCCACCACATCGAATAGCTACGGCCTCAGAAGTCAACGCCCGAAGCATAAAATACAATAAAAATACAACCGTCTTTCCATCCTATAACAGGAATAATTGCAACCAGTTTGAAAGTGATGGTCATTTCTACGTTCCGGGCAACCTAGGCTTCACTCTAGGGCGTTGCTCCACCAGATCGAATAGTTAGTGCCTTAGAAGTCAACGCCAGATGCATAAAATACAATATAAACACAACAGTTTTTCCATCGTATAAAACGAATAATTGCTACCAGTATGGAAGTGATGGTCATTTCTACGTTCCGGGCAACCTAGGCCTCACTCTAGGGCGTTGTTCCACCAGATTGAATAGTTAGGGCCTAAGAAATCAACGCCAGAAGCATAAAATTCAATATAAATATAACAGTTTTTCCATCGTATAAAACGAATAATTTCAACCAGTGTGAATGTTATGGTCATTTCTACATTCCGAGCAACCCAGGCTTCACTCTAGGGCGTTGATCCACCAGATAGAATAGTTAGGGCCTTAGAAGTCAGCGCCAGAAGCATAAAATTCAATAAAGATGCAACAGTTTTTCCATCGTATAGCAGGAATAACTGCAAACAGTGTGAAAGTACTGGTCATTTCTACGTTCCGGATAACCTAGTCTTCACTCTAGGGCGCTGTTCCACCAGATCGAACAGTTAGGGCCTAAGAAGGCAACGCCAGAAACATAAAATACAATATAAATACAACTGTTTTTCCATCTTATAAAACGAATAATTGCAACCAGTATGAAAGTTAACGTCATTCCTACTTTCCGGGCAACCTAGGCTTCACCCTAGGGCGTTGCTCTAACAGATTGAATAGTTAGGACCTTATAAGTCAATGCCCGAGGCATAAAATGCAATAAAAATACAACAGTTTTTCCATCATATAACAGGAATAATTGCAACCCGTGTAAAAGTGATGGTCATTTGTACGTTCCAGGCAACCTAGGCTTCACCCCAGGTCGTTGTTCCACCAGATCGGATAGTTAGGGCCTAAGAAGTGAACGCCAGCAGCATAAAATACAATATAAATACAACAGTTCATCCATCATATAAAACGAATAATTGCAACCAGTATGAAAGTTATGGCCATTTCTACGTTCCGGGCAACCCAGGCTTCACTCTATGGCGTTCTTCCACCACATCGAATAGCTACGGGCTCAGAAGTCAACGCCAGAAGCATAAAATACAACAAAAATACAACAGTCTTTCCATCCTATAACAGGAATAATTGCAACCAGTTTGAAAGTGATGGTCATTTCTACGTTCCGGGCAACCTAGGCTTCACTCTAGGGCGTTGCTCCACCACATCGAATAGTTAGTGCCTTAGAAGTCAACGCCAGATGCATAAAATACAATATAAACACAACAGTTTTTCCATCGTATAAAACGAATAATTGCTACCAGTACGGAAGTGATGGTCATTTCAACGTTCCGGGCAACCTAGGTCTCACTCTAGGGCGTTGTTCCACCAGATTGAATAGCTGGGCCTAAGAAATCAACGCCAGAAGCATAAAATTCAATATAAATATAACAGTTTTTCCATCGTATAAAACGAATAATTTCAACCAGCGTGAATGCTTATGGTCATTTCTACATTCCGAGCAACCTAGGCTTCACTCTAGGGCGTTGGTCCACCAGATAGAATAGTTAGAGCCTTAGAAGTCAGCGCCAGAAGCATAAAATTCAATAAATATGCAACAGTTTTTCCATCGTATAGCAGGAATAACTGCAAACAGTGTGAAAGTACTGGTCATTTCTACGTTCCGGATAACCTAGGCTTCACTCTAGGGCGCTGTTCCACCAGATCGAACAGTTAGGGCCTAAGAAGGCAACGCCAGAAGCATAAAATACAATATAAATACAACTGTTTTTCCATCTTATAAAACGAATAATTGCAACCAGTATGAAAGTTAACGTCATTCCTACTTTCCGGGCAACCTAGGCTTCACCCTAGGGCGTTGCTCAAACAGATTGAATAGTTAGGACCTTATAAGTCCATGCCCGAGGCATAAAATGCAATAAAAATACAACAGTTTTTCCATCATATAACAGGAATAATTGCAACCCGTGTGACAGTGATGGTCATTTGTACGTTCCAGGCAACCTAGGCTTCACCCCAGGTCGTTGTTCCACCAGATCGAATAGTTAGGGCCTAAGAAGTGAACGCCAGCAGCATAAAATACAATATAAATACAACAGTTCTTCCATCATATAAAACGAATAATTGCAACCAGTATGAAAGTTATGGTCATTTCTACGTTCCGGGCAACCCAGGCTTCACTCTATGGCGTTCTTCCACCACATCGAATAGCTACGGGCTCAGAAGTCAACGCCTGAAGCATAAAATACAACAAAAATACAACAGTCTTTCCATCCTATAACAGGAATAATTGCAACCAGTTTGAAAGTGATGGTCATTTCTACGTTCCGGGCAACCTAGGCTTCACTCTAGGGCGTTGCTCCACCAGATCGAATAGTTAGTGCCTTAGAAGTCAACGCCAGATGCATAAAATACAATATAAACACAACAGTTTTTCCATCGTATAAAACGAATAATTGCTACCAGTATGGAAGTGGTGGTCATTTCTACGTTCCGGGCAACCTAGGCCTCACTCTAGGGCGTTGTTCCACCAGATTGAATAGTTAGGGCCTAAGAAATCAACGCCAGAAGCATAAAATTCAATATAAATATAACAGTTTTTCCATCGTATAAAACGAATAATTTCAACCAGCGTGAATGTTATGGTCATTTCTACATTCCGAGCAACCTAGGCTTCACTCTAGGGCGTTGATCCACCAGATAGAATAGTTAGAGCCTTAGAAGTCAGCGCCAGAAGCATAAAATTCAATAAATATGCAACAGTTTTTCCATCGTATAGCAGGAATGACTGCAAACAGTGTGAAAGTACTGGTCATTTCTACGTTCCGGGTAACCTAGGCTTCACTCTAGTGCGTTGTTCCACCAGATCGAACAGTTAGGGCCTAAGAAGGCAACGCCAGAAGCATAAAATACAATATAAATATAACACTTTTTCCATCGTATAAAACGAATAATAGCAACCAGTGTGAAAGTTATGGTCATTTCTACGTTCCGGGCAACCTAGGCTTCACCCCAGGTCGTTGTTCCACCAGAACGAATAGTTAGGCCCTAAGATGTGAACGCCAGCTGCATAAAATACAATATAAATACAACAGCTATTCCATCATATACAACGAATAATTGCAACCAGTATGAATGTTATGGTCATTTCTGCGTTCCCGGCAACCCAGGCTTTACTCTATGGCGTTCTTCCACCACATCGAATAGCTACAGCCTCAGAAGTCAACGCCTGAAGCATAAAATACAATAAAAATACAACAGTCTTTCCATCCTATAACAGGAATAATTGGAACAAGTTTGAAAGTGATGGTCGTTTCTACGTTCCGAGCAACCTTGCCTTCACCCTAGGGCGTTGCTCCAACAAATTGAATAGTTAGGGCCTTAGAAGTCAGCGCCAGAAGCATAAAATTCAATAAAGATGCAACAGTTTTTCCATCGTATAGCAGGAATAACTGCAAACAGTGTGAAAGTACTGGTCATTTCTACGTTCCGGATAACCTAGGCTTCACTCTAGGGCGCTGTTCCACCAGATCGCACAGTTAGGGCCTAAGAAGGCAACGCCAGAAGCATAAAATACAATATAAATACAACTGTTTTTCCATCTTATAAAACGAATAATTGCAACCAGTATGAAAGTTAACGTCATTCCTACTTTCCGGGCAACCTAGGATTCACCCTAGGGCGTTGCTCTAACAGATTGAATAGTTAGGACCTTATAAGTCAATGCCCGAGGTATAAAATGCAATAAAAATACAACAGTTTTTCCATCATATAACAGGAATAATTGCAACCCGTGTGAAAGTGATGGTCATTTCTACGTTCCGGGCAACCCAGGCTTCACTCTATGGCGTTCTTCCACCACATCGAATAGCTACGGCCTCAGAAGTCAACGCCCGAAGCATAAAATACAATAAAAATACAACCGTCTTTCCATCCTATAACAGGAATAATTGCAACCAGTTTGAAAGTGATGGTCATTTCTACGTTCCGGGCAACCTAGGCTTCACTCTAGGGCGTTGCTCCACCAGATCGAATAGTTAGTGCCTTAGAAGTCAACGCCAGATGCATAAAATACAATATAAACACAACAGTTTTTCCATCGTATAAAACGAATAATTGCTACCAGTATGGAAGTGATGGTCATTTCTACGTTCCGGGCAACCTAGGCCTCACTCTAGGGCGTTGTTCCACCAGATTGAATAGTTAGGGCCTAAGAAATCAACGCCAGAAGCATAAAATTCAATATAAATATAACAGTTTTTCCATCGTATAAAACGAATAATTTCAACCAGTGTGAATGTTATGGTCATTTCTACATTCCGAGCAACCCAGGCTTCACTCTAGGGCGTTGATCCACCAGATAGAATAGTTAGGGCCTTAGAAGTCAGCGCCAGAAGCATAAAATTCAATAAAGATGCAACAGTTTTTCCATCGTATAGCAGGAATAACTGCAAACAGTGTGAAAGTACTGGTCATTTCTACGTTCCGGATAACCTAGTCTTCACTCTAGGGCGCTGTTCCACCAGATCGAACAGTTAGGGCCTAAGAAGGCAACGCCAGAAACATAAAATACAATATAAATACAACTGTTTTTCCATCTTATAAAACGAATAATTGCAACCAGTATGAAAGTTAACGTCATTCCTACTTTCCGGGCAACCTAGGCTTCACCCTAGGGCGTTGCTCTAACAGATTGAATAGTTAGGACCTTATAAGTCAATGCCCGAGGCATAAAATGCAATAAAAATACAACAGTTTTTCCATCATATAACAGGAATAATTGCAACCCGTGTAAAAGTGATGGTCATTTGTACGTTCCAGGCAACCTAGGCTTCACCCCAGGTCGTTGTTCCACCAGATCGGATAGTTAGGGCCTAAGAAGTGAACGCCAGCAGCATAAAATACAATATAAATACAACAGTTCATCCATCATATAAAACGAATAATTGCAACCAGTATGAAAGTTATGGCCATTTCTACGTTCCGGGCAACCCAGGCTTCACTCTATGGCGTTCTTCCACCACATCGAATAGCTACGGGCTCAGAAGTCAACGCCAGAAGCATAAAATACAACAAAAATACAACAGTCTTTCCATCCTATAACAGGAATAATTGCAACCAGTTTGAAAGTGATGGTCATTTCTACGTTCCGGGCAACCTAGGCTTCACTCTAGGGCGTTGCTCCACCACATCGAATAGTTAGTGCCTTAGAAGTCAACGCCAGATGCATAAAATACAATATAAACACAACAGTTTTTCCATCGTATAAAACGAATAATTGCTACCAGTACGGAAGTGATGGTCATTTCAACGTTCCGGGCAACCTAGGTCTCACTCTAGGGCGTTGTTCCACCAGATTGAATAGCTGGGCCTAAGAAATCAACGCCAGAAGCATAAAATTCAATATAAATATAACAGTTTTTCCATCGTATAAAACGAATAATTTCAACCAGCGTGAATGCTTATGGTCATTTCTACATTCCGAGCAACCTAGGCTTCACTCTAGGGCGTTGGTCCACCAGATAGAATAGTTAGAGCCTTAGAAGTCAGCGCCAGAAGCATAAAATTCAATAAATATGCAACAGTTTTTCCATCGTATAGCAGGAATAACTGCAAACAGTGTGAAAGTACTGGTCATTTCTACGTTCCGGATAACCTAGGCTTCACTCTAGGGCGCTGTTCCACCAGATCGAACAGTTAGGGCCTAAGAAGGCAACGCCAGAAGCATAAAATACAATATAAATACAACTGTTTTTCCATCTTATAAAACGAATAATTGCAACCAGTATGAAAGTTAACGTCATTCCTACTTTCCGGGCAACCTAGGCTTCACCCTAGGGCGTTGCTCAAACAGATTGAATAGTTAGGACCTTATAAGTCCATGCCCGAGGCATAAAATGCAATAAAAATACAACAGTTTTTCCATCATATAACAGGAATAATTGCAACCCGTGTGAAAGTGATGGTCATTTGTACGTTCCAGGCAACCTAGGCTTCACCCCAGGTCGTTGTTCCACCAGATCGAATAGTTAGGGCCCAAGAAGTGAACGCCAGCAGCATAAAATACAATATAAATACAACAGTTCTTCCATCATATAAAACGAATAATTGCAACCAGTATGAAAGTTATGGTCATTTCTACGTTCCGGGCAACCCAGGCTTCACTCTATGGCGTTCTTCCACCACATCGAATAGCTACGGGCTCAGAAGTCAACGCCTGAAGCATAAAATACAACAAAAATACAACAGTCTTTCCATCCTATAACAGGAATAATTGCAACCAGTTTGAAAGTGATGGTCATTTCTACGTTCCAGGCAACCTAGGCTTCACTCTAGGGCGTTGCTCCACCAGATCGAATAGTTAGTGCCTTAGAAGTCAACGCCAGATGCATAAAATACAATATAAACACAACAGTTTTTCCATCGTATAAAACGAATAATTGCTACCAGTATGGAAGTGGTGGTCATTTCTACGTTCCGGGCAACCTAGGCCTCACTCTAGGGCGTTGTTCCACCAGATTGAATAGTTAGGGCCTAAGAAATCAACGCCAGAAGCATAAAATTCAATATAAATATAACAGTTTTTCCATCGTATAAAACGAATAATTTCAACCAGCGTGAATGTTATGGTCATTTCTACATTCCGAGCAACCTAGGCTTCACTCTAGGGCGTTGATCCACCAGATAGAATAGTTAGAGCCTTAGAAGTCAGCGCCAGAAGCATAAAATTCAATAAATATGCAACAGTTTTTCCATCGTATAGCAGGAATGACTGCAAACAGTGTGAAAGTACTGGTCATTTCTACGTTCCGGGTAACCTAGGCTTCACTCTAGGGCGTTGTTCCACCAGATCGAACAGTTAGGGCCTAAGAAGGCAACGCCAGAAGCATAAAATACAATATAAATATAACACTTTTTCCATCGTATAAAACGAATAATAGCAACCAGTGTGAAAGTTATGGTCATTTCTACGTTCCGGGCAACCTAGGCTTCACCCCAGGTCGTTGTTCCACCAGAACGAATAGTTAGGCCCTAAGATGTGAACGCCAGCTGCATAAAATACAATATAAATACAACAGCTATTCCATCATATACAACGAATAATTGCAACCAGTATGAAAGTTATGGTCATTTCTGCGTTCCCGGCAACCCAGGCTTTACTCTATGGCGTTCTTCCACCACATCGAATAGCTACAGCCTCAGAAGTCAACGCCTGAAGCATAAAACACAATAAGAATACAACAGTCTTTCCATCCTATAACAGGAATAATTGCAACAAGTTTGAAAGTGATGGTCATTTCTACGTTCCAGGCAACCTAGGCGACACTCTAGGGCGTTACCCCACCACATCTAATAGCTACCGCCTTAGAAGTCAACGCTAGAAGCATAAAATACAATAAAAATGTAACAGTTTTTCCATCGTATAGCATGAATAATTGCAACGGGTGTGAATGTTATGGTCATTTCTACGTTCCGGGCAACCTAGGCTTGACTGTAGGGTGTTGCTCCACCAGATCGAATAGGTAGGGCCAAAGAAGTCAACGCCCGAAGCATAAAATACATAATAAATAGAACAGCTTTTCCATTGTATAAAACGAATAATTGCTACCAGTGTGAAAGTTATGTTCATTTCTACGTTCCGGGCAACCTAGGCTTCACTCTAGGGCGTTGCTCCACCAGATCGAATAGTTAGGGCCTAAGAAGTCAACGCCAGAAGCATAAAGTACAATATAAATATAACAGTTTTTCCATCGTATAAAACGAATAATAGCAACCAGTGTGAAAGTTCTGGTCATTTCTACGTTCCGGGCAACCCAGGCTTCACTCTAGGGCGTTGCTCCACCAGATCGAATAGTTAGGGCCTTCGAAGTCAACGCCCGAAGCATAAAATACAATAAATATACAAGAGTTTTTCCATCGTATAACAGGAATAATTGCAACCAGTGTGTAAGTGATGGTCATTTCTACGTTCTGAGCAACCTAGGCTTCACTCTAGAGCGTCGTTCCACCAGATCGAATAGTTAGGGCCTAAGAAGTCAACCCCACAAGCATAAAATACAATATAAATATAACAGTTTTTCCATCGTATAAAACGAATAATTGCAACAAGTATGAAAGTTGCGGTTATTTCTACTTTCCGGGCAACCTAGACTTCACCCTAGGGCGTTGCTCCAACAGATTGAATAGTTAGGGCCTTAGAAGTCAACGCCCGAAGCATAAAATACAATATAAATATAACAGCTTTTCCATCGTATAAAACAAATAATTGCAACCAGTATGAAAGGTATGGTCATTTCTACTTTCCGGGCAACCTAGGCTTCACCATAGGGCGTTGCTGCAACAGATTGAATAGTTAGGGCCTTAGAAGTCAACGCCCGAAGCATAAAATACAAAATAAATAGAACAGTTTTTCCATCGTATAAAACTAATAATTGCAACCAGTGTGAAAGTAATGGTCATTTCTACGTTCAGGGCAACCTAGGCTTCACTCTAGGGCGTTGCTCCACCACATCGAATAGCTACGGCCTTAGAAGTCAACGCCAGAAGCATAAAATACAGTATAAATACAACAGTTTTTCCATTGTATAGCATGACTAATTGCAACCAGTGCGAAAGCAACGATCATTTCGACGTTTCGGGCATCCTAGACTTAACTCTGAGGCGTTGCTCCACCAGATCGAAGAGTTAGGGTCTAAGAAGTCAACACGGGAAGCATAAAATACAATATAAATACAACAGCATTTCCATCGTAGGAAACGAATAATTGCAACCAGTATGAAAGTTATAGTCATCTCTACTTTCCGGGCAACCTAGGAACCATCCTAGTGCGTTGCTGCAACCGATTGAATAGTTAGGGCCTTAGAAGTCAACGCCCGAAGCATAAAATACAAAATAAATAGAACAGCTTTTCCATCGTATAAAACGTATAATTGCAACCAGTGTGAAAGTTATGGACATTTCTACATTCCGAGCAACCTAGGCTTCACTCTAGTGCGTTGCTCCACCAGATCGAATAGTTATGGACTTAGAAGTAAACGCCAGAAGCATAAAATACAATAAAGATGCAACAGTTTTTCCATCGTATAACAGGAATAATTGCAACCAGTGTGAAAGTAATGGTCAGTTCTACGTTCCGGGCAAACTAGGTTTCACTCTAGGGCGTTGCTCCACCAGATCGAATAGTTAGGGCCTATGAAGTCAACGCCAGAAGCATAAAATACGATATAAATACCACAGCTTTTCCGTCGTATAAAACGAATAATTGCAACCAGTGTGAAAGTTATGGTCATTTGTACGTACCGGGCAACCTAGGCCCCATTCTAGGGCGTTGCTCCACCAAATCGAATAGCTAGCGCGTCAGAAGTTAACGCCAGAAGCATAAAATACAATAAAGATGCAACAGTTTTTCCATCTTATATCAGGAATAGCTGCAACCAGTGTGAAAGTTATGGTCATTTCTACATTCCGAGCAACCTAGGTTTCACTCTAGGGCGTTGCTCCACCAGATCGAATAGTTAGGTCCTTAGAAGTCAACGCCAGATGCGTAAAATACAATATAAACACAACAGTTTTTCCATCGTATAAAACGAATAATTGCAACCAGTATGAAAGTTAACGTCATTCCTACTTTCCGGGCAACCTAGGCTTCACCCTAGGGCGTTGCTCTAACAGATTGAATAGTTAGGACCTTATAAGTCTATGCCCGAGGCATAAAATGCAATAAAAATACAACAGTTTTTCCATCATATAACAGGAATAATTGCAACCCGTGTAAAAGTGATGGTCATTTGTACGTTCCAGGCAACCTAGGCTTCACCCCAGGTCGTTGTTCCACCAGATCGGATAGTTAGGGCCTAAGAAGTGAACGCCAGCAGCATAAAATACAATATAAATACAACAGTTCTTCCATCATATAAAACGAATAATTGCAACCAGTATGAAAGTTATGGTCATTTCTACGTTCCGGGCAACCCAGGCTTCACTCTATGGCGTTCTTCCACCACATCGAATAGCTACGGGCTCAGAAGTCAACGCCTGAAGCATAAAATACAACAAAAATACAACAGTCTTTCCATCCTATAACAGGAATAATTGCAACCAGTTTGAAAGTTATGGTCATTTCTACGTTCCGGGCAACCTAGGCTTCACCCCAGGTCGTTGTTCCACCAGAACGAATAGTTAGGCCCTAAGATGTGAACGCCAGCTGCATAAAATACAATATAAATACAACAGCTATTCCATCATATACAACGAATAATTGCAACCAGTATGAATGTTATGGTCATTTCTGCGTTCCCGGCAACCCAGGCTTTACTCTATGGCGTTCTTCCACCACATCGAATAGCTACAGCCTCAGAAGTCAACGCCTGAAGCATAAAATACAATAAAAATACAACAGTCTTTCCATCCTATAACAGGAATAATTGGAACAAGTTTGAAAGTGATGGTCGTTTCTACGTTCCGAGCAACCTTGCCTTCACCCTAGGGCGTTGCTCCAACAAATTGAATAGTTAGGGCCTTAGAAGTCAGCGCCAGAAGCATAAAATTCAATAAAGATGCAACAGTTTTTCCATCGTATAGCAGGAATAACTGCAAACAGTGTGAAAGTACTGGTCATTTCTACGTTCCGGATAACCTAGGCTTCACTCTAGGGCGCTGTTCCACCAGATCGCACAGTTAGGGCCTAAGAAGGCAACGCCAGAAGCATAAAATACAATATAAATACAACTGTTTTTCCATCTTATAAAACGAATAATTGCAACCAGTATGAAAGTTAACGTCATTCCTACTTTCCGGGCAACCTAGGATTCACCCTAGGGCGTTGCTCTAACAGATTGAATAGTTAGGACCTTATAAGTCAATGCCCGAGGTATAAAATGCAATAAAAATACAACAGTTTTTCCATCATATAACAGGAATAATTGCAACCCGTGTGAAAGTGATGGTCATTTCTACGTTCCGGGCAACCCAGGCTTCACTCTATGGCGTTCTTCCACCACATCGAATAGCTACGGCCTCAGAAGTCAACGCCCGAAGCATAAAATACAATAAAAATACAACCGTCTTTCCATCCTATAACAGGAATAATTGCAACCAGTTTGAAAGTGATGGTCATTTCTACGTTCCGGGCAACCTAGGCTTCACTCTAGGGCGTTGCTCCACCAGATCGAATAGTTAGTGCCTTAGAAGTCAACGCCAGATGCATAAAATACAATATAAACACAACAGTTTTTCCATCGTATAAAACGAATAATTGCTACCAGTATGGAAGTGATGGTCATTTCTACGTTCCGGGCAACCTAGGCCTCACTCTAGGGCGTTGTTCCACCAGATTGAATAGTTAGGGCCTAAGAAATCAACGCCAGAAGCATAAAATTCAATATAAATATAACAGTTTTTCCATCGTATAAAACGAATAATTTCAACCAGTGTGAATGTTATGGTCATTTCTACATTCCGAGCAACCCAGGCTTCACTCTAGGGCGTTGATCCACCAGATAGAATAGTTAGGGCCTTAGAAGTCAGCGCCAGAAGCATAAAATTCAATAAAGATGCAACAGTTTTTCCATCGTATAGCAGGAATAACTGCAAACAGTGTGAAAGTACCGGTCATTTCTACGTTCCGGATAACCTAGTCTTCACTCTAGGGCGCTGTTCCACCAGATCGAACAGTTAGGGCCTAAGAAGGCAACGCCAGAAACATAAAATACAATATAAATACAACTGTTTTTCCATCTTATAAAACGAATAATTGCAACCAGTATGAAAGTTAACGTCATTCCTACTTTCCGGGCAACCTAGGCTTCACCCTAGGGCGTTGCTCTAACAGATTGAATAGTTAGGACCTTATAAGTCAATGCCCGAGGCATAAAATGCAATAAAAATACAACAGTTTTTCCATCATATAACAGGAATAATTGCAACCCGTGTAAAAGTGATGGTCATTTGTACGTTCCAGGCAACCTAGGCTTCACCCCAGGTCGTTGTTCCACCAGATCGGATAGTTAGGGCCTAAGAAGTGAACGCCAGCAGCATAAAATACAATATAAATACAACAGTTCATCCATCATATAAAACGAATAATTGCAACCAGTATGAAAGTTATGGCCATTTCTACGTTCCGGGCAACCCAGGCTTCACTCTATGGCGTTCTTCCACCACATCGAATAGCTACGGGCTCAGAAGTCAACGCCAGAAGCATAAAATACAACAAAAATACAACAGTCTTTCCATCCTATAACAGGAATAATTGCAACCAGTTTGAAAGTGATGGTCATTTCTACGTTCCGGGCAACCTAGGCTTCACTCTAGGGCGTTGCTCCACCACATCGAATAGTTAGTGCCTTAGAAGTCA
Organism: Calliopsis andreniformis; assembly: GCF_051401765.1. Lineage (NCBI taxonomy): Eukaryota > Metazoa > Arthropoda > Insecta > Hymenoptera > Andrenidae > Calliopsis > Calliopsis andreniformis. The sequence goes on along the minus strand of NW_027480435.1, from coordinate 10,105,595 downwards.
ACGCCAGATGCATAAAATACAATATAAACACAACAGTTTTTCCATCGTATAAAACGAATAATTGCTACCAGTACGGAAGTGATGGTCATTTCAACGTTCCGGGCAACCTAGGCCTCACTCTAGGGCGTTGTTCCACCAGATTGAATAGCTGGGCCTAAGAAATCAACGCCAGAAGCATAAAATTCAATATAAATATAACAGTTTTTCCATCGTATAAAACGAATAATTTCAACCAGCGTGAATGCTTATGGTCATTTCTACATTCCGAGCAACCTAGGCTTCACTCTAGGGCGTTGGTCCACCAGATAGAATAGTTAGAGCCTTAGAAGTCAGCGCCAGAAGCATAAAATTCAATAAATATGCAACAGTTTTTCCATCGTATAGCAGGAATAACTGCAAACAGTGTGAAAGTACTGATCATTTCTACGTTCCGGATAACCTAGGCTTCACTCTAGGGCGCTGTTCCACCAGATCGAACAGTTAGGGCCTAAGAAGGCAACGCCAGAAGCATAAAATACAATATAAATACAACTGTTTTTCCATCTTATAAAACGAATAATTGCAACCAGTATGAAAGTTAACGTCATTCCTACTTTCCGGGCAACCTAGGCTTCACCCTAGGGCGTTGCTCAAACAGATTGAATAGTTAGGACCTTATAAGTCCATGCCCGAGGCATAAAATGCAATAAAAATACAACAGTTTTTCCATCATATAACAGGAATAATTGCAACCCGTGTGAAAGTGATGGTCATTTGTACGTTCCAGGCAACCTAGGCTTCACCCCAGGTCGTTGTTCCACCAGATCGAATAGTTAGGGCCCAAGAAGTGAACGCCAGCAGCATAAAATACAATATAAATACAACAGTTCTTCCATCATATAAAACGAATAATTGCAACCAGTATGAAAGTTATGGTCATTTCTACGTTCCGGGCAACCCAGGCTTCACTCTATGGCGTTCTTCCACCACATCGAATAGCTACGGGCTCAGAAGTCAACGCCTGAAGCATAAAATACAACAAAAATACAACAGTCTTTCCATCCTATAACAGGAATAATTGCAACCAGTTTGAAAGTGATGGTCATTTCTACGTTCCGGGCAACCTAGGCTTCACTCTAGGGCGTTGCTCCACCAGATCGAATAGTTAGTGCCTTAGAAGTCAACGCCAGATGCATAAAATACAATATAAACACAACAGTTTTTCCATCGTATAAAACGAATAATTGCTACCAGTATGGAAGTGGTGGTCATTTCTACGTTCCGGGCAACCTAGGCCTCACTCTAGGGCGTTGTTCCACCAGATTGAATAGTTAGGGCCTAAGAAATCAACGCCAGAAGCATAAAATTCAATATAAATATAACAGTTTTTCCATCGTATAAAACGAATAATTTCAACCAGCGTGAATGTTATGGTCATTTCTACATTCCGAGCAACCTAGGCTTCACTCTAGGGCGTTGATCCACCAGATAGAATAGTTAGAGCCTTAGAAGTCAGCGCCAGAAGCATAAAATTCAATAAATATGCAACAGTTTTTCCATCGTATAGCAGGAATGACTGCAAACAGTGTGAAAGTACTGGTCATTTCTACGTTCCGGGTAACCTAGGCTTCACTCTAGGGCGTTGTTCCACCAGATCGAACAGTTAGGGCCTAAGAAGGCAACGCCAGAAGCATAAAATACAATATAAATATAACACTTTTTCCATCGTATAAAACGAATAATAGCAACCAGTGTGAAAGTTATGGTCATTTCTACGTTCCGGGCAACCTAGGCTTCACCCCAGGTCGTTGTTCCACCAGAACGAATAGTTAGGCCCTAAGATGTGAACGCCAGCTGCATAAAATACAATATAAATACAACAGCTATTCCATCATATACAACGAATAATTGCAACCAGTATGAAAGTTATGGTCATTTCTGCGTTCCCGGCAACCCAGGCTTTACTCTATGGCGTTCTTCCACCACATCGAATAGCTACAGCCTCAGAAGTCAACGCCTGAAGCATAAAACACAATAAGAATACAACAGTCTTTCCATCCTATAACAGGAATAATTGCAACAAGTTTGAAAGTGATGGTCATTTCTACGTTCCAGGCAACCTAGGCGACACTCTAGGGCGTTACCCCACCACATCTAATAGCTACCGCCTTAGAAGTCTACGCTAGAAGCATAAAATACAATAAAAATGTAACAGTTTTTCCATCGTATAGCATGAATAATTGCAACGGGTGTGAATGTTATGGTCATTTCTACGTTCCGGGCAACCTAGGCTTGACTGTAGGGTGTTGCTCCACCAGATCGAATAGGTAGGGCCAAAGAAGTCAACGCCCGAAGCATAAAATACATAATAAATAGAACAGCTTTTCCATTGTATAAAACGAATAATTGCTACCAGTGTGAAAGTTATGTTCATTTCTACGTTCCGGGCAACCTAGGCTTCACTCTAGGGCGTTGCTCCACCAGATCGAATAGTTAGGGCCTAAGAAGTCAACGCCAGAAGCATAAAGTACAATATAAATATAACAGTTTTTCCATCGTATAAAACGAATAATAGCAACCAGTGTGAAAGTTCTGGTCATTTCTACGTTCCGGGCAACCCAGGCTTCACTCTAGGGCGTTGCTCCACCAGATCGAATAGTTAGGGCCTTCGAAGTCAACGCCCGAAGCATAAAATACAATAAATATACAAGACTTTTTCCATCGTATAACAGGAATAATTGCAACCAGTGTGTAAGTGATGGTCATTTCTACGTTCTGAGCAACCTAGGCTTCACTCTAGAGCGTCGTTCCACCAGATCGAATAGTTAGGGCCTAAGAAGTCAACCCCACAAGCATAAAATACAATATAAATATAACAGTTTTTCCATCGTATAAAACGAATAATTGCAACAAGTATGAAAGTTGCGGTTATTTCTACTTTCCGGGCAACCTAGACTTCACCCTAGGGCGTTGCTCCAACAGATTGAATAGTTAGGGCCTTAGAAGTCAACGCCCGAAGCATAAAATACAATATAAATATAACAGCTTTTCCATCGTATAAAACAAATAATTGCAACCAGTATGAAAGGTATGGTCATTTCTACTTTCCGGGCAACCTAGGCTTCACCATAGGGCGTTGCTGCAACAGATTGAATAGTTAGGGCCTTAGAAGTCAACGCCCGAAGCATAAAATACAAAATAAATAGAACAGTTTTTCCATCGTATAAAACTAATAATTGCAACCAGTGTGAAAGTAATGGTCATTTCTACGTTCAGGGCAACCTAGGCTTCACTCTAGGGCGTTGCTCCACCACATCGAATAGCTACGGCCTTAGAAGTCAACGCCAGAAGCATAAAATACAGTATAAATACAACAGTTTTTCCATTGTATAGCATGACTAATTGCAACCAGTGCGAAAGCAACGATCATTTCGACGTTTCGGGCATCCTAGACTTAACTCTGAGGCGTTGCTCCACCAGATCGAAGAGTTAGGGTCTAAGAAGTCAACACGGAAAGCATAAAATACAATATAAATACAACAGCATTTCCATCGTAGGAAACGAATAATTGCAACCAGTATGAAAGTTATAGTCATCTCTACTTTCCGGGCAACCTAGGAACCATCCTAGTGCGTTGCTGCAACCGATTGAATAGTTAGGGCCTTAGAAGTCAACGCCCGAAGCATAAAATACAAAATAAATAGAACAGCTTTTCCATCGTATAAAACGTATAATTGCAACCAGTGTGAAAGTTATGGACATTTCTACATTCCGAGCAACCTAGGCTTCACTCTAGTGCGTTGCTCCACCAGATCGAATAGTTATGGACTTAGAAGTAAACGCCAGAAGCATAAAATACAATAAAGATGCAACAGTTTTTCCATCGTATAACAGGAATAATTGCAACCAGTGTGAAAGTAATGGTCAGTTCTACGTTCCGGGCAAACTAGGTTTCACTCTAGGGCGTTGCTCCACCAGATCGAATAGTTAGGGCCTATAAAGTCAACGCCAGAAGCATAAAATACGATATAAATACCACAGCTTTTCCGTCGTATAAAACGAATAATTGCAACCAGTGTGAAAGTTATGGTCATTTGTACGTACCGGGCAACCTAGGCCCCATTCTAGGGCGTTGCTCCACCAAATCGAATAGCTAGCGCGTCAGAAGTTAACGCCAGAAGCATAAAATACAATAAAGATGCAACAGTTTTTCCATCTTATATCAGGAATAGCTGCAACCAGTGTGAAAGTTATGGTCATTTCTACATTCCGAGCAACCTAGGTTTCACTCTAGGGCGTTGCTCCACCAGATCGAATAGTTAGGTCCTTAGAAGTCAACGCCAGAAGCATAAAATACGGTATAAATACAACAGCTTTTCCATCGTATAAAAGGAATAATTGCAAACAGTGTGAAAGTAATGGTCATTTCTACGTTCCGGACAACCTAGGCTCCACTCTACGGCGTTGTTCCACCAGATCGAATAGTTAGGGCCTAAGAAGTCAACACCAGAAGCATAAAATACAATATAAATACAACAGCATTGCCATCGTATATAATGTATATTTGCAAACAGTGTGAAAGTAATGGACATTTCTACGTACCGGGAAACCTAGGCCCCATTCTAGGGCGTTGCTCCACCAAACCGAATAGCTAGCGCCTTAGAAGTCAACGCCAGAAGCATAAAATACAATATAGATGCAAAAGTTTTTCCATCGTATAACAGGAATAACTGCAAACAGTATGAAAGTACTGGTCATTTCTACGTTCCGGGTAACCTAGGTTTCACTCTAGGGCGTTGCTCCTCCATATCGAATTGCTAGGGACTTAGAATTCAACGCCATAAGAATAAAATACAATATAAGTACAACAGTTTTTCCATCGTATAAAATGAATAATTGCAACCAGTGTGAAAGTTATGGTCATTTCTACATTTGGAGCAACCTAGGTTTCACTCTAGGGCGTTGCTCCACCTGATCGAATAGTTAGGGCCTTAGAAGTCAACGCCAGAAGCATAAAATACAATAAAGATGCAACAGTTTTTCCATCGTATAACAGGAATGACTGCAAACAGTGTGAAAGTACTGGTCATTTCTACGTTCCGGGTAACCTAGGTTTCACTCTAGGGCGATGCTCCACCAGATGATATAGCTAGGGACTTAGAATTCAACGCAATAAGTACAAAATACAATATAAATATAACAGATTTTCCACCGTATAAAACGAATATTAGCAACCAGTGTGAAAGTTATGGTCATTTCAACTTTCCGGGCAATCTATGCTTCACTCTAGGGCGTTGCTCCTCCAGATCAATCAGTTACGGCCTTAGAAGTCAACGCCAGAAGCATAAAATACAATAAAGATGCAACAGTTTTTCCATCGTATAACAGGAATAACTGCAAACAGTGTGAAAGTACTGGTCATTTCTACGTTCCGGGTATCCTAGGTTTCACTCTAGGGCGTTGCTCCACCAGATCAAATAGCTAGGGACTTAGAATTCAACGCCATAAGTATAAAATACAATATAAATATAACAGTTTTTCCATCATATAAAACGAATATTAGCAAACAGTGTGAAAGTACTGGTCATTTCTACGATCCGGGCAACCTAGGCTTCGCTTTAGGGCGTTGCTCCACCAGATCAAATAGTTAGGGCCTAAGAAGTCAACGCCGGAAGCATAAAATGCAACATAAATACAACAGATTTTCCATCGTATATAATGTATATTTGCAAACAGTGTGAAAGTAATGGACATTTCTACGTACCGGGCAACCTAGGCCCCATTCTAGGGCGTTGCTCCACCAAATCGAATAGCTAGCGCGTCAGAAGTTAACGCCAGAAGCATAAAATACAATAAAGATGCAGCAGTTTTTCCATCTTATATCAGGAATAGCTGCAAACAGTGTGAAAGTACTGGTCATTTCTACGTTCCGGGTAACCTAGGATTCACACTAGGGCGTTGCTCCACCAGATCAAATAGCTAGGGACTTAGAATTCAACGCCATAATTATAAAATACTATATAAATATAACAGTTTTTCCATCGTATAAAACGAATATTAGCAACCAGTGTGAAAGTTATGGTCATTTCAACGTTCCGGGCAATCTAGGCTCCACACTAGGGTGTTGCTCCTCCAGATCAATCAGTTAGGGCCTTAGAAGTCAACGCCCGAAGCATAAAACGCAAAATAAATACAACAGTTTTTCCATTGTATAAAAAGATTGATAGCAACCAGTGTGGAAGTTATGGTCACTTCTGCGTTCCGGGCAACCTAGGCTTCACTTTAGGGCGTTGCTCCACCAGATCAAATAGTTAGGGCCTAAGAAGTCAACGCCAGAAGCATAAAATGCAACATAAATACAACAGATTTTCCATCGTATATAATGTATATTTGCAAACAGTGTGAAAGTAATGGACATTTCTACGTACCGGGCAACCTAGGCCCCATTCTAGGGCGTTGCTCCACCAAACCGAATAGTTAGCGCCTTAGAAGTGAACGCCAGAAGCATAAAATACAATATAGATACAAAAGTTTTTCCATCGTATAACCGGAATAACTGCAAACAGTATGAAAGTACTGGTCATTTCTACGTTCCGGGTAACCTAGGTTTCACTCTAGGGCGTTGCTCCACCATATCGAATAGCTAGGGACTTAGAATTCAACGCCATAAGAATAAAATACAGTATAAGTACAACAGTTTTTCCATCGTATAAAATGAATAATTGCAACCAGTGTGAAAGTTATGGTCATTTCTACATTTCGAGCAACCTAGGTTTCACTCTAGGGCGTTGCTCCACCTGATCGAATAGTTAGGGCCTTAGAAGTCAACGCCAGAAGCATAAAATACAATACAGATGCAACAGTTTTTCCATCGTATAACAGGAATAACTGCAAACAGTGTGAACGTACTGGTCATTTCTACGTTCCGGGTAACCTAGGTTTCACTCTAGGGCGATGCTCCACCAGATCAAATAGCTAGGGACATAGAATTCAACGCCATAAGTATAAAATACAATATAAATATAACAGATTTTCCACCGTATAAAACGAATATTAGCAACCAGTGTGGAAGTTATGGTCATTTCAACTTTCCGGGCAATCTATGCTTCACTCTAGGGCGTTGCTCCTCCAGATCAATCAGTTACGGCCTTAGAAGTCAACGCCAGAAGCATAAAATACAATAAAGATGCAACAGTTTTTCCATCGTATAACAGGAATAACTGCAAACAGTGTGAAAGTACTGGTCATTTCTACGTTCCGGGTATCCTAGGTTTCACTCTAGGGCGTTGCTCCACCAGATCAAACAGTTAGGGCCTTAGATGTCAACGCCAGAAGCATAAAATACAATAAAGGTGCAACAGTTTTTCCATCGTATAACAGGAATAACTGCAACCAGTGTGAAAGTACTGGTCATTTCTACGTTCCGGGTAACCTAGGTTTCACTCTAGGGCGTTGCTCCACGAGATCGAAAAGCTAGGGCCTTAGAAGTCAACGCCCGAAGCATAAAACGCAAAATAAATACAACAGTTTTTCCATTGTATAAAAAGATTGATAGCAACCAGTGTGGAAGTTATGGTCACTTCTACGTTCCGGGCAACCTAGGCTTCACTTTAGGGCGTTGCTCCACCAGATCAAATAGTTAGGGCCTAAGAAGTCAACGCCAGAAGCATAAAATGCAACATAAATACAACAGATTTTCCATCGTATATAATGTATATTTGCAAACAGTGTGAAAGTAATGGACATTTCTACGTACCGGGCAACCTAGGCCCCATTCTAGGGCGTTGCTCCACCAAACCGAATAGCTAGCGCCTTAGAAGTGAACGCCAGAAGCATAAAATACAATATAGATGCAAAAGTTTTTCCATCGTATAACCGGAATAACTGCAAACAGTATGAAAGTACTGGTCATTTCTACGTTCCGGGTAACCTAGGTTTCACTCTAGGGCGTTGCTCCACCATATCGAATAGCTAGGGACTTAGAATTCAACGCCATAAGAATAAAATACAATATAAGTACAACAGTTTTTCCATCGTATAAAATGAATAATTGCAACCAGTGTGAAAGTTATGGTCATTTCTACATTTCGAGCAACCTAGGTTTCACTCTAGGGCGTTGCTCCACCTGATCGAATAGTTAGGGCCTTAGAAGTCAACGCCAGAAGCATAAAATACAATACAGATGCAACAGTTTTTCCATCGTATAACAGGAATAACTGCAAACAGTGTGAACGTACTGGTCATTTCTACGTTCCGGGTAACCTAGGTTTCACTCTAGGGCGATGCTCCACCAGATCAAATAGCTAGGGACATAGAATTCAACGCCATAAGTATAAAATACAATATAAATATAACAGATTTTCCACCGTATAAAACGAATATTAGCAACCAGTGTGAAAGTTATGGTCATTTCAACTTTCCGGGCAATCTATGCTTCACTCTAGGGCGTTGCTCCTCCAGATCAATCAGTTACGGCCTTAGAAGTCAACGCCAGAAGCATAAAATACAATAAAGATGCAACAGTTTTTCCATCGTATAACAGGAATAACTGCAAACAGTGTGAAAGTACTGGTCATTTCTACGTTCCGGGTATCCTAGGTTTCACTCTAGGGCGTTGCTCCACCAGATCAAACAGTTAGGGCCTTAGATGTCAACGCCAGAAGCATAAAATACAATAAAGGTGCAACAGTTTTTCCATCGTATAACAGGAATAACTGCAACCAGTGTGAAAGTACTGGTCATTTCTACGTTCCGGGTAACCTAGGTTTCACTCTAGGGCGTTGCTCCACGAGATCGAAAAGCTAGGGACTTAGAATTCAACGCCAGAAGAATAAAATACAATATAAGTCCAACAGTTTTTCCATCGTATAAAATGAATAATTGCAACCAGTGTGAAAGTGATGGTCATTTCAACATTTCGAGCAACCTAGTCTTCACTCTAGGGCGTTGCTCCACCTGATCGAATAGTTAGGGCCTTAGAAGTCAACGCCAGAAGCATAAAATACAATAAAGGTGCAACAGTTTTTCCATCGTATAACAGGAATAACTGCAAACAGTGTTAAAGTACTGGTCATTTCTACGTTCCGGGTAACCTAGGTTTCGCTCTAGGGCGTTGCTCCACCAGATCGAATAGCTAGGGACTTAGAATTCAACGCCATAAGAATAAAATGCAATATAAATATAACAGTTTTTCCATCGTATAAAACGAATATTAGCAACCAGAGTGAAAGTTATGGTCATTTCAACGTTCCGGGCAATCTGGGCTTCACAGTAGGGCGTTGCTCCTCCAGATCAATCAGTTAGGGCCTTAGAAGTAAACGCCCGAAGCATAAAATGCAGAATAAATAGAACAGTTTTTCCATTGTATAAAACGAATAATTGCTACCAGTGTAAAAGTTATGGTCATTTCTACGTTCCGGACAACCTAGGCTTCACCCTAGGGCGTTCTTCCACCAGATCGAATAGTTAGGGCCTAAGAAGTGAACGCCTGAGGCATAAAATACAATATAAAAGCAACAGGTTTTCCATCGTATAAAACGAATAATTGCAACCAGTATGAAACTTATGGTCATTTCTACTTTCCGGGCAACCTAGGCTTCACTCTATGGCGTTCTACCAGCACATCGAATAGCTACGGCCACAGAAGTCAACGCCTGAAGTATAAAATACAATAAAAATACAACAGTCTTTCCATCCTATAACAGGAATAGTTGCAACCCGTGTGAAAGTGATGGTCATTTCTACGTTCCAGGCAACCTAGGCTTCACTCTAGGGCGTTGTTGCACCAGATCGAATAGTTCGGGCCTAAGAAGTCAACGCCAGAAGCATAAAATACAATATAAATATAACAGTTTTTCCATCGTATAAAACGAATAATAGAAACCAGTGTGAAAGTTATGGTCATTTCTACGTTCCGGGCAACCTAGGCTTCACTCCAGGGCGTTCTCCACCAGATCAAACAGTTAGGGCCTTAGAAGTCAACGCCCGAAGCATAAAATACAAAATAAATAGAACGGTTTTTCCATTGTATAAAACGAATAAATGCTACCAGTGTAAAAGTTATGGTCTTTTCTACGTTCTGGGCAACCTAGGCTTCAATCTAGGGCGTTGCTCCACCAGATCGAATAGTTAGGGCCTTAGAAGTCAACGCCCGAAGCATAAAATACAAAATAATTGAAACAGTTCTTCCATCGTATAAAACGAATAATTGCTACCAGTGTGAAAGTAATGGTCATTTCTACGTACCGGGCAACCTAGGCTCCACTATAGGGCGTTGCTCCACCAAATCGAATAGCTAGGGCCATAGAAGTCAACGCCAGAAGCATAAAATATAAAATAAAAAGAACAGTTTTTCCATCGTATACAACGAATAATTGCTACCAGTGTGAAAGTTATGGTTATTTCTACTTTCCGGGCAACCTAGGCTTCACCCTATGGCGTTGTTCCACCAGATGGAATAGTTAGGGCCTAAGAAGTCAACGCCAGTAGCATAAAATACGATATAAATACAACAGCTTTTCCATCGTATAAGACGAATAATTGCAACCAGTTTGAAAGTGATGGTCATTTCGTCGTACCGGGCAACCTAGGCCTCACTCTAGGGCGTTGCTCCACCTGATCGAATAGTTAGGGCCTTAGAAGTCAACGCCCGAAGCATAAAATACAAAATAAATAGAACAGTTTTTCCATCGTATAAAACGAATAATTGCTACCAGTGTGAAAGTTATGGTCATTTCTACTTTCCGGGCAAACTACGCTTCACCCTAGGGCGTTGTTCCACCAGATGGAATAGTTAGGGCCTAAGAAGTCAACGCCAGAAGCATAAAATACGATATAAATACAACAGCTTTTCCATTGTATAAAACGAATAATTGCAACCAGTGTGAAAGTTATGGTCATTTCTACGTTCCGGGCAACCTAGGCTTCACCCAATGGCGTTGCTCCAACAGATTGAATAGTTAGGTCCTTAGAAGTCAATGCCCGAAGCATAAAATGCAATAAATATACAACAGCATTGCCATCGTATAAAAGTAATAATTGCAAACAGTGTGAAAGATATGGACATTTCTACGTTCCGGGCAACCTAGGCTTCACTCTATGGCGTTCATCCACCACATCGAATAGCTACGGCCTCAGAAGTCAACGCGTGAAGCATAAAATACAATAAAAATACAACAGTCTTTCCATCCTATAACAGGAATAGTTGCAACCCGTGTGAAAGTGATGGTCATTTCTACGTTCCAGGCAACCTAGGCTTCACTCTAGGGTGTTGTTCCACCAGATCGAATAGCTAGGGCCTAAGAGGTTAACGCCAGAAGCATAAAATACAATATAAATATAACAGTTTTTCCATCGTATAAAACGAATAATAGCAACCAGTGTGAAAGTTATGGTCATTTCTACGTTCCGGGCAACCTAGGCTTCACTCTAGGGCGTTGCTCCACCAGATCAAACAGTTAGGGCCTTAGATGTCAACGCCAGAAGCATAAAATACAATAAAGGTGCAACAGTTTTTCCATCGTATAACAGGAATAACTGCAACCAGTGTGAAAGTACTGGTCATTTCTACGTTCCGGGGTAACCTAGGTTTCACTCTAGGGCGTTGCTCCACGAGATCGAAAAGCTAGGGACTTAGAATTCAACGCCAGAAGAATAAAATACAATATAAGTACAACAGTTTTTCCATCGTATAAAATGAATATTCGCATACATTGTGAAAGTAATGGTCATTTCTACATTCCGAGCAACCTAGGCGTCACTCTAGGGCGTTGCTCCACCACATCTAATAGCTACGGCATTAGAAGTCAACGCCAGAGGCATAAAATACAATATAAATACAACAGCTTTTCCATCGTATAAAACGAATGATTGCAACCAGTGTGAAAGTAATGGTCATTTCTACATTCCGAGCAACCTAGGCTTCACTCTAGGGCGCTGCTCCACCAGATCGAATAGTTAGGTCCTTAGATGTCAACGCCAGAAGCATAAAATACGATATAAATACAACAGCTTTTCCATCGTATAAAAGGAATAATTGCAAACAGTGTGAAAGTAATGGACATTTCTACGATCCGGGCAACCTAGGCTTCTCTCTATGGCGTTGTTCCACCAGATCGAATAGTTAGGGCCTTAGAATTCAACGCCAGAAGCATAAAATACGATATAAATACAACAGCTTTTCCATCGTATAAAACGAATAATTGCAACCAGTTTGAAAGTGATGGTCATTTCTACGTACCGGGCAACCTAGGCTTCATTCTAGGGCGTTGCTCCACCAGATCAAACAGTTAGGGCCTTAGAAGTCAATGCCCGAAGCATAAAATGCAATAAAAATACAACAGTTTTTCCATCATATAACCGGAATAATTGCAACCAGTTTGAAAGTGATGGTCATTTCTACGTTCCGGGCAACCTAGGCTACACCCTGGGGCGTTGCTCCAACAGATGAATAGTTAGGGCCTTAGAAGTCAATGCCCGGAGCATAAAATGCAATAAAAATACAACAGTTTTTCCGTCATATAACAGGAATAATTGCAACCAGTTTGAAAGTGATGGTCATTTCTACGTTCCGGGAATCCTCGGCTTCACTCTAGGGCGTTGCTACGCCAGATCGAATAGTTAGGTCCTTAGATGTCAACGCCAGAAGCATAAAATACGATATGAATACAACAACTTTTCCATCGTATAAAAGGAATAATTGCAAACAGTGTGAAAGTAATGGTCATTTCTACGATCCGGGCAACCTAGGCTTCACTCTACGGCGTTGTTCCACCAGATCGAATAGTTAGGGCCTAAGAAGTCAACGCCAGAAGCATAAAATACAATATAAATCTAACAGTTTTTCCATCGTATAAAACGAATAATAGCAACCAGTGTGAAAGTTATGGTCATTTCTACGTTCCGGGCAACCTAGGTTTCACTCTAGGGCGTTGCTCCACCAGATCAAACAGTTAGTGCATTAGAAGTCAAGGCCAGAAGCATAAAATACAATATAAATGCAACAGTTTTACCATCGTATAAAAAGGAATAATTGCAGCCAGTATGAAAGTTAACGTCATTTCTTCTTTCCGGGCAACCTAGGCTTCACCCTTGGGCGTTGCTCCAACAGATTGAATAGTTAGGGCCTTAGAAGTCAACGCCGGAAGCATAAAATGCAATAAAAATACAACAGTTTTTCCATCGTATAAAACGAATGAATGCAACCAGTATGAAAGTTATGGTCATTTCTACGTTCCGTGCAACCTAGGCTTCACTCTATGGCGTTCTTCCACTACATCGAATAGCAACGGCCTCAGTAGTCAACGCCTGAAGCATAAAATACAATAAAAATACAACAGTCTTTCCGTCCTATAACAGGAATAATTGCAACCCGTGTGAAAGTGATGGTCATTTGTACGTTCTAGGCAACCTAGGCTTCACTGTAGGGCGTTCTTCCACCAGATCGAATTGTTAGGCCCTAAGAAGTCAACGCCAGAATCATAAAATACAATAAAGATGCAACAGCTTTACCATCGTATTAAACGAATACTTTCAACCAGTGTGAATGTTATGGTCATTTCTACATTCCGAGCAACCTAGGCTTCACTCTAGGGCGTTGATCCAACAGTTTGAATAGTCAGTGCCTTAGAAGTCAACGCCAGAAGCATAAAATACAATATATATACAACAGATTTTCCATCGTATAAAACGAATGATTGCAACCAGTGTGAAAGTAATGGTCATTTCTACATTCCGAGCAACCTAGGCTTCACTCTAGGGCGCTGCTCCACCAGATCGAATAGTTAGGTCCTTAGATGTCAACGCCAGAAGCATAAAATACGATATAAATACAACAGCTTTTCCATCGTATAAAAGGAATAATTGCAAACAGTGTGAAAGTAATGGTCATTTCTACGATGCGGGCAACCTAGGCTTCACTCTACGGCGTTGTTCCACCAGATCGAATAGTTAGGGCCTAAGAAGTCAACGCCAGAAGCATAAAATACAATATAAATATAACAGTTTTTCCATCGTATAAAACGAATAATAGCAACCAGTGTGAAAGTTATGGTAATTTCTACGTTCCGGGCAACCTAGGCTTCACTCTAGGGCGTTGCTCCACCAGATCATACAGGTAGGGCCTTAGAAGTCAACGCCCGAAGCATAAAATACAAAATAAATATAACAGTTTTTCCATCGTATAAAACGAATAATAGCAACCAGTGTGAAAGTTATGGTCATTTCTACGTTCCGGGCAACATAGGCTTCACTCTACGGTGTTGTTCCACCAGATCGAATAGTTAGGGCCTAAGAAGTGAACGCCAGAAGCATAAAATATAATATAAATATAACAGTTTTTCCACCGTATAAAACGAATAATAGCAACCAGTGTGAAAGTTATGGTCATTTCTACGTTCCGGGCAACCTAGGATTCACTATACGGTGTTGTTCCACAAGATCGCATAGTTAGGGCCTAAGAAGTGAACGCCAGAAGCATAAAATACAATATAAATATAACAGTTTTTCCATCGTATAAAACGAATAATAGCAACCAGTGTGAAAGTTATGGTCATTTCTACGTTCCGGGCAACCTAGGCTTCACTCTAGGGCGTTGCTCCACCAGATCAAACAGTTAGGGCCTAAGAAGTGAACGCCAGAAGCATAGAATACAATATAAATATAACAGTTTTTCTATCGTATAAAACGAATAATAGCAACCAGTGTGAAAGTTATAGTCATTTCTACGTTCCGGGCAACCTAGGCTTCACTCTACGGTGTTGTTCGACCAGATCGAATAGTTAGGGCCTAAGAAGTGAACGCCAGAAGCATAAAATACAATATAAATACAACAGATTTTCCATCGTATAAAACGAATGTTTGCAACCAGTGTGAAAGTTATGGTCATTTCTACGTTCCGGGCAACCTAGGCTTCACTCTAAGGCGTTGCTCCACCAGATCAAACAGTTAGGGCTTTAGAAGTCAACGCCCGAAACATAAAATACACAATAAATAGAACGGTTTTTCCATTGTATAAAACGAATAATTGCTGCCAGTGTGAAAGTTATGGTCATTTCTACGTTCCGGGCAACCTAGGATTCACTATACGGTGTTGTTCCACAAGATCGCATAGTTAGGGCCTAAGAAGTGAACGCCAGAAGCATAAAATACAATATAAATATAACAGTTTTTCCATCGTATAAAACGAATAATAGCAACCAGTGTGAAAGTTATGGTCATTTCTACGTTCCGGGCAACCTAGGCTTCACCCTAGGGCGTTGCTCCAACAGATTGAATAGTTAGGGACTTAGAAGTCAACGCCCCAACCATAAAATGCAAAATAAATACGAGAGTGTTTCCATCATATAACAGGAATAATTGCAACCAGTTTGAAAGTGATAGCCAATTCTACGTTCCGGGCACCCTAGGTGTCACTCTAGGGCGTTGCTCCACCACATCTAATAGCTACGGCATTAGAAGTCAACGCCAGAGGCTTAAAATACAATATAAATACAACAGATTTTCCATCGTATAAAACGAATGTTTGCAACCAGTGTGAAAGTAATGGTCATTTCTACATTCCGAGCAACCTAGGCTTTACTCTAGGGCGCTGCTCCACCAGATCGAATAGTTAGGTCCTTAGATGTCAACGCCAGAAGCATAAAATACGATATAAATACAACAGCTTTTCCATCGTATAAAAGGAATAATTGCAAACCGTGTGAAAGTAAGAGTGAATTCTACGATACGGGCAACCTAGGCTTCATTCTAAGGCGTTGCTCCACCAGATAAACAGTTAGGGCTTTATAAGTCAACGACCGAAGCATAAAATACAAAATAAATAGAACAGTTTTTCCATTGTATAAAACGAATCATTGCAACCAGTGTGAAAGTTATAGTCATTTCTACGTTCCGGGCAACCTAGGCTTCACTCTAGGGCGTTGCTCCACCAGATCAAACAGTTAGGGCCTTAGAAGTCAACGCCCGAAGCATAAAATACAAAATAAATAGAACAGCTTTTCCATTGTATAAAACGAATAATTGCTGCCATTGTAAAAGTTATAGTCATTTCTACGTTCCGGGCAACCTAGGCTTCACCCTAGGGCGTTGCTCCAACAGATTGAATAGTTAGGGACTTAGAAGTCAACGCCCCAACCATAAAATGCAGAAAAAATACGAGAGTGTTTCCATCATATAACAGGAATAATTGCAACCAGTTTGAAAGTGATGGCCAATTCTACGTTCCGGGTAACCTTGGTTTCACTCCAGGGCGTTGCTCCACCAGATCGAATAGTTACGGCCTAAGAAGTCAACGCCAGAAGCATAAAATACGATATAAATACATCAGCTTTTCCATCGTATAAAACGAATAATTGCAACCAGTGTGACAGATATGGTCATTTCTACGTTCCGAGCACCCTAGGCGTCACTCTAGGGCGTTGCTCCACCACATCTAATAGCTACGGCATTAGAAGTCAACGCCAGAGGCATAAAATACAATATAAATACAACAGCTTTTCCATCGTATAAAACGAATGATTGCAACCAGTGTGAAAGTAATGGTCATTTCTACATTCCGAGCAACCTAGGCTTCACTCTAGGGCGCTGCTCGACCAGATCAAACAGTTAGGGCCTTAGAAGTCAACGCCCGAAGCATAAAATACAAAATAAATGTAACAGTTTTGCCATCGTATAAAACGAATAATAGCAACCAGTGTGAAAGTTATGGTCATTTCTACGTTCCGGGCAACCTAGGCTTCACTCTACGGTGTTGTTCCACCAGATCGAATAGTTAGGGCCTAAGAAGTGAACGCCAGAAGCATAAAATACAATATAAATATAACAGTTTTTCCATCGTATAAAACGAATAATAGCAACCAGTGTGAAAGTTATGGTCATTTCTACGTTCTGGGCAACCTAGGCTTCACTCTACGGTGTTGTTCCACCAGATCGAATAGTTAGGGCCTAAGAAGTGAACGCCAGAAGCATAAAATACAATATAAATATAACAGCTTTTCCATCGTATAAAACGAATAATAGCAACCAGCGTGAAAGTTATGGTCATTTCTACGTTCCGGGCAACCTAGGCTTCACCCTAGGGCGTCGTTCCCCCTGATGGAATAGTTAGGGCCTAAGAAGTCAACGCCAGAAGCATAAAATACGATATAAATACAACAGCTTTTCCATCGTATAAAACGAATAATTGCAACCAGTTTGAAAGTGATGGTCATTTCTACGTTCCGGCAACCTAGGCATCACTCTAGGGTGTTGCTCCACCAGATCGAATAGTTAGTGCCTTAGAAGTCAACGCCAGAAGCATAAAACACAATATATATACAACAGTTTTTACATCGTATAAAACGAATAATTGCAACCAGTATGAAAGTTATGGTCATTTCTACGTTCCGGGCAATCTAGGCTTCACTCTGTGTCGTTCTTCCACTACATCGAATAGCAACGGCCTCAGAAGTCAACGCGTGAAGCATAAAATACAATAAAAATACAACAGTCTTTCCATCCTATAACAGGAATAGTTGCAACCCGTGTGAAAGTGATGGTCATTTCTACGTTCCAGGCAACCTAGGCTTCACTCTAGGGTGTTGTTCCACCAGATCGAATAGCTAGGGCCTAAGAAGTTAACGCCAGAAGCATAAAATACAATATAAATATAACAGTTTTTCCATCGTATAAAACGAATAATAGCAACCAGTGTGAAAGTTATGGTCATTTCTACGTTCCGGGCAACCTAGGCTTCACTCTAGGGCGTTGCTCCACCAGATCAAACAGTTAGGGCCTTAGATGTCAACGCCAGAAGCATAAAATACAATAAAGGTGCAACAGTTTTTCCATCGTATAACAGGAATAACTGCAACCAGTGTGAAAGTACTGGTCATTTCTACGTTCCGGGGTAACCTAGGTTTCACTCTAGGGCGTTGCTCCACGAGATCGAAAAGCTAGGGACTTAGAATTCAACGCCAGAAGAATAAAATACAATATAAGTACAACAGTTTTTCCATCGTGTAAAATGAATATTCGCATACATTGTGAAAGTAATGGTCATTTCTACATTCCGAGCAACCTAGGCGTCACTCTAGGGCGTTGCTCCACCACATCTAATAGCTACGGCATTAGAAGTCAACGCCAGAGGCATAAAATACAATATAAATACAACAGCTTTTCCATCGTATAAAACGAATGATTGCAACCAGTGTGAAAGTAATGGTCATTTCTACATTCCGAGCAACCTAGGCTTCACTCTAGGGCGCTGCTCCACCAGATCGAATAGTTAGGTCCTTAGATGTCAACGCCAGAAGCATAAAATACGATATAAATACAACAGCTTTTCCATCGTATAAAAGGAATAATTGCAAACAGTGTGAAAGTAATGGACATTTCTACGATCCGGGCAACCTAGGCTTCTCTCTATGGCGTTGTTCCACCAGATCGAATAGTTAGGGCCTAAGAATTCAACGCCAGAAGCATAAAATACGATATAAATACAACAGCTTTTCCATCGTATAAAACGAATAATTGCAACCAGTTTGAAAGTGATGGTCATTTCTACGTACCGGGCAACCTAGGCTTCATTCTAGGGCGTTGCTCCACCAGATCAAACAGTTAGGGCCTTAGAAGTCAATGCCCGAAGCATAAAATGCAATAAAAATACAACAGTTTTTCCATCATATAACCGGAATAATTGCAACCAGTTTGAAAGTGATGGTCATTTCTACGTTCCGGGCAACCTAGGCTACACCCTGGGGCGTTGCTCCAACAGATGAATAGTTAGGGCCTTAGAAGTCAATGCCCGGAGCATAAAATGCAATAAAAATACAACAGTTTTTCCGTCATATAACAGGAATAATTGCAACCAGTTTGAAAGTGATGGTCATTTCTACGTTCCGGGAATCCTCGGCTTCACTCTAGGGCGTTGCTACGCCAGATCGAATAGTTAGGTCCTTAGATGTCAACGCCAGAAGCATAAAATACGATATGAATACAACAACTTTTCCATCGTATAAAAGGAATAATTGCAAACAGTGTGAAAGTAATGGTCATTTCTACGATCCGGGCAACCTAGGCTTCACTCTACGGCGTTGTTCCACCAGATCGAATAGTTAGGGCCTAAGAAGTCAACGCCAGAAGCATAAAATACAATATAAATATAACAGTTTTTCCATCGTATAAAACGAATAATAGCAACCAGTGTGAAAGTTATGGTCATTTCTACGTTCCGGGCAACCTAGGTTTCACTCTAGGGCGTTGCTCCACCAGATCAAACAGTTAGTGCATTAGAAGTCAATGCCAGAAGCATAAAATACAATATAAATGCAACAGTTTTACCATCGTATAAAAAGGAATAATTGCAGCCAGTATGAAAGTTAACGTCATTTCTTCTTTCCGGGCAACCTAGGCTTCACCCTTGGGCGTTGCTCCAACAGATTGAATAGTTAGGGCCTTAGAAGTCAACGCCGGAAGCATAAAATGCAATAAAAATACAACAGTTTTTCCATCGTATAAAACGAATGAATGCAACCAGTATGAAAGTTATGGTCATTTCTACGTTCCGTGCAACCTAGGCTTCACTCTATGGCGTTCTTCCACTACATCGAATAGCAACGGCCTCAGTAGTCAACGCCTGAAGCATAAAATACAATAAAAATACAACAGTCTTTCCGTCCTATAACAGGAATAATTGCAACCCGTGTGAAAGTGATGGTCATTTGTACGTTCTAGGCAACCTAGGCTTCACTGTAGGGCGTTCTTCCACCAGATCGAATTGTTAGGCCCTAAGAAGTCAACGCCAGAATCATAAAATACAATAAAGATGCAACAGCTTTACCATCGTATTAAACGAATACTTTCAACCAGTGTGAATGTTATGGTCATTTCTACATTCCGAGCAACCTAGGCTTCACTCTAGGGCGTTGATCCAACAGTTTGAATAGTCAGTGCCTTAGAAGTCAACGCCAGAAGCATAAAATACAATATATATACAACAGATTTTCCATCGTATAAAACGAATGATTGCAACCAGTGTGAAAGTAATGGTCATTTCTACATTCCGAGCAACCTAGGCTTCACTCTAGGGCGCTGCTCCACCAGATCGAATAGTTAGGTCCTTAGATGTCAACGCCAGAAGCATAAAATACGATATAAATACAACAGCTTTTCCATCGTATAAAAGGAATAATTGCAAACAGTGTGAAAGTAATGGTCATTTCTACGATGCGGGCAACCTAGGCTTCACTCTACGGCGTTGTTCCACCAGATCGAATAGTTAGGGCCTAAGAAGTCAACGCCAGAAGCATAAAATACAATATAAATATAACAGTTTTTCCATCGTATAAAACGAATAATAGCAACCAGTGTGAAAGTTATGGTAATTTCTACGTTCCGGGCAACCTAGGCTTCACTCTAGGGCGTTGCTCCACCAGATCATACAGGTAGGGCCTTAGAAGTCAACGCCCGAAGCAATAAAATACAAAATAAATATAACAGTTTTTCCATCGTATAAAACGAATAATAGCAACCAGTGTGAAAGTTATGGTCATTTCTACGTTCCGGGCAACCTAGGCTTCACTCTAGGGCGTTGCTCCACCAGATCAAACAGTTAGGGCCTAAGAAGTGAACGCCAGAAGCATAAAATACAATATAAATATAACAGTTTTTCTATCGTATAAAACGAATAATAGCAACCAGTGTGAAAGTTATAGTCATTTCTACGTTCCGGGCAACCTAGGCTTCACTCTACGGTGTTGTTCGACCAGATCGAATAGTTAGGGCCTAAGAAGTGAACGCCAGAAGCATAAAATACAATATAAATACAACAGATTTTCCATCGTATAAAACGAATGTTTGCAACCAGTGTGAAAGTTATGGTCATTTCTACGTTCCGGGCAACCTAGGCTTCACTCTAAGGCGTTGCTCCACCAGATCAAACAGTTAGGGCTTTAGAAGTCAACGCCCGAAACATAAAATACACAATAAATAGAACGGTTTTTCCATTGTATAAAACGAATAATTGCTGCCAGTGTGAAAGTTATGGTCATTTCTACGTTCCGGGCAACCTAGGATTCACTATACGGTGTTGTTCCACAAGATCGCATAGTTAGGGCCTAAGAAGTGAACGCCAGAAGCATAAAATACAATATAAATATAACAGTTTTTCCATCGTATAAAACGAATAATAGCAACCAGTGTGAAAGTTATGGTCATTTCTACGTTCCGGGCAACCTAGGCTTCACCCTAGGGCGTTGCTCCAACAGATTGAATAGTTAGGGACTTAGAAGTCAACGCCCCAACCATAAAATGCAAAATAAATACGAGAGTGTTTCCATCATATAACAGGAATAATTGCAACCAGTTTGAAAGTGATGGCCAATTCTACGTTCCGGGCACCCTAGGTGTCACTCTAGGGCGTTGCTCCACCACATCTAATAGCTACGGCATTAGAAGTCAACGCCAGAGGCTTAAAATACAATATAAATACAACAGATTTTCCATCGTATAAAACGAATGTTTGCAACCAGTGTGAAAGTAATGGTCATTTCTACATTCCGAGCAACCTAGGCTTTACTCTAGGGCGCTGCTCCACCAGATCGAATAGTTAGGTCCTTAGATGTCAACGCCAGAAGCATAAAATACGATATAAATACAACAGCTTTTCCATCGTATAAAAGGAATAATTGCAAACCGTGTGAAAGTAAGAGTGAATTCTACGATACGGGCAACATAGGCTTCACTCTACGGCGTTGTTCCACAAGATCGAATAGTTAGGGCCTAAGAAGTCAACGCCAGAAGCATAAAATACAATATAAATATAACAGTTTTTCCATCGTATAAAACGAATAATAGCATCCAGTGTGAAAGTTATGGTCATTTCTACGTTCCGGGCAACCAAGGCTTCACTCTAGGGCGCTGCTCCACCAGATCAAACAGTTAGGGCCTTAGAAGTCAACGCCCGAAGCATAAAATACAAAATAAATAGAACAGTTTTTCCATTGTATAAAACGAATAATTGCTGCCAGTGTGAAAGTTATGGTCATTTCTACGTTCCGGGCAACCTAGGCTTCATTCTAAGGCGTTGCTCCACCAGATAAACAGTTAGGGCTTTATAAGTCAACGACCGAAGCATAAAATACAAAATAAATAGAACAGTTTTTCCATTGTATAAAACGAATAATTGCAACCAGTGTGAAAGTTATAGTCATTTCTACGTTCCGGGCAACCTAGGCTTCACTCTAGGGCGTTGCTCCACCAGATCAAACAGTTAGGGCCTTAGAAGTCAACGCCCGAAGCATAAAATACAAAATAAATAGAACAGCTTTTCCATTGTATAAAACGAATAATTGCTGCCATTGTAAAAGTTATAGTCATTTCTACGTTCCGGGCAACCTAGGCTTCACCCTAGGGCGTTGCTCCAACAGATTGAATAGTTAGGGACTTAGAAGTCAACGCCCCAACCATAAAATGCAGAAAAAATACGAGAGTGTTTCCATCATATAACAGGAATAATTGCAACCAGTTTGAAAGTGATGGCCAATTCTACGTTCCGGGTAACCTTGGTTTCACTCCAGGGCGTTGCTCCACCAGATCGAATAGTTACGGCCTAAGAAGTCAACGCCAGAAGCATAAAATACGATATAAATACATCAGCTTTTCCATCGTATAAAACGAATAATTGCAACCAGTGTGACAGATATGGTCATTTCTACGTTCCGAGCACCCTAGGCGTCACTCTAGGGCGTTGCTCCACCACATCTAATAGCTACGGCATTAGAAGTCAACGCCAGAGGCATAAAATACAATATAAATACAACAGCTTTTCCATCGTATAAAACGAATGATTGCAACCAGTGTGAAAGTAATGGTCATTTCTACATTCCGAGCAACCTAGGCTTCACTCTAGGGCGCTGCTCGACCAGATCAAACAGTTAGGGCCTTAGAAGTCAACGCCCGAAGCATAAAATACAAAATAAATGTAACAGTTTTGCCATCGTATAAAACGAATAATAGCAACCAGTGTGAAAGTTATGGTCATTTCTACGTTCCGGGCAACCTAGGCTTCACTCTACGGTGTTGTTCCACCAGATCGAATAGTTAGGGCCTAAGAAGTGAACGCCAGAAGCATAAAATACAATATAAATATAACAGTTTTTCCATCGTATAAAACGAATAATAGCAACCAGTGTGAAAGTTATGGTCATTTCTACGTTCTGGGCAACCTAGGCTTCACTCTAAGGCGTTGCTCCACCAGATCAAACAGTTAGGGCTTTAGAAGTCAACGCCCGAAGCATAAAATACACAATAAATAGAACGGTTTTTCCATTGTATAAATCGAATAATTGCTACCAGTGTAAAAGTTATGGTCATTTCTGCGTTCCGAGCAACCTAGGCTTCACCCTAGGGCGTTGCTCCAACAGATTGAATAGTTAGGGACTTAGAAGTCAACGCCTCAACCATAAAATGCAAAATAAATGCGAGAGTGTTTCCATCATATAACAGGAATAATTGCAACCAGTTTGAAAGTGATGGCCAATTCTACGTTCCGGGCACCCTAGGTGTCACTCTAGGGCGTTGCTCCACCACATCTAATAGCTACGGCATTAGAAGTCAACGCCAGTGGCTTAAAATACAATATAAATACAACAGCTTTTCCATCGTATAAAACGAATGATTGCAACCAGTGTGAAAGTAATGGTCATTTCTACATTCCGAGCAACCTAGGCTTTACTCTAGGGCGCTGCTCCACCAGATCGAATAGTTAGGTCCTTAGATGCCAACGCCAGAAGCATAAAATACGATATAAATACAACAGCGTTTCCATCGTATAAAAGGAATAATTGCAAACCGTGTGAAAGTAATGGTGATTTCTACGATACGGGCAACATAGGCTTCACTCTACGGCGTTGTTCCACCAGATCGAATAGTTAGGGCCTAAGAAGTCAACGCCAGAAGCATAAAATACAATATAAATATAACAGTTTTTCCATCGTATAAAACGAATAATAGCAACCAGTGTGAAAGTTATGGTCATTTCTACGTTCCGGGCAACCTAGGCTTCACTCTAGGGCGTTGCTCCACCAGATCAAACAGTTAGGCCCTTAGAAGTCAACGCCCGAAGCATAAAATACAAAATAAATAGAACAGTTTTTCCATTGTATAAAACGAATAATTGCTGCCAGTGTGAAAGTTATGGTCATTTCTACGTTCCGGGCAACCTAGGCTTCATTCTAAGGCGTTGCTCCACCAGATAAACAGTTAGGGCTTTAGAAGTCAACGACCGAAGCATAAAATACAAAATAAATAGAACAGTTTTTCCATTGTATAAAACGAATAATAGCAACCAGTTTGAAAGTGATGGTCATTTCTACGTACCGGGCAACCTAGGCTTCATTCTAGGGCGTTGTTCCACCAGATCAAACAGTTAGGGCCTTAGAAGTCAATACCCAAAGCATAAAATGCAATAAAAATACATCAGTTTTTCCATCATATAACCGGAATAATTGCAACCAGTGTGAAAGTTATGGTCATTTCTACGTTCCGGGCAACCTAGGCTTCACTCTACGGTGTTGTTCCACCAGATCGAATAGTTAGGGCCTAAGAAGTGAACGCCAGAAGCATAAAATACAATATAAATATAACAGCTTTTCCATCGTATAAAACGAATAATAGCAACCAGCGTGAAAGTTATGGTCATTTCTACGTTCCGGGCAACCTAGGCTTCACCCTAGGGCGTCGTTCCCCCTGATGGAATAGTTAGGGCCTAAGAAGTCAACGCCAGAAGCATAAAATACGATATAAATACAACAGCTTTTCCATCGTATAAAACGAATAATTGCAACCAGTTTGAAAGTGATGGTCATTTCTACGTTCCGGCAACCTAGGCATCACTCTAGGGTGTTGCTCCACCAGATCGAATAGTTAGTGCCTTAGAAGTCAACGCCAGAAGCATAAAACACAATATATATACAACAGTTTTTACATCGTATAAAACGAATAATTGCAACCAGTATGAAAGTTATGGTCATTTCTACGTTCCGGGCAATCTAGGCTTCACTCTGTGTCGTTCTTCCACTACATCGAATAGCAACGGCCTCAGAAGTCAACGCCTGAAGCATAAAATACAATAAAAATACAACAGCCTTTCCGTCCTATAACAGGAATAATTGCAACCCGTGTGAAAGTGATGGTCATTTGTACATTCCAGGCAACCTAGGCTTCACTCTAGGGCGTTGTTCCACCAGATCGAATTGTTAGGCCCTAAGAAGTCAACGCCAGAAGCATAAGATACAATATAAATATATCAGTTTTTCCATCGTATAGAACGAATAATAGCAACCAGTGTGAAAGTTATGGTCATTTCTACGTTCCGGGCAACCTAGGCTTCACTCTAGGGCGTTGCTCGACCAGAACAAACAGCTGGGGCCTTAGAAGTCAACGCCCGAAGCATAAAATACAATATAAACACAACAGTTTTTATATCGTATAAAACGAATAATTGCAACCAGTATGAATGTTAACGACATTTCTACTTTCCGGGCAACCTAGGCTTCACCCTAGGGCGTTGCTCCAACAGATTGAATAGATAGGGCCTTAGAAGTCAACGCCGGAAGCATAAAATGCAATAAAAATACAACAGTTTTTCCATCGTATAAAAGGATTAATTGCAACCAGTTTGCAAGTGATGGTCATTTCTACGTTCCGGGCAACCTAGGCTTCACTCTGGGGCGTTGCTCCACCAGGTCGAATAGTTAGGGCCTTAGAAGTCAACGCCCGAAGCATAAAATACAAAATAAAAAGAACAGTTTTTCCATTGTATAAAACGAATAATTGCTACCAGTGTAAAAGTTATGGTCATTTCTTCGTTCCGAGCAACCTAGGCTTCACCCTAGGGCGTTGCTCCAACAGATTGAATAGTTAGGGACTTAGAAGTCAACGCCCGAACCATAAAATGCAGAATAAATACGAGAGTGTTTCCATCATATAACACGAATAATTGCAACCAGTTTGAAAGGGATGGCCAATTCTACGTTCCGGGCACCCTAGGCGTTACTCTAGGGCGTTGCTCCACCACATCTAATAGCTACGGCATTAGAAGTCAACGCCAGAAGCATAAAATACAATATAAATACAACAGTTTTTCCATCGTATAAAAAGGAATAATTGCAACCAGTATGAAAGTTAACGCCATTTCTTCTTTCCGGGCAACCTAGGCTTCACCCTTGGGCGTTGCTCCAACAGATTGAATAGTTAGGGCCTTAGAAGTCAACGCCCGAATCATAAAATACAAAATAAATAGAACAGTTTTTCCATTGTATAAAACGAATAAATGCTGCCAGTGTAAAAGTTATAGTCATTTCTACGATCCGGGTAACCTAGGCTTCACCCTAGGGCGTCGTTCCCCCTGATGGAATAGTTAGGGCCTAAGAAGTCAACGCCAGAAGCATAAAATACGATATAAATACAACAGCTTTTCCATCGTATAAAAGGATTAATTGCAACCAGTTTGCAAGTGATGGTGATTTCTACGATACGGGCAACATAGGCTTCACTCTACGGCGTTGTTCCACCAGATCGAATAGTTAGGGCCTAAGAAGTCAACGCCAGAAGCATAAAATACGATATAAATACAACAGCTTTTCCATCGTATAAAACGAATAATTGCAACCAGTTTGAAAGTGATGGTCATTTCTACGTACCGGGCAATCTAGGCTTCACTCTATGTCGTTCTTCCACTACATCGAATAGCAACGGCCTCAGAAGTCAACGCCTGAAGCATAAAATACAATAAAAATACAACAGTCTTTCCGTCCTATAACAGGAATAATTGCAACCCGTGTGAAAGTGATGGTCATTTGTACATTCCAGGCAACCTAGGCTTCACTCTAGGGCGTTGTTCCACCAGATCGAATTGTTAGGCCCTAAGAAGTCAACGCCAGAAGCATAAGATACAATATAAATATATCAGTTTTTCCATCGTATAGAACGAATAATAGCAACCAGTGTGAAAGTTATGGTCATTTCTACGTGCCGGGCAACCTAGGCTTCACTCTAGGGCGTTGCTCGACCAGATCAAACAGCGGGGGCCTTAGAAGTCAACGCCCGAAGCATAAAATACAATATAAACACAACAGTTTTTATATCGTATAAAACGAATAATTGCAACCAGTATGAATGTTAACGACATTTCTACTTTCCAGGCAACCTAGGCTTCACCCTAGGGCGTTGCTCCAACAGATTGAATAGATAGGGCCTTAGAAGTCAACGCCGGAAGCATAAAATGCAATAAAAATACAACAGTTTTTCCATCGTATAAAAGGATTAATTGCAACCAGTTTGCAAGTGATGGTGATTTCTACGATACGGGCAACATAGGCTTCACTCTACGGCGTTGTTCCACCAGATCGAATAGTTAGGGCCTAAGAAGTCAACGCCAGAAGCATAAAATACGATATAAATACAACAGCTTTTCCATCGTATAAAACGAATAATTGCAACCAGTTTGAAAGTGATGGTCATTTCTACGTACCGGGCAACCTAGGCTTCATTCTAGGGCGTTGTTCCACCAGATCAAACAGTTAGGGCCTTAGAAGTCAATACCCAAAGCATAAAATGCAATAAAAATACATCAGTTTTTCCATCATATAACCGGAATAATTGCAACCAGTGTGAAAGCTATGGTCATTTCTACGTTCCGGGCAACCTAGGCTTCACTCTACGGTGTTGTTCCACCAGATCGAATAGTTAGGGCCTAAGAAGTGAACGCCAGAAGCATAAAATACAATATAAATATAACAGCTTTTCCATCGTATAAAACGAATAATAGCAACCAGCGTGAAAGTTATGGTTATTTCTACGTTCCGGGCAACCTAGGCTTCACTCTACGGTGTTGTTCGACCAGATCGAATAGTTAGGGCTAACAAGTGAACGCCAGAGCATAAAATACAATATAAATATGACAGCTTTTCCATCACATAAAACGAATAATAGCAACCAGTGTGAAAGTTATGGTCATTTCTACGTTCCGGGCAACCTAGGCTTCACTCTAAGGCGTTGCTCCACCAGATCAAACAGTTAGGGCTTTAGAAGTCAACGCCCCAAGCATAAAATACAAAATAAATAGAACAGTTTTTACATTGTATAAAACGAATAATTGCTACCAGTGTAAAAGCTATGGTCATCTCTACGTTCCGAGCAACCTAGGCTTCACCCTAGGGCGTTGCTCCAACAGATTGAATAGTTAGGGACTTAGAAGTCAACGCCCGAACCATAAAATGCAGAATAAATACGAGAGTGTTTCCATCATATAACAGGAATAATTGCAACCAGTTTGAAAGGGATGGCCAATTCTACGTTCCGGGCACCCTAGGCGTCACTCTAGGGCGTTGCTCCACCACATCTAATAGCTACGGCATTAGAAGTCAACGCCAGAGGCATAAAATACAATATAAATACAACAGCTTTTCCAGCGTATAAAACGAATGATTGCAACCAGTGTGAAAGTAACGGTCATTTCTACATTCCGAGCAACCTAGGCTTCATTCTAGGGCGTTGTTCCACCAGATCAAACAGTTAGGGCCTTAGAAGTCAATACCCAAAGCATAAAATGCAATAAAAATACATCAGTTTTTCCATCATATAACCGGAATAATTGCAACCAGTTTGAAAGTGATGGTCATTTCTACGTTCCTGGCAACCTGGGCTACATCCTGGGGCGTTGCTCCAACAGATTGAATAGTTAGGGCCTTAGAAGTCAACGCCGGAAGCATAAAATGCAATAAAAATACAACAGTTTTTCCATCGTATAAAACGAATAAATGCAACCAGTATGAAAGTTATGGTCATTTCTACGTTCCGGGCAACCTAGGCTTCACTCTATGGCGTTCTTCCACTACATCGAATAGCAACGGCCTCAGAAGTCAACGCCTGAAGCATAAAATACGATATAAATACAACAGCTTTTCCATCGTATAAATGGAATAATTGCAAACCGTGTGAAAGTAATGGTGATTTCTACGATACGGGCAACATAGGCTTCACTCTATGGCGTTGTGCGACCAGATCGAATAGTTAGGGCCTAACAGGTGAACGCCAGAAGCATAAAATACAATATAAATATAACAGCTTTTCCACCGTATAAAACGAATAATAGCAACCAGTGTGAAAGTTATGGTCATTTCTACGTTCCGGGCCACCTAGTCTTCACTCTAAGGCGTTGCTCCACCAGATCAAACAGTTAGGGCTTTAGAAGTCAACGCCCGAAGCATAAAATACAAAATAAATAGAACAGTTTTTCCATTGTATAAAACGAATAATTGCTACCAGTGTAAAAGGTATGGTCATTTCTACGTTCCGAGCAACCTAGGCTTCACCCTAGGGCGTTGCTCCAACAGATGGAATAGTTAGGGACTTAGAAGTCAACGCCCCAACCATAAAATGCAAAATAAATACGAGAGTGTTTCCATCATATAACAGGAATAACTGCAACCAGTTTAAAAGTGATGGCCAACTCTACGTTCCGGGCACCCTAGGCGTCACTCTAGGGCGTTGCTCCACCACATCTAATAGCTACGGCATTAGAAGTCAACGCGAGAGGCATAAAATACAAAATAAATAGAACAGTTTTTCCATTGTATAAAACGAATAATTGCTGCCAGTGTAAAAGTTATAGTCATTTCTACGTTCCGGGCAACCTAGGCTTCACCCTAGGGCGTTGTTCCACCTGATGGAATAGTTAGGGCCTAAGAAGTCAACGCCAGAAGCATAAAATACGATATAAATACAACAGCTTTTCCATCGTATAAAACGAATAATTGCAACCAGTTTGAAAGTGATGGTCATTTCTACGTTCCGGGAAACCTCGGCTTCACTCTAGGGCGTTGCTCCGCCAGATCGAATAGTTAGTGCATTAGAAGTCAACGCCAGAAGCATAAAATACAATATAAATACAACAGTTTTTCCATCGTATAAAAAGGAATAATTGCAACCAGTATGAAAGTTAACGCCATTTCTTCTTTCCGGGCAACCTAGGCTTCACCCTTGGGCGTTGCTCCAACAGATTGAATAGTTAGGGCCTTAGAAGTCAACGCCCGAAGCATAAAATACAAAACAAATAGAACAGTTTTTCCATTGTATAAAACGAATAAATGCTGCCAGTGTAAAAGTTATAGTCATTTCTACGTTCCGGGCAACCTAGGCTTCACCCTAGGGCGTCGTTCCCCCTGATGGAATAGTTAGGGCCTAAGAAGTCAACGCCAGAAGCATAAAATACGATATAAATACAACAGCTTTTCCATCGTATAAAACGAATAATTGCAACCAGTTTGAAAGTGATGGTCATTTCTACGTTCCGGCAACCTAGGCTTCACTCTAGGGTGTTGCTCCACCAGATCGAATAGTTAGTGCCTTAGAAGTCAACGCCAGAAGCATAAAACACAATATATATACAACAGTTTGTACATCGTATAAAACGAATAATTGCAACCAGTATGAAAGTTATGGTCATTTCTACGTTCCGGGCAATCTAGGCTTCACTCTATGTCGTTCTTCCACTACATCGAATAGCAACGGCCTCAGAAGTCAACGCCTGAAGCATAAAATACAATAAAAATACAACAGCCTTTCCGTCCTATAGCAGGAATAATTGCAACCCGTGTGAAAGTGATGGTCATTTGTACATTCCAGGCAACCTAGGCTTCACTCTAGGGCGTTGTTCCACCAGATCGAATTGTTAGGCCCTAAGAAGTCAACGCCAGAAGCATAAGGTACAATATAAATATATCAGTTTTTCCATCGTATAGAACGAATAATAGCAACCAGTGTGAAAGTTATGGTCATTTCTACGTTCCGGGCAACCTAGGCTTCACTCTAGGGCGTTGCTCGACCAGAACAAACAGCTGGGGCCTTAGAAGTCAACGCCCGAAGCATAAAATACAATATAAACACTACAGTTTTTATATCGTATAAAACGAATAATTGCAACCAGTATGAATGTTAACGACATTTCTACTTTCCGGGCAACCTAGGCTTCACCCTAGGGCGTTGCTCCAACAGATTGAATAGATAGGGCCTTAGAAGTCAACGCCGGAAGCATAAAATGCAATAAAAATACAACAGTTTTTCCATCGTATAAAAGGATTAATTGCAACCAGTTTGCAAGTGATGGTCATTTCTACGTTCCGGGCAACCTAGGCTTCACTCTGGGGCGTTGCTCCACCAGGTCGAATAGTTAGGGCCTTAGAAGTCAACGCCCGAAGCATAAAATACAAAATAAAAAGAACAGTTTTTCCATTGTATAAAACGAATAATTGCTACCAGTGTAAAAGTTATGGTCATTTCTTCGTTCCGAGCAACCTAGGCTTCACCCTAGGGCGTTGCTCCAACAGATTGAATAGTTAGGGACTTAGAAGTCAACGCCCGAACCATAAAATGCAGAATAAATACGAGAGTGTTTCCATCATATAACAGGAATAATTGCAACCAGTTTGAAAGGGATGGCCAATTCTACGTTCCGGGCACCCTAGGCGTCACTCTAGGGCGTTGCTCCACCACATCTAATAGCTACGGCATTAGAAGTCAACGCCAGAAGCATAAAATACAATATAAATACAACAGTTTTTCCATCGTATAAAAAGGAATAATTGCAACCAGTATGAAAGTTAACGCCATTTCTTCTTTCCGGGCAACCTAGGCTTCACCCTTGGGCGTTGCTCCAACAGATTGAATAGTTAGGGCCTTAGAAGTCAACGCCCGAAGCATAAAATACAAAATAAATAGAACAGTTTTTCCATTGTATAAAACGAATAAATGCTGCCAGTGTAAAAGTTATAGTCATTTCTACGTTCCGGGCAACCTAGGCTTCACCCTAGGGCGTCGTTCCCCCTGATGGAATAGTTAGGGCCTAAGAAGTCAACGCCAGAAGCATAAAATACGATATAAATACAACAGCTTTTCCATCGTATAAAACGAATAATTGCAACCAGTTTGAAAGTGATGGTCATTTCTACGTTCCGGCAACCTAGGCTTCACTCTAGGGCGTTGCTCCACCAGATCGAATAGTTAGTGCCTTAGAAGTCAACGCCAGAAGCATAAAACACAATATATATACAACAGTTTTTACATCGTATAAAACGAATAATTGCAACCAGTATGAAAATTATGGTCATTTCTACGTTCCGGGCAATCTAGGCTTCACTCTATGTCGTTCTTCCACTACATCGAATAGCAACGGCCTCAGAAGTCAACGCCTGAAGCATAAAATACAATAAAAATACAACAGTCTTTCCGTCCTATAACAGGAATAATTGCAACCCGTGTGAAAGTGATGGTCATTTGTACATTCCAGGCAACCTAGGCTTCACTCTAGGGCGTTGTTCCACCAGATCGAATTGTTAGGCCCTAAGAAGTCAACGCCAGAAGCATAAGATACAATATAAATATATCAGTTTTTCCATCGTATAGAACGAATAATAGCAACCAGTGTGAAAGTTATGGTCATTTCTACGTTCCGGGCAACCTAGGCTTCACTCTAGGGCGTTGCTCGACCAGATCAAACAGCTGGGGCCTTAGAAGTCAACGCCCGAAGCATAAAATACAATATAAACACAACAGTTTTTATTTCGTATAAAACGAATAATTGCAACCAGTATGAATGTTAACGACATTTCTACTTTCCGGGCAACCTAAGCTTCACCCTAGGGCGTTGCTCCAACAGATTGAATAGATAGGGCCTTAGAAGTCAACGCCCGAAGCATAAAATACAAAATAAATAGAACAGCTTTTCCATGTATAAAACGAATAATTGCTTCCTGTGTGAAAGTTATGGTCACTTCTACGTTCCGGGCAACCTAGGCTTCACCAGAGGGCGTTGTTCTACCAGATCGAATAGCTGGGACATAAGAAGTCAACGCCAGAAGCATAAAATAAGATATAAATACAACAGCTTTTCCATCGTATAAAACGAATAATGGCAAACCGTGTGAAAGTTATGGTCATTTCCACGTTCCGGCGAACATAGGCTTCACCGTAGTGCATTGCTACACCAGATCGAATAGTTAGGGCCTTAGAAGTCATCGCCCGAAGCATAAAATACAATAAAAATACAACAGTTTTACCATCGTATAACAGGAATAATTGCAACCTGTGTGAAAGTGATGGTCATTTCTACGATCCGGGTAACCCAGGTTTCACTCTAGGGCATTACTCCACCACATCGAATAGCTACGGCCGTAGAAGTCAACGCCTGAAGCATAAAATGCAATAAAAATATAACAGTTTTTTCATCGTATAACAGGAATAATTGCAGCAAGCGTGAAGGTAATGGTCATTTCTACGTTCCGGGCACCCTAGGCATCACTCTTCGTCGTTGTTCCACCAGATGGAATAGTTAGGGCCAAAGAAGTCAACGCCAGAAGCATAAAATACGATATAAATACAACAGCTTTTCCGTCGTATAAAACGAATAATGGTAACAAGTGTGAAAGTTATGGTTATTTCTACCTTCCGGGCAACCAAGGCTTCACTCTAGGTCGATGCTCCACCAGATCGAATAGTTAGGGCCTAAGATGTTAACGCCAGAAGCATAAAATACAACAAAGATGCAACAGCTGTTCCATCGTATAACAGGCATAATTGCAAACAGTGTGAAAGTACAGGTCATTTCTACGTTCCGGGTAATCCAGGTTTCACTCTAGGGCGTTGCTCCACCAAATCGAAGAGATAGGGCCTTAGAAGTCAACGCCAGAAGCATAAAATACAATACAAATACAACAGCTTTGCCATCGTATAAAATGAATTATTGCAAACAGTGTGAAGGTAATGGTCATTTCTACGTTCCGAGCAACCTAGGCTTCACTGTAGGGTGTTGCTCCGCCAGATCGAACAGGTAGGGCCTTAGAAGTCAACGCCAGAAGCATAAAATACAAAATAAATAGAACAGTTTTTCCTTCGTATAACAGG
Organism: Calliopsis andreniformis; assembly: GCF_051401765.1. Classification (NCBI taxonomy): domain Eukaryota; kingdom Metazoa; phylum Arthropoda; class Insecta; order Hymenoptera; family Andrenidae; genus Calliopsis; species Calliopsis andreniformis. The sequence continues at coordinate 10,071,680 of NW_027480435.1, read as the reverse complement.
TATAATTGCAACCAGTGTGAAGGTAATGGTATGTTCTACGCTCCGGGCAACCTAGGCTTCACTCTAGGGCGGTGCTCTACCAGATTAAATATTTAGGGCGTAAGAAGTCAACGCCAGAAGCATAAAATACAATATAAGTACAACAGTTATTCCATCGTATAAAATGAGAGGTTGCAAACATTGTAAAAGTAATGGTCATTTCTACGTTCCGGGCAACCTAGGCGTCACTCTAGGGCGTTGCTCCACCACATCTAATAGCTACCGCCTTAGAAGACACCGCCAGAGGCATAAAATACAATATAAGTACAACAGCTTTTCCATCGTACAAAATGAATAATAGCAAACAGTGTGAAAGTAATTGTCATTTCTACGTTCCGGGCAACCTGGACTTCACTCTAGGTCGTTGCTCCACCAGATCAAATAGCTAGCGACTTAGAATTAAACGCCAGAAGCATAGAATACAATAAAAATACAACAGTTTTTCCATCATATAACAGGAATAATTGCAACCAGTGTGAATGTAATGGTCATTTCTACGTTCCGGGCAACCTAGGTTTCGCTCTAGGGCGTTGCTCCACCAGGTCGAATAGTTAGGGCCTAAGAAGTCAACGCCAGAAGCATAAAATACGATATAAATACAACAGCTTTTCCATCCTACAAAATGAATAATTGCAAACAGTGTGAAGGTAATGGTCATTTCTACGGTCCGGGCAACCTAGGCTTCACTCTAGGTCGTTGCTCCACCAGATCAAATAGCTAGCGTCTTAGAATTAAACGCCAGAAGCATAGAATACAATAAAAATACAACAGTTTTTCCATCGTATAACAGGAATAATTGCAACCATGTGAATGTAATGATCATTTCTACGTTCCGGGCAACCTAGGCTTGACTCTAGAGCGTTGCTCCACCAGATCGATTAGTTAGGTCCTAAGAAGTCAACGCCAGAAGCATAAAATACGATATAAATACAACAGCTCTTCCATCGTATAAAACGAATAATTGCAACCAGTGTGAAGGTAATGGTCATTTCTACGTTCCGGGCAACGTATGTTTCACACTACGGCGTTGATCCACCGGAGGGAATAGTTAGGGCCTAAGAATTCAACGCCAGAAGGATAAAATACAATAAAAATACAACAGTTTTTCTATCGTATAGCAGGAACAATTTGCAACCAGTGTGATAGTAGTGGTTATTTCTACGTTCCGGGCAACCCAGGTTTCACTCCAGGTCGTTGCTCCACCAGATCGAAATGTTAGGGCCTTAGAAGTCAACGCCCGAAGCATAAAATGCAATAAAAATGCAACAGCTTTTCCATCGTATAGCAAGAATAATTTGCAACCAGTGTGATAGTAGTGGTCATTTCTACGTTCCGGGCTGCCCAGGTTTCACTCCAGGGCGTTGCTCAACCAGATCGAATAGTTACGGCCTAAGAAGTCAACGCCAGAAGCATAAAATACGATAAAGATCCAACAGTTTTTCCATTGTATAAAACGAATAATTGCAACCAGTGTGAAAGTGATGGTCATTTCTACATTCCGAGCAACCTAGACTTCACTCTAGGGCGTTGCGCCACCAGATCGAATAGTCAGGTCCTTAGAAGTCAACGCCAGGAGCATAAAATACGATATAAATACAACAGCTTTTCCATCGTATAAAAGGTATAATTGCAAACAGTGTGAAAGTAATGGTCATTTCTACGTTCCGGGCAACCTAGGCTTCACTCTAGGGCGTTGTTCCACCAGATCGAATAGTTAGGGCCTAAGAAGTGAACGTCAGAAGCATAAAATACGATATAAATACAACAGCTTTTCCATCGTATAAAAGGTATAATTGACACCAGTACGAAACTTATGGTCATTTCTACGTTCCGGGCAACCTAGGCTTCACTGTATGGCGTTCTTCCACCACATCGAATAGCTAGGGCCTCAGAAGTCCACGCCAGAAGCATAAAATACAATAAAAATACAACAGTCTTTCCATCCTGTAACAGAAATCATTGCAACCCGTGTGAAAGTGATGGTCATTTCTACGTTCCAGGCAACCTAGGCTTCACCCTAGGCCGTTGTTCCACCAGATCGAATAGCTAGGGCCTAAGAAGTGAACGCCAGAATCATAAAATGCAATAAAAATACAACAGTTTTTCCATCGTATAGCAGGAATAATTTGCAACCAGTGTGATAGTAGTGGTCATTTCTACGTTCCGGGCAACCTAGGTTTCACTCCAGGCCGTTGCTCCACCAGGTCGAATAGTTACGGCCTAAGAAGTCAACGCCAGAAGCACAAAATACGATAAAGATGCAACAGTTTTTCCATCGTATAAAACGAATAACTGCAACCAGTGTGAAAGTGATGGTCTTTTCTACGTACCGGGCAACCTAGGCTACACTCTAGGGCGTTGCTCTACCAGATCGAACTGTTAGGGCCTAAGAAGTCAACGCCTGAAGCATAAAATACAATATAAATATAACAGTTCTTCCATCGTATAAAACGAATTACAGCAACCAGTGTGAGAGTTATGGTCATTTCTACGTTCCGGGCAACCTAGGCTTCACCCTAGGGCGTCGTTCCCCCTGATGGAATAGTTAGGGCCTAAGAAGTCAACGCCAGAAGCATAAAATACGATATAAATACAACAGCTTTTCCATCGTATAAAACGAATAATTGCAACCAGTTTGAAAGTGATGGTCATTTCTACGTTCCGGCAACCTAGGCTTCACTCTAGGGCGTTGCTCCACCAGATCGAATAGTTAGTGCCTTAGAAGTCAACGCCAGAAGCATAAAACACAATATATATACAACAGTTTTTACATCGTATAAAACGAATAATTGCAACCAGTATGAAAATTATGGTCATTTCTACGTTCCGGGCAATCTAGGCTTCACTCTATGTCGTTCTTCCACTACATCGAATAGCAACGGCCTCAGAAGTCAACGCCTGAAGCATAAAATACAATAAAAATACAACAGTCTTTCCGTCCTATAACAGGAATAATTGCAACCCGTGTGAAAGTGATGGTCATTTGTACATTCCAGGCAACCTAGGCTTCACTCTAGGGCGTTGTTCCACCAGATCGAATTGTTAGGCCCTAAGAAGTCAACGCCAGAAGCATAAGATACAATATAAATATATCAGTTTTTCCATCGTATAGAACGAATAATAGCAACCAGTGTGAAAGTTATGGTCATTTCTACGTTCCGGGCAACCTAGGCTTCACTCTAGGGCGTTGCTCGACCAGATCAAACAGCTGGGGCCTTAGAAGTCAACGCCCGAAGCATAAAATACAATATAAACACAACAGTTTTTATTTCGTATAAAACGAATAATTGCAACCAGTATGAATGTTAACGACATTTCTACTTTCCGGGCAACCTAAGCTTCACCCTAGGGCGTTGCTCCAACAGATTGAATAGATAGGGCCTTAGAAGTCAACGCCCGAAGCATAAAATACAAAATAAATAGAACAGCTTTTCCATGTATAAAACGAATAATTGCTTCCTGTGTGAAAGTTATGGTCACTTCTACGTTCCGGGCAACCTAGGCTTCACCAGAGGGCGTTGTTCTACCAGATCGAATAGCTGGGACATAAGAAGTCAACGCCAGAAGCATAAAATAAGATATAAATACAACAGCTTTTCCATCGTATAAAACGAATAATGGCAAACCGTGTGAAAGTTATGGTCATTTCCACGTTCCGGCGAACATAGGCTTCACCGTAGTGCATTGCTACACCAGATCGAATAGTTAGGGCCTTAGAAGTCATCGCCCGAAGCATAAAATACAATAAAAATACAACAGTTTTACCATCGTATAACAGGAATAATTGCAACCTGTGTGAAAGTGATGGTCATTTCTACGATCCGGGTAACCCAGGTTTCACTCTAGGGCATTACTCCACCACATCGAATAGCTACGGCCGTAGAAGTCAACGCCTGAAGCATAAAATGCAATAAAAATATAACAGTTTTTTCATCGTATAACAGGAATAATTGCAGCAAGCGTGAAGGTAATGGTCATTTCTACGTTCCGGGCACCCTAGGCATCACTCTTCGTCGTTGTTCCACCAGATGGAATAGTTAGGGCCAAAGAAGTCAACGCCAGAAGCATAAAATACGATATAAATACAACAGCTTTTCCGTCGTATAAAACGAATAATGGTAACAAGTGTGAAAGTTATGGTTATTTCTACCTTCCGGGCAACCAAGGCTTCACTCTAGGTCGATGCTCCACCAGATCGAATAGTTAGGGCCTAAGATGTTAACGCCAGAAGCATAAAATACAACAAAGATGCAACAGCTGTTCCATCGTATAACAGGCATAATTGCAAACAGTGTGAAAGTACAGGTCATTTCTACGTTCCGGGTAATCCAGGTTTCACTCTAGGGCGTTGCTCCACCAAATCGAAGAGATAGGGCCTTAGAAGTCAACGCCAGAAGCATAAAATACAATACAAATACAACAGCTTTGCCATCGTATAAAATGAATTATTGCAAACAGTGTGAAGGTAATGGTCATTTCTACGTTCCGAGCAACCTAGGCTTCACTGTAGGGTGTTGCTCCGCCAGATCGAACAGGTAGGGCCTTAGAAGTCAACGCCAGAAGCATAAAATACAAAATAAATAGAACAGTTTTTCCTTCGTATAACAGGTATAATTGCAACCAGTGTGAAGGTAATGGTATGTTCTACGCTCCGGGCAACCTAGGCTTCACTCTAGGGCGGTGCTCTACCAGATTAAATATTTAGGGCGTAAGAAGTCAACGCCAGAAGCATAAAATACAATATAAGTACAACAGTTATTCCATCGTATAAAATGAGAGGTTGCAAACATTGTAAAAGTAATGGTCATTTCTACGTTCCGGGCAACCTAGGCGTCACTCTAGGGCGTTGCTCCACCACATCTAATAGCTACCGCCTTAGAAGACACCGCCAGAGGCATAAAATACAATATAAGTACAACAGCTTTTCCATCGTACAAAATGAATAATAGCAAACAGTGTGAAAGTAATTGTCATTTCTACGTTCCGGGCAACCTGGACTTCACTCTAGGTCGTTGCTCCACCAGATCAAATAGCTAGCGACTTAGAATTAAACGCCAGAAGCATAGAATACAATAAAAATACAACAGTTTTTCCATCATATAACAGGAATAATTGCAACCAGTGTGAATGTAATGGTCATTTCTACGTTCCGGGCAACCTAGGTTTCGCTCTAGGGCGTTGCTCCACCAGGTCGAATAGTTAGGGCCTAAGAAGTCAACGCCAGAAGCATAAAATACGATATAAATACAACAGCTTTTCCATCCTACAAAATGAATAATTGCAAACAGTGTGAAGGTAATGGTCATTTCTACGGTCCGGGCAACCTAGGCTTCACTCTAGGTCGTTGCTCCACCAGATCAAATAGCTAGCGTCTTAGAATTAAACGCCAGAAGCATAGAATACAATAAAAATACAACAGTTTTTCCATCGTATAACAGGAATAATTGCAACCATGTGAATGTAATGATCATTTCTACGTTCCGGGCAACCTAGGCTTCACTCTAGAGCGTTGCTCCACCAGATCGATTAGTTAGGTCCTAAGAAGTCAACGCCAGAAGCATAAAATACGATATAAATACAACAGCTCTTCCATCGTATAAAACGAATAATTGCAACCAGTGTGAAAGTAATGGTCATTTCTACGTTCCGGGCAACGTATGTTTCACACTACGGCGTTGATCCACCGGAGGGAATAGTTAGGGCCTAAGAATTCAACGCCAGAAGGATAAAATACAATAAAAATACAACAGTTTTTCTATCGTATAGCAGGAACAATTTGCAACCAGTGTGATAGTAGTGGTTATTTCTACGTTCCGGGCAACCCAGGTTTCACTCCAGGTCGTTGCTCCACCAGATCGAAATGTTAGGGCCTTAGAAGTCAACGCCCGAAGCATAAAATGCAATAAAAATGCAACAGCTTTTCCATCGTATAGCAAGAATAATTTGCAACCAGTGTGATAGTAGTGGTCATTTCTACGTTCCGGGCTGCCCAGGTTTCACTCCAGGGCGTTGCTCAACCAGATCGAATAGTTACGGCCTAAGAAGTCAACGCCAGAAGCATAAAATACGATAAAGATCCAACAGTTTTTCCATTGTATAAAACGAATAATTGCAACCAGTGTGAAAGTGATGGTCATTTCTACATTCCGAGCAACCTAGACTTCACTCTAGGGCGTTGCGCCACCAGATCGAATAGTCAGGTCCTTAGAAGTCAACGCCAGGAGCATAAAATACGATATAAATACAACAGCTTTTCCATCGTATAAAAGGTATAATTGCAAACAGTGTGAAAGTAATGGTCATTTCTACGTTCCGGGCAACCTAGGCTTCACTCTAGGGCGTTGTTCCACCAGATCGAATAGTTAGGGCCTAAGAAGTGAACGTCAGAAGCATAAAATACGATATAAATACAACAGCTTTTCCATCGTATAAAAGGAATAATTGACACCAGTACGAAACTTATGGTCATTTCTACGTTCCGGGCAACCTAGGCTTCACTGTATGGCGTTCTTCCACCACATCGAATAGCTAGGGCCTCAGAAGTCCACGCCAGAAGCATAAAATACAATAAAAATACAACAGTCTTTCCATCCTGTAACAGAAATCATTGCAACCCGTGTGAAAGTGATGGTCATTTCTACGTTCCAGGCAACCTAGGCTTCACCCTAGGCCGTTGTTCCACCAGATCGAATAGCTAGGGCCTAAGAAGTGAACGCCAGAATCATAAAATGCAATAAAAATACAACAGTTTTTCCATCGTATAGCAGGAATAATTTGCAACCAGTGTGATAGTAGTGGTCATTTCTACGTTCCGGGCAACCTAGGTTTCACTCCAGGCCGTTGCTCCACCAGGTCGAATAGTTACGGCCTAAGAAGTCAACGCCAGAAGCACAAAATACGATAAAGATGCAACAGTTTTTCCATCGTATAAAACGAATAACTGCAACCAGTGTGAAAGTGATGGTCTTTTCTACGTACCGGGCAACCTAGGCTACACTCTAGGGCGTTGCTCTACCAGATCGAACTGTTAGGGCCTAAGAAGTCAACGCCTGAAGCATAAAATACAATATAAATATAACAGTTCTTCCATCGTATAAAACGAATTACAGCAACCAGTGTGAGAGTTATGGTCATTTCTACGTTCCGGGCGACCTAGGCTTCACTCTAGGGCGTTGCTCCACCACATCGAATAGGTAGGGCCTTAGAAGTCAACGCCCGAAGCATAAAATACAAAATAAATAGAACAGTTTTTCCATGGTATAAAACGAATAAGTGCTACCAGTGTAAAAGTTATGGTCATTTCTACGTTCCGGGCAACCTAGGCTTCACCCTAGGCCGTTGTTCCACCAGATCGAATAGTTAGGGCCTAAGAACTGAACGCCAGAAGCATAAAATGCAATAAAAATACAACAGTTTTTCCATCGTGTAGCAGGAATAATATGCAACCAGTGTGATAGTAGTGGTCATTTCTACGTTCCGGGCAACCTAGGTTTCACTCCTGGGCGTTGCTCCACCAGATCGAATAGTTACGGCCTAAGAAGTCAACGCCAGAAGCATAAAATACGATAAAGATGCAACAGTTTTTCCAGCGTATAAAACGAATAATTGCAACCAGTGTGAAAGTTATGGTCATTTCTACATTCCGAGCAACCTAGGCTTCACTGTATGGCGTTCTTCCACCACATCGAATAGCTAGGGCCTCAGAAGTCCACGTCTGAAGCATAAAATACAATAAAAATACAACAGTCTTCCATCCTATAACAGGAATGGTTGCAACCAGTATGAAAGTGATGGTCATTTCCACGTTCCAGGCAACCTAGGCTTCACTCCTGGGCGTTGTTCCACAAGATCGAATAGTTAGGACCTAAGAAGTTAACGCCAAAAGCATAAAATACAATGGAAATATAACAGTTTCTCCAACGTATAAAACGAATAATAGCAACCAGTGTGAAAGTTATGGTCATTTCTACTTTCCGGGCAACCTAGGCTTCACCCTAGGGCGTTGCTCCAACAGATCGAATAGTTAGGGCCTAAGAAGTGAACGCCAGAAGCATAAAATACGATATAAATACAACAGCTTTTCCATCGTATAAAAGGAATAATTGACACCAGTACGAAACTTATGGTCATTTCTACGTTCCGGGCAACCTAGGCTTCACTGTATGGCGTTCTTCCACCACATCGAATAGCTAGGGCCTCAGAAGTCCACGCCAGAAGCATAAAATACAATAAAAATACAACAGTCTTTCCATCCTGTAACAGAAATCATTGCAACCCGTGTGAAGGTGATGGTCATTTCTACATTCAGGCCAACCTAGGCTTCACCCTATGGCGTTGCTCCACCAGATCGAATAGTTAGGGCCTTAGAAGTTAACGCCAGAAGCATAAAATACAATAAAGATACAACAGTTTTTCCAACTTTTTACAGGAATAACTGCAACCAGTGTGAATGTACTGGTCATTTCCATGTTCCGGGCAACCTAGGCTTCACTCCAGGGCGTTGTTCCACCAGATCGAATGGTTAGGGCCTAAGAAGTCAACGCCAGAGGCATAAAATACAATATAAATACAACAGCTTTTCCATCGTACAAAATGAATAATTGCAACCAGTGTGAAGGTAATGGTCATTTCTACGGTCCGGGCAACCTAGTCTTCACCCTAGTGTGTTGCACCACCAGATCGAATAGTTAGGGCCTTAGAAGTCAACGCCCGAAGCATAAAATACAAAATAAATAGAACAGTTTTTCCATCGTATAAAACGAATAATTGCTACCAGTGTGAAAGTTATGGTCATTTCTACTTTCCGGGCAACCTAGGCTTCACCCTAGGGCGTTGTTCAACCAGATGGAATAGTTAGGGCCTAAGAAGTCTACGCCAGAATCATAAAATACGATATAAATACAGCAGCTTATCCACCGTGTAAAACGAATAATTGCAACCAGTGTGACAGTTATGTATCGTTTCTACGTTCCGGGCAACCTAGGCTTCACCCTAGGGCGTTGCTCCAACAGATCGAATAGTAAGGGCCTTAAAAGTCGATGCCCGAAGCATAAAATACAATATAAATACAACAGCTTTTCAATCGTATAAAACGAATAATTGTAACCAGTGTGAAAGTTATGGACATTTCTACATTCCGGCCAACCTAGGCTTCTCCCTAGGGCGTTGCTCCACCAGATCGAATAGTCAGGGCCTTAGAAGTCAACGCCAGAAGCATAAAATACAATAAAGATACAACAGTTTTTCCATCGTTTTACAGGAATAACTGCAACCAGTGTGAATGTACTGGTCATTTCTACGGTCCGGGCAACCTAGGCTTCACTCTAGGTCGTTGCTCCACCAGATCAAATTGCTAGCGTCTTAGAATTAAACGCCAGAAGCATAGAATACAATAAAAATACAACAGCTTTTCCATCGTATAAAACGAATAATTGCAACCAGTGTGAAAGTAATGGACATTTCTACGTTCCGAGCAACCTAGGCGTCACCCTGGTGCGTTGCTCCACCAGATCGAATAGCTAGGGACTTAGAATTCATCGCTAAAAGCATAAAATACAATTAAAATACAACAGTTTTTCCATCGTATAACAGGAATAATTGCAACCAGTGTGAAAGTAATGGTCATTTCTACTTTCCGGGCAACCTAGGCTTCACCCTAGGGCGTTGCTCCAACAGATTGAATAGTTAGGGCCTTAGAAGTGAATGCCCGAAGCATAAAATGCAAAATAAATAGAACATTTTTTCCATTGTATGAAACGAATAATTGCTACCAGTGTAAAAGTTATGGTCATTTCTACGTTCCGGGCAACCTAGGCTTCACTCTAGGGAGTTGCTCCACCATATCGAATAGTTGGGGCCTAAGAAGTCCACGCCCGGAGCATAAAGTACGATAAAGATGCAACAGTTTTTCCATCGTATAAAACGAATGATTGCTACCAGTGTGAAAGTTATGGTCATTTCTACTTTCCGGGCAACATAGGCTTCACCCTAGGGCGGTGTTCAACCAGATGGAATAGTTAGGGCCTAAGAAGTCAACGCCAGAATCATAAAATACGATAGAAATACAGCAGCTTTTCCACCGTATAAAACGAATAATTGCAACCAGTGTGAAAGTTATGGACATTTCTACATTCCGGCCAACCTAGGCTTCTCCCTAGGGCGTTGATCCACCAGATCGAATAGTTAGGGCCTTAGAAGTCAACGCCAGAAGCATAAAATACAATAAAGATACAACAGTTTTTCCATCGTTTTACGGGAATAACTGCAACCAGTGTGAATGTACTGGTCATTTCAATGTTCCGGGCAACCTAGGCTTCACTCTAGGGCGTTGTTCCACCAGATCTAATAGTTAGGGCCTAAGAAGTCAACGCCAGAGGCATAAAATACAATATAAATACAACAGCTTTTCCATCCTACAAAATGAATAATTGCAAACAGTGTGAAGGTAATGGTCATTTCTACGGTCCGGGCAACCTAGGCTTCACTCTAGGTCGTTGCTCCACCAGATCAAATAGCTAGCGTCTTAGAATTAAACGCCAGAAGCATAGAATACAATAAAAATACAACAGTTTTTCCATCGTATAACAGGTATAATTGCAACCAGTGTGAATGTAATGATCATTTCTACGTTCCGGGCAACCTAGGCTTCACTCTAGGGCGTTGCTCCACCAGATCGATTAGTTAGGTCCTAAGAAGTCAACGCCAGAAGCATAAAATACGATATAAATACAACAGCTCTTCCATCGTATAAAACGAATAATTGCAACCAGTGTGAAAGTAATGGTCATTTCTACGTTCCGGGCAACGTATGTTTCACACTACGGCGTTGATCCACCAGAGGGAATAGTTAGGGCCTAAGAATTCAACGCCAGAAGGATAAAATACAATATAAGTACAACAGTTATTCCGTCGTATAAAATGAGTAGTTGCAAATATTGTGAAAGTAATGGTCATTTCTACGTTCCGGGCAACCTAGGCTTCACTCTAGGGCGTTGCTCCACCAGATCGAATAGTTAGGGCCTTCGAAGTCCACGCCAGAAGCGTAAAATACGATAAAGATGCAACAGTTTTTCCATCGTATAAAACGAATGATTGCAATCAGTGTGAAATTTATGGTCATTTCTACATTCCGAGCAACCTAGGCTTCACTCTAGAGCGTTGCTCCACAAGATCGAATAGTTAGGTCCTTAGACGTCAACGCCAGAAGCATAAAATACGATATAAATAAAACAGTCTGTCCATCGTAGAACAGGAATAATTGCAACCAGTGTGAAAGTTATGGTCATTTCTGCGTTCCGGGCAACCTAGGCTTCAGTCTAGGCGTTGCTCCACCAGATCAAACAGTTAGGGCCTTAGAAGTCAATGCCCGAAGCATAAAATACAATATAAATACAACAGTTTTTCCATCGAATAAAACGAATAGTTGCAACCAGTGTGAAGGTAATGGTCATTTCTACGGTCCGGGCAACCTAGTCTTCACCCTAGTGTGTTGCACCACCACATCGAATAGTTAGGGCCTTAGAAGTCAACGCCCGAAGCATAAAATACAAAATAAATAGAACAGTTTTTCCATCGTATAAAACGAATAATTGCTACCAATGTGAAAGTTATGGTCATTTCTACTTTCCGGGCAACCTAGGCTTCACCCCAGGGCGTTGTTCAACCAGATGGAATAGTTAGGGCCTAAGAAGTCAACGCCAGACACATAAAATACGATATAAATATAGCAGCTTTTCCACCGTATAAAACGAATAATTGCAACCAGTGTGAAAGTTATGGTCATTTCTACGTTCCGGGCAACCTAGGCTTCACTCTAGGGAGTTGCTCCACCATATCGAATAGTTGGGGCCTAAGAAGTCCACGCCCGGAGCATAAAGTACGATAAAGATGCAACAGTTTTTCCATCGTATAAAACGGATGATTGCTACCAGTGTGAAAGTTATGGTCATTTCTACTTTCCGGGCAACATAGGCTTCACCCTAGGGCGGTGTTCAACCAGATGGAATAGTTAGGGCCTAAGAAGTCAACGCCAGAATCATAAAATACGATAGAAATACAGCAGCTTTTCCACCGTATAAAACGAATAATTGCAACCAGTGTGAAAGTTATGGACATTTCTACATTCCGGCCAACCTAGGCTTCTCCCTAGGGCGTTGATCCACCAGATCGAATAGTTAGGGCCTTAGAAGTCAACGCCAGAAGCATAAAATACAATAAAGATACAACAGTTTTTCCATTGTTTTACAGGAATAACTGCAACCAGTGTGAATGTACTGGTCATTTCCATGTTCCGGGCAACCTAGGCTTCACTCCAGGGCGTTGTTCCACCAGATCGAATAGTTAGGGCCTAAGAAGTCAACGCCAGAGGCATAAAATACAATATAAATACAACAGCTTTTCCATCGTACAAAATGAATAATTGCAACCAGTGTGAAGGTAATGGTCATTTCTACGGTCCGGGCAACCTAGTCTTCACCCTAGTGTGTTGCACCACCAGATCGAATAGTTAGGGCCTTAGAAGTCAACGCCCGAGCATAAAATACAAAATAAATAGAACAGTCTTTCCATCGTATAAAACGAATAATTGCTACCAGTGTGAAAGTTATGGTCATTTCTACTTTCCGGGCAACCTAGGCTTCACCCTAGGGCGTTGTTCAACCAGATGGAATAGTTAGGGCCTTAAAAGTCGATGCCCGAAGCATAAAATACAATATAAATACAACAGCTTTTCAATCGTATAAAACGAATAATTGTAACCAGTGTGAAAGTTATGGACATTTCTACATTCCGGCCAACCTAGGCTTCTCCCTAGGGCGTTGCTCCACCAGATCGAATAGTTAGGGCCTTAGAAGTCAACGCCAGAAGCATAAAATACAATAAAGATACAACAGTTTTTCCATCGTTTTACAGGAATAACTGCAACCAGTGTGAAAGTAACGGTCATTTCTACTTTCCGGGCAACCTAGGCTTCACCCTAGGGCGTTGCTCCAACAGATTGAATAGTTAGGGCCTTAGAAGTGAATGCCCGAAGCATAAAATGCAAAATAAATAGAACATTTTTTCCATTGTATGAAACGAATAATTGCTACCAGTGTAAAAGTTATGGTCATTTCTACGTTCCGGGCAACCTAGGCTTCACTCTAGGGAGTTGCTCCACCATATCGAATAGTTGGGGCCTAAGAAGTCCACGCCCGGAGCATAAAGTACGATAAAGATGCAACAGTTTTTCCATCGTATAAAACGAATGATTGCTACCAGTGTGAAAGTTATGGTCATTTCTACTTTCCGGGCAACATAGGCTTCACCCTAGGGCGGTGTTCAACCAGATGGAATAGTTAGGGCCTAAGAAGTCAACGCCAGAATCATAAAATACGATAGAAATACAGCAGCTTTTCCACCGTATAAAACGAATAATTGCAACCAGTGTGAAAGTTATGGACATTTCTACATTCCGGCCAACCTAGGCTTCTCCCTAGGGCGTTGATCCACCAGATCGAATAGTTAGGGCCTTAGAAGTCAACGCCAGAAGCATAAAATACAATAAAGATACAACAGTTTTTCCATCGTTTTACGTGAATAACTGCAACCAGTGTGAATGTACTGGTCATTTCCATGTTCCGGGCAACCTAGGCTTCACTCTAGCGCGTTGTTCCACCAGATCTAATAGTTAGGGCCTAAGAAGTCAACGCCAGAGGCATAAAATACAATATAAATACAACAGCTTTTCCATCCTACAAAATGAATAATTGCAAACAGTGTGAAGGTAATGGTCATTTCTACGGTCCGGGCAACCTAGGCTTCACTCTAGGTCGTTGCTCCACCAGATCAAATAGCTAGCGTCTTAGAATTAAACGCCAGAAGCATAGAATACAATAAAAATACAACAGTTTTTCCATCGTATAACAGGTATAATTGCAACCAGTGTGAATGTAATGATCATTTCTACGTTCCGGGCAACCTAGGATTCACTCTAGGGCGTTGCTCCACCAGATCGATTAGTTAGGTCCTAAGAAGTCAACGCCAGAAGCATAAAATACGATATAAATACAACAGCTCTTCCATCGTATAAAACGAATAATTGCAACCAGTGTGAAAGTAATGGTCATTTCTACGTTCCGGGCAACGTATGTTTCACACTACGGCGTTGATCCACCAGAGGGAATAGTTAGGGCCTAAGAATTCAACGCCAGAAGGATAAAATACAATATAAGTACAACAGTTATTCCGTCGTATAAAATGAGTAGTTGCAAATATTGTGAAAGTAATGGTCATTTCTACGTTCCGGGCAACCTAGGCTTCACTCTAGGGCGTTGCTCCACCAGATCGAATAGTTAGGGCCTTCGAAGTCCACGCCAGAAGCGTAAAATACGATAAAGATGCAACAGTTTTTCCATCGTATAAAACGAATGATTGCAATCAGTGTGAAATTTATGGTCATTTCTACATTCCGAGCAACCTAGGCTTCACTCTAGAGCGTTGCTCCACAAGATCGAATAGTTAGGTCCTTAGACGTCAACGCCAGAAGCATAAAATACGATATAAATAAAACAGTCTGTCCATCGTAGAACAGGAATAATTGCAACCAGTGTGAAAGTTATGGTCATTTCTGCGTTCCGGGCAACCTAGGCTTCAGTCTAGGCGTTGCTCCACCAGATCAAACAGTTAGGGCCTTAGAAGTCAATGCCCGAAGCATAAAATACAATATAAATACAACAGTTTTTCCATCGAATAAAACGAATAGTTGCAACCAGTGTGAAGGTAATGGTCATTTCTACGGTCCAGGCAACCTAGTCTTCACCCTAGTGTGTTGCACCACCACATCGAATAGTTAGGGCCTTAGAAGTCAACGCCCGAAGCATAAAATACAAAATAAATAGAACAGTTTTTCCATCGTATAAAACGAATAATTGCTACCAGTATGAAAGTTAACGTCATTTCTACTTTCCGGGCAACATAGGCTTCACCCTTAGGCGTTGCACCAACAGATTGAATAGTTAGGGCCTTAGAAGTCAACGCCCGAAGCATAAAATGCAAAATAAATAGAACAGTTTTTCCATTGTATAAAACGAATAACTGCTACCAGTGTAAAAGTTATGGTCATTTCTACGTTCCGGGCAACCTAGGCTCCACCCTAGGGCGTTTTTCCACCAGATCGAATAGTTAGGTCCTTAGAAGTCAACGCCCGAAGCATAAAATACAAAGTAAATAGAACAGTTTTTCCATCGTATAAAACGAATAATCGCAACCAGTATGAAAGTTATGGTCATTTCTACTTTCCGAGCAACCTAGGCTTCAGCCTAGGGCGTTGCTCCAACAGATTGAATAGTTAGGGCCTTACAAGTCAACGCCCGAACCATAAAATGCAAAAAAAATACAACAGTGATTACATCCAATAACAGGAACAATTGCAACCAGTTTGAATGTGATGGCCAATTCTAAGTTCCGGGCAACCTAGGTATCACTCCAGGGCGTTCCTCCACCAGATCGAATAGTTACGGCCTAAGAAGTCAACGCCAGAAGCATAAAATACGATATAAATACAACAGCTTTTCTTTCGTATAAAACGAATAATTGCAACCAGTGTAAAAGTTATGGTCATTTCTACGTTCCGGGCAACCTTGGCTTGACTCTAGGGCGCTGCTCCACTAGATGGAATAGTTAGTGCGTTAGAAGTCAACGCCAGAAGCATAAAATACAATATAAATACAACAGTCTTTCCATCCTATAACAGGAATAATTGCAACCCGTGAGAAAGTGATGGTCATTTCAACGTTCCAGGCAACCCAGGCTTCACTCCAGGGCGTTGTTCCACGAGATGGAATAGTTCGGGCCTAAGAAGTCAGCGCCAGAAGCATAAAATACGATATAAATACAACAGCTTTTCCATCGTATAAAACGAACAATTGCAACCAGTGTGAATGTAATGGTCATTTCTACGTTCCGGGCAATCTAGGCTTCACTCTAGGGCGTTGCTCCACCAGATCGAATAGTTAGGGCCTTAGAAATCAACGCCAGAAGCATAAAATACAATATATATATACAACAGTTTTTCCATCGTATAAAACGAATAATTGCAACCAGTATGAAACTTATGGTCATTTCTACTCTCCGAGCAACCTAGGCCTCACCCTAGGGCGTTGCTCCAACAGATTGAATAGTTAGGGCCTTACAAGTCAACGACCGAACCACAAAATGCAAAAAAAAATACAACAGTGATTACATCATATAACAGGAACAATTGCAACCAGTTTGAAAGTGATGGCCAATTCTACGTTCCGGGCAACCTAGGTTTCACTCCAGGGCGTTGCTCCACCAGACCGAATAGTTACGGCCTAACAAGTCAACGCCAGAAGCATAAAATACGATATAAATACAACTGCTTTTCCATCGTATAAAACGAATAATTGCAACCAGTGTGAAAGTAATGGTCATTTCTACGTTCCGAGCACCGTAGGCGTCACTCTAGGGAGTTGCTCCACCAGATCCAATAGTTAGGTCCTTAGAAGTAAACGCCAGAAGCATAAAATACGATATAAATACAACAGCTTTTCCATCGTATAAAAGGAATAATTGCAAACAGTGTGAAAGTAATGGTCATTTCTACGTTCCGGGCAACCTAGGCGTCACTCTATGGCGTTCATCCACCACATCGAATAGTTAGGGCCTAAGAAGTCAACACCAGAAGAATAAAATACAATATAAATACCACAGCCTTTACACCGTATAAAACGAATAATTGCAACCTGTGTGAAGGTTATGGTCATATCTACGTTCCGGGCAACCTAGGCTTCACTGTAGGGCGTTGCTCCACTGGATCGAAATGTTTGGGCCTAAGAAGTCAACGCCCGAGGCATAAAATACGATATAAATACAACAGCTTTTCCATCGTATTAAATGAATAATTGCAAACAGTGTGAAAGTAGTGGTCATTTCTACGTTCCGAGCAACCTAGGCTTCACTCTAGGGCGGTGGTCCACCACATCGAATAGCTACGGATTAAGAAGCCTACGCCTGAAGCATAAAATACAATAAAAATACAACAGTGTTTCCATCATATAACAGGAATAATTCCAACCAGTTTGAAAGTGATGGCCAATTCTACGTTCCGGTCATCCTAGGCTTCACGCTAGGGCGTTGCTCCACCATATCGAATAGTTACGGAATAAGAAGTCAACGCCAGAAGCATGAAATACGATATAAGTACAACAGCTTTTCCATCGTATAAAACGAATAATTGCAACCAGTGTGAAAGTAATGGTCATTTCTACGTTCCGAGCACCCTAGGCGTCACTCTAGGGCGTTGCTCCACCACATCTAATAGCTACGGCCTTAGAAGTCAACGCCAGAGGCATAAAATACAATATAAATGCAACAGAGTTTCCATCGTATAAAACGAATAATTGCAACCAGTGTGACAGTTATGGTCATTTCTACATTCCGAGCAACCTAGGCTTCACTCTAGGGCGTTGCTCCACCAGATCGAATTGTTAGGTCCTTAGAAGTAAACGCCAGAAGCATAAAATACGATATAAATACAACAGCTATTCCATCGTATAAAAGGAATAATTGCAAACAGTGTGAAAATAATGGTCATTTCTATGTTCCGGGCAACCTAGGCTTCACTCTACGGCGTTGTTCCACCAGATCGAATAGTTAGGGCCTAAGAAGTCAACACCAGAAGAATAAAATACAAAATAAATACAACAGCATTTACACCGTATAAAACGAATAATTGCATCCTGTGTGAAAGTTATGGTCATATCTACGTTCCGGGCAACCTAGGCTTCACTGTAGGGCGCTGCTCCACCAGATCGAATAGTTACGGCCTAAGAAGGCAACGCCAGAAGCATAAAATACAATATAAATATAACAGTTTTTCCATCGCATAAAACGAATAATAGCAACCAGTGTGAAAGTTATGGTCATTTCTACGTTCCAGGCAACCTAGGCTTCACTCTAGGGCGTTGTTCCACCAGATCGAATAGTTAGGGCCTAAGAAGTCAACGCCAGAAGCATAAAATACGATTTAAATACAACAGCTTTTCCATCGTATAAAACGAATAATTCCAACCAGTGTAAAAGTTATGGTCATTTCTACGTTCCGGGCAACCTAGGCTTCACCCTAGGCCATTGCTCCAACAGATTGAATAGTTAGGGCATTAGAAGTCAACGCCAGAAGCATAAAATACAATAAAGATGCAACAGTTTTTCCATCGTATAACAGGAATAATTGTAACCAGTGTGAAGGTAATGGTATGTTCTTCGTTCCGGGCAACCTATGCTCCACTCTAGGGCGGTGCTCTACCAGATTAAATAGTTAGGTCGTAAGAAGTCAACGCCAGAAGCATAAAATACAATAAAGATGCAACAGGTTTTCCATCGTAAAACAGGAATAATTGCAACCAGTGTGAAGGTAATGGTCTTTTCTACGTTCCGGGCAACCTAGGCTTCACTCTAGGGCGGTGCTCCACCAGATCAAATAGTTAGGGCCTAAGAAGTCAACGCCAGAAGCATAAAATACAGCATAAATACACCAGATTTTCCATCGTATATAATGTATATTTGCAAACAGTGTGAAAGTAATGGTCATTTCTACGTACCGGGCCACCTAGGCTCCACTCTCGGGCGTTGCTCCACCAAATCGAATAGCTAGGGCCTTAGAAGTCAACGCCAGAATAATAAAATACAATAAAGATGCAAAAGTTTTTCCATCGTATAACAGGAATAACTGCAAACAGTGTGAAAGTAATGGTCATTTCCATGTTCCGGGCCTCCTAGTCTTCACTCTGGGGCGTTGTTCCACCAGATCGAATAGTTAGGGACTAAGAAGTCAACGCCAGAAGAATAAAATACACTATAAGTACAAAAGTTTTTCCATCGTATAAAACGAATAATTGCAAACAGTGTGAAAGATATGGACATTTCTACGTTCCGGGCTACCTAGGCTTCACTCTATGGCGTTCTCCCACCACATCGAATAGCAACGGCCTCAGAAGTCAACGCCAGAAGCATAAAATACAATATAAATATAACAGTTTTTCCATCGTGTAAAACGAATAATAGCAACCTGTGTGAGGGTTATGGTCATATCTACGTTCCGGGCAACCTAGGCTTCACCCTAGGGCGTTGCTCCAGTAGATCGAAATGTTAGGGCCTAAGAAGACAACGCCCGAAGCATAAAATACGATATAAATACAACAGCTTTTCCATCGTATTGAATGAATAATTGCAAACAGTGTGAAAGTAGTGGCCATTTCTACGTTCCGAGCAACCTAGGCTTCACTCTAGGGCGGTGCTCCACCATAACGAATTGCTACGGATTAAGAAGCCTACGCCTGAAGCGTAAAATACATTAAAAATACAACAGTGTTTCCATCATATAACAGGAATAATTGCAACCAGTTTGAATGTGATGGCCAATTCTACGTTCCGGGCAACCTAGGCTTCACTCTAGAGCGTTGCTCCACCAGATCGAATAGTTAGTGCCTTACAAGTCAACGCCAGAATCATATAATACGATATAAATACAACAGATTTTCCATCGTATAAAACGAATAATTGCAACCAGTATGAAACTTATGGTCATTTCTACTTTCCGAGCAACCTAGGCTTCACCCTAGGGCGTTGCTCCAACAGGTTGAATAGTTCGGGCCTTAGAAGTCAACGCCCGAACAATCAAATGCAAAAAAAATACAACAGTGTTTCCATCATATAACAGGAATAATTGCAACCAGTTTGAAAGTGATGGCCAATTCTACGTTCCGGGCAACCTAGGCTTCACTCTATTGCGTTGCTCCACCATATCGAATAGTTAGTGCCTTAGAAGTCAACGCCAGAAGCATAAAATACAATATAAATACAACAGTTTTTCCATCGCATAAAACGAATAATTGCAACCAGTATGAAACTTATGGACATTTCTACTTTCCGAGCAACCGAGGCTTCACCCTAGGGTGTTGCTCCAACAGATTGAATAGTAAGGGCATAAGAAGTCAACGCCCGAACCATAAAATGCAAAAAAAATACAACAGTGTTTCCATCATATAACAGGAATAATTGCAACCAGTTTGAATGTGATGGCCATTCTACGTTCCGGGCAACCTAGGTTTCACTCCAGGGCGTTGCTCCACCAGACCGCATAGTTACGGCCTAAGAAGTAAACGCCAGAAGCATAAAATACGATATAAATACAACTGCTTTTCCATCGTATAAAACGAATAATTGCAACCAGTGTGAAAGTAATGGACATTTCTACGTTCCGAGCACCGTAGGCGTCACTCTAGGGCGTTGCTCCACCACATCTAATAGCTACGGCCTTAGAAGTCAACGCCAGAGGCATAAAATACAATATAAATACAACAGCGTTTCCATCGTATGAACCGAATAATTACAACCAGTGTGAAAGTTAAGGTCATTTCTACATTCCGAGCAACCTAGGCTTCACTCTAGGGCGTTGCTCCACCAGATCGAAATGTTAGGGCCTAAGAAGTCATCGCCCGAAGCATAAAATACGATATAAATACAACAGCTTTTCCATCGTGTTAAATGAATAATTGCAACCAGTGTGAAAGTAATGGTCATTTCTACGTTCCGAGCACCGTAGGCGTCACTCTAGGGCGTTGCTCCACCACATCTAATAGCTACGGCCTTAGAAGTCAACGCCAGAGGCATAAAATACAATATAAATGCAACAGAGTTTCCATCGTATAAAACGAATAATTGCAACCAGTGTGATAGTTATGGTCATTTCTACGTTCCAGGCAATCTAGGCTTCACTCTAGGGCGTTGTTCCACCAGATCGAATAGTTTGGGCCTAAGAAGTCAACGCCAGAAGCATAAAATACAATATAAATACAACAGTTTTTCCATCGTATAAAACGAATAATTGCAACCAGTATGAAACTTATGATCATTTCTACTTTCCTAGCAACCTAGCCTTCACCCTAGGGCGTTGCTGCAACAGATTGAATAGTTAGGGCCTTAGAAGTCAACGCCCGAACCATAAAATGCAAAAAAAATACAACAGTGTTTCCATCGTATAACAGGAATAATTGTAACCAGTGTGAAGGTAATGGTATGTTCTTCGTTCCGGGCAACCTATGCTCCACTCTAGGGCGGTGCTCTACCAGATTAAATAGTTAGGTCGTAAGAAGTCAACGCCAGAAGCATAAAATACAATAAAGATGCAACAGGTTTTCCATCGTAAAACAGGAATAATTGCAACCAGTGTGAAGGTAATGGTCTTTTCTACGTTCCGGGCAACCTAGGCTTCACTCTAGGGCGGTGCTCCACCAGATCAAATAGTTAGGGCCTAAGAAGTCAACGCCAGAAGCATAAAATACAGCATAAATACACCAGATTTTCCATCGTATATAATGTATATTTGCAAACAGTGTGAAAGTAATGGTCATTTCTACGTACCGGGCCACCTAGGCTCCACTCTCGGGCGTTGCTCCACCAAATCGAATAGCTAGGGCCTTAGAAGTCAACGCCAGAATAATAAAATACAATAAAGATGCAAAAGTTTTTCCATCGTATAACAGGAATAACTGCAAACAGTGTGAAAGTAATGGTCATTTCCATGTTCCGGGCCTCCTAGTCTTCACTCTGGGGCGTTGTTCCACCAGATCGAATAGTTAGGGACTAAGAAGTCAACGCCAGAAGAATAAAATACACTATAAGTACAAAAGTTTTTCCATCGTATAAAACGAATAATTGCAAACAGTGTGAAAGATATGGACATTTCTACGTTCCGGGCTACCTAGGCTTCACTCTATGGCGTTCTCCCACCACATCGAATAGCAACGGCCTCAGAAGTCAACGCCAGAAGCATGAAATACAATATAAATATAACAGTTTTTCCATCGTGTAAAACGAATAATAGCAACCTGTGTGAGGGTTATGGTCATATCTACGTTCCGGGCAACCTAGGCTTCACCCTAGGGCGTTGCTCCAGTAGATCGAAATGTTAGGGCCTAAGAAGACAACGCCCGAAGCATAAAATACGATATAAATACAACAGCTTTTCCATCGTATTGAATGAATAATTGCAAACAGTGTGAAAGTAGTGGCCATTTCTACGTTCCGAGCAACCTAGGCTTCACTCTAGGGCGGTGCTCCACCATAACGAATTGCTACGGATTAAGAAGCCTACGCCTGAAGCGTAAAATACATTAAAAATACAACAGTGTTTCCATCATATAACAGGAATAATTGCAACCAGTTTGAATGTGATGGCCAATTCTACGTTCCGGGCAACCTAGGCTTCACTCTAGAGCGTTGCTCCACCAGATCGAATAGTTAGTGCCTTACAAGTCAACGCCAGAATCATATAATACGATATAAATACAACAGATTTTCCATCGTATAAAACGAATAATTGCAACCAGTATGAAACTTATGGTCATTTCTACTTTCCGAGCAACCTAGGCTTCACCCTAGGGCGTTGCTCCAACAGGTTGAATAGTTCGGGCCTTAGAAGTCAACGCCCGAACAATCAAATGCAAAAAAAATACAACAGTGTTTCCATCATATAACAGGAATAATTGCAACCAGTTTGAAAGTGATGGCCAATTCTACGTTCCGGGCAACCTAGGCTTCACTCTATTGCGTTGCTCCACCATATCGAATAGTTAGTGCCTTAGAAGTCAACGCCAGAAGCATAAAATACAATATAAATACAACAGTTTTTCCATCGCATAAAACGAATAATTGCAACCAGTATGAAACTTATGGACATTTCTACTTTCCGAGCAACCGAGGCTTCACCCTAGGGTGTTGCTCCAACAGATTGAATAGTAAGGGCATAAGAAGTCAACGCACGAACCATAAAATGCAAAAAAAATACAACAGTGTTTCCATCATATAACAGGAATAATTGCAACCAGTTTGAATGTGATGGCCATTCTACGTTCCGGGCAACCTAGGTTTCACTCCAGGGCGTTGCTCCACCAGACCGCATAGTTACGGCCTAAGAAGTAAACGCCAGAAGCATAAAATACGATATAAATACAACTGCTTTTCCATCGTATAAAACGAATAATTGCAACCAGTGTGAAAGTAATGGACATTTCTACGTTCCGAGCACCGTAGGCGTCACTCTAGGGCGTTGCTCCACCACATCTAATAGCTACGGCCTTAGAAGTCAACGCCAGAGGCATAAAATACAATATAAATACAACAGCGTTTCCATCGTATGAACCGAATAATTATAACCAGTGTGAAAGTTAAGGTCATTTCTACATTCCGAGCAACCTAGGCTTCACTCTAGGGCGTTGCTCCACCAGATCGAAATGTTAGGGCCTAAGAAGTCATCGCCCGAAGCATAAAATACGATATAAATACAACAGCTTTTCCATCGTGTTAAATGAATAATTGCAACCAGTGTGAAAGTAATGGTCATTTCTACGTTCCGAGCACCGTAGGCGTCACTCTAGGGCGTTGCTCCACCACATCTAATAGCTACGGCCTTAGAAGTCAACGCCAGAGGCATAAAATACAATATAAATGCAACAGAGTTTCCATCGTATAAAACGAATAATTGCAACCAGTGTGATAGTTATGGTCATTTCTACGTTCCAGGCAATCTAGGCTTCACTCTAGGGCGTTGTTCCACCAGATCGAATAGTTTGGGCCTAAGAAGTCAACGCCAGAAGCATAAAATACAATATAAATACAACAGTTTTTCCATCGTATAAAACGAATAATTGCAACCAGTATGAAACTTATGATCATTTCTACTTTCCTAGCAACCTAGCCTTCACCCTAGGGCGTTGCTGCAACAGATTGAATAGTTAGGGCCTTAGAAGTCAACGCCCGAACCATAAAATGCAAAAAAAATACAACAGTGTTTCCATCATATAACAGGAATAATTGCAACCCGTGTGAAAGTGATGATCATTTCTACGTTCCAGGCAACCTAGGCTTCACTCTAGGGCGTTGCTCCACCAGATCGGATAGTTAGGTCCTTAGAAGTAAACGCCAGAAGCATAAAATACGATATAAATACAACTGCTTTTCCATCGTATAAAACGAATAATTGCAACCAGTGTGAGAGTAATGGTCATTTCTACGTTCCGAGCACCGTAGGCGTCACTCTAGGGCGTTGCTCCACCACATCTAATAGCTACGGCCTTAGAAGTCAACGCGAGAGGCATAAAATACAATATAAATACAACAGCGTTTCCATCGTATAAAACGAATAATTGCAACCAGTGTGAAAGTTAAGGTCATTTCTACCTTCCGAGCAACCTAGGCTTCACTCTAGGGCGTTGCTCCACCAGATCGAGATGTTAGGGCCTAAGAAGTCATCGTCCAAAGCATAAAATACGATATAAATACAACAGCTTTTCCATCGTATTAAATGAATAATTGCAAACAGTGTGAAAGTAGTGGTCATTTCTACGTTCCGAGCAATCTAGGCTACACTCTAGGGCGGTGCTCCACCATATCGAATAGCTACTGATTAAGAAGCCTACGTCTGAAGCATAAAACACAATAAAAATACAACAGTGTTGCCATCATATAACAGGAATAATTGCAACCAGTTTGAAAGTGATGGCCAATTCTACGTTCCGGGCAACCTAGGTTTCACTCCAGTGCGTTGATCCACAAGATCGAATAGTTACGGCCAAAGAAGTCAACGCCAGAAGCATAAAATACGATATAAATACAACAGTTTTTCCATCGTATAAAACGAATAATTGCAACCAGTGTGAAAGTTATGGTCATTTCTACATTCCGAGCAACCTAGGCTTCACGCTAGGGAGTTGCTCCACCAGATCGAATAGTTAGGTCCTTAGAAGTAAACGCCAGAAGCATAAAATACGATATAAATACAACAGCTTTTCCATCGTATAAAAGGAATAATTGCAAACAGTGTGAAAATAATGGTCATTTCTACATTCCGGGCAACCTAGGCTTCACTCTACGGCGTTGTTCCACCAGATCGAATAGTTAGGGCCTAAGAAGTCAACACCAGAAGAATAAAATACAAATTAAATACAATAGCATATACACCGTATAAAGCGAATAATTGCAACCTGTGTGAAGGTTATGGTCATATCTACGTTCCGGGCAACCTAGGCTTCACTGTAGGGCGTTGCTCCACTAGATCGAAATGTTAGGGCCTAAGAAGTCAACGCCCGAAGCATAAAATACGATATTAATACAACAGCTTTTCCATCGTATTAAATGAATA
The DNA here is from genome assembly GCF_051401765.1 of Calliopsis andreniformis. Lineage (NCBI taxonomy): Eukaryota > Metazoa > Arthropoda > Insecta > Hymenoptera > Andrenidae > Calliopsis > Calliopsis andreniformis. Next base: position 10,046,443 of record NW_027480435.1, on the reverse strand, counting down.
ATTGCAAACAGTGTGAAAGTAGTGGTCATTTCTACGTTCCGAAGCAACCTAGGCTTCACTCTAGGGCAGTGCTCCACCATATCAAATAGCTACGGATTAAGAAGCCTTCGCCTGAAGCATAAAATACAATAAAAATACAACACTGTTTCCATCATATAACAGGAATAATTGCAACCAGTTTGAAGGTGATGGCCAATTCTACGTTCCGGGCATCCTAGGCTTCACTCTAGGGCGTTGCTCCACCATATCGAATAGTTAGTGCCTTAGAAGTCATCGCCAGAAGCATAAAATACAATATAAATACAACAGTTTTTCCATCGTATAAAACGAATAATTGCAACCAGTATGAAACTTATGGTCATTTCTACTTTCCGAGCAACCTAGGCTTCAGCGTATGGCGTTGCTCCAACAGATTGAATAGTTAGGGCCTTACAAGTCAACGCCCGAACCATAAAATGCAAAAAAAATACAACAGTGATTACATCATACAACAGGAACAATTGCAACCAGTTTGAAAGTGATGGCCAATTCTACGTTCCGGGCAACCTAGGTTTCACTCCAGGGCGTTGCTCCACCACATCGAATAGTTACGGCCTAAGAAGTCAACGCCAGAAGCATAAAATACAATATAAATACAACAGATTTTCCATCGTATAAAACGAATAATTGCAACCAGTATGAAACTTATGGTCATTTCTACATTCCGAGCAACCTAGGATTCACTCCAGGGCGTTGCTCCACCAGATCGAATAGTTATGGTCCTTAGAAGTAAACGCCAGAAGCATAAAATACGATATAAATACAACAGCGTTTCCATCGTATAAAACGAATAATTGCAACAAGTGTGAAAGTTACGGTCATTTCTACATTCCGAGCAACCTAGGCTTCACTCTAGGGCGTTGCTCCACCAGGTCGAATAGTTAGTGCCTTAGAAGTCAACGCCAGAAGCATAAAATACAATATAAATACAACAGCTTTTCCATCGTATAAAAGGAATAATTGCAAACAGTGTGAAAGTAATGGTCATTTCTACGTTCCGGGCAAGCTAGGCTTCACCCTAGGCTGTTGTTCCACCAGATCGAATAGTTAGCGCCTAAGAAGTGAACGCCCGAACCATAAGATGCAAAAAAAATACAACAGTGCTTCCATCATATAAAAGGAATAATTGGAACCAGTTTGAAAGCGATGGCCAATTCTACGTTCCGGGCCACCTAGGCTTCACTCTATTGCGTTGCTCCACCAGATCGAATAGTTAGTGCCTTAGAAGTCAACGCCAGAAGCATAAAATACAATATAAATACAAAAGTTTTTCCATCGTATAAAACAAATAATTGCAACCAGTAAGAAACTTATGTTCATTTCTACTTTCCGAGCAACCTAGGCTTCACCCTAGGGCGTTGCTCCAACGGATTGAATAGTTAGGGCCTTAGAAGTCAACGCCCGAACCATAAAATGCAAAAAAAAATACAACAGCGTTTCCATCGTATAAAACGAATAATTGCAACAAGTATGAAAGTTATGGTCATTTCTTCATTCCGAGCAACCTAGGCTTCACTCTAGGGCGTTGCTCCACCAGATCGAATAGTTAGTGCCTTAGAAGTCAACGCCAGAAGCATAAAATACAATATAAATACATCAGCGTTTCCATCGTATAAAACGAATAATTGCAACCAGTATGAAACTTATGGTCATTTCTACTTTCCGAGCAACCTAGGCTTCACCCTAGGGCGATGCTCAAACGGACTGAACAGTTAGGGCCTTAGAAGTCAACGCCCGATCCATAAAATGCAAAAAAAATACAACAGTGTTTCCATCATATAACATTAATAATTGCAACCAGTTTGAAAGTGATGGCCAATTCTACGTTACGGGCAACCTAGGTTCCACTCCAGGGCGTTGCTCCACCAGACCGAATAGTTACGGACTAAGAAGTCAACGCCAGAAGCATAAAACACGATATAAATACAACGTCTTTTCCATCGTATAAAACGAATAATTGCAACCAGTGTGAAAGTAATGGTCATTTTTACGTTCCGAGCACCCTAGGCGTCACTCTAGGGCGTTGCTCCACCACATCTGATAGCTACGGCCTTAGAAGTCAACGCCAGAGGCATAAAGTACAATATAAATACAACAGCGTTTCCATCGTATAAAACGAATAATTGCAACCAGTGTGAAAGTTATGGTCATTTCAACATTCCGAGCAACCTAGGATTCACTCCAGGGCGTTGCTCCACCAGATCGAATAGTTATGGTCCTTAGAAGTAAACGCTAGAAGCATAAAATACGATATAAATACAACAGCGTTTCCATCGTATAAAACGAATTATTGCAGCAAGTGTGAAAGTTATGGTCATTTCTACATTCCGAGCAACCTAGTATTCACTCTAGGGCGTTGCTCCACCAGATCGAATAGATAGGTCCTTAGAAGTAAACGACAGAAGCATAAAATACGATATAAATACAACAGCGTTTCCATCGTATAAAACGAATAATTGCAACAAGTGTGAAAGTTACGGTCATTTCTACATTCCGATCAACCTAGGCTTCACCCTAGGGCGTTGCTCCACCAGGTCAAATAGTTAGTGCCTTAGAAGTCAACGCCAGAAGCATAAAATACAATATAAATACAACAGCTTTTCCACCGTATAAAACGAATAATTGCAACCAGTGTGAAAGTTATGGTCATTTCTACATTCTGAGCAACCTAGGATTCACTCTAGGGCGTTGCTCCACCAGATCGAATAGTTAGGTCCTTAGAAGTAAACGCCAGAAGCATAAAATACGATATAAATACAACAGCTTTTCCATCGTATAAAAGGAATAATTGCAAACAGTGTGAAAGTAATGGACATTTCTACGTTCCGGGCAAGCTAGGCTTCACCCTAGGCTGTTGTTCCACCAGGTCAAATAGTTAGTGCCTTAGAAGTCAACGCCAGAAGCATAAAATACAATATAAATACAACAGCTTTTCCACCGTATAAAACGAATAATTGCAACCAGTGTGAAAGTTATGGTCATTTCTACATTCTGAGCAACCTAGGATTCACTCTAGGGCGTTGCTCCACCAGATCGAATAGTTAGGTCCTTAGAAGTAAACGCCAGAAGCATAAAATACGATATAAATACAACAGCTTTTCCATCGTATAAAAGGAATAATTGCAAACAGTGTGAAAGTAATGGACATTTCTACGTTCCGGGCAAGCTAGGCTTCACCCTAGGCTGTTGTTCCACCAGATCGAATAGTTAGTGCCTAAGAAGTGAACGCCCGAACCATAAAATGCAAAAAAAATACAACAGTGCTTCCATCATATAACAGGAATAATTGGAACCAGTTTGAAAGTGATGGCCAATTCTACGTTCCGGGCAACCTAGGCTTCACTCTATTGCGTTGCTCCACTAGAACGAATAGTTGGTGCCTTAGAAGTCAACGCCAGAAGCATAAAATACAATATAAATACAACAGTTTTTCCATCGTATAAAACAAATAACTGCAACCAGTATGAAACTTATGTTCATTTCTACTTTCCGGGCAACCTAGGCTTCACTCTATTGCGTTGCTCAACCAGATCGAATAGTTAGTGCCTTAGAAGTCAACGCCAGAAGCATAAAATACAATATAAATACAACAGTCTTTCCATCGTATAAAACAAATAATTGGTACCAGTATGAAACTTATGGTCATTTCTACTTTCCGAGCAACCTAGGCTTCGCCCTAGGGCGTTGCTCCAACGGATTGAATAGTTAGGGCCTTAGAAGTCAACGCCCGAAACATAAAATGCAAAAAAAATACAACAGCGTTTCCATCGTATAAAACGAATAATTGCAACAAGTATCAAAGTTATGGTCATTTCTACATTCCGAGCAACCTAGGATTCACTCTAGGGCGTTGCTCCACCAGATCGAATAGTTAGGTCCTTAGAAGTAAACGCCAGAAGCATAAAATACGATATAAATACAACAGCGTTTCCATCGTATAAAACGAATAATTGCAACCAGTGTGAAAGTAATGGTCATTTCTACGTTCCGAGCACCGTAGGCGTCACTCTAGGGCGTTGCTCCAACACATCTAATAGCTACGGTCTTAGAAGTCAACGCCAGAGGCATAAAATACAATATAAATACAACAGCGTTTCCATCGTATAAAACGAATAATTGCAACCAGTGTGAAAGTTAAGGTCATTTCTACCTTCCGAGCAACCTAGGCTTCACTCTAGGGCGTTGCTCCACCAGATCGAAATGTTAGGGCCTATGAAGTCATCGTCCGAAGCATAAAATACGATATAAATACAACAGCTTTTCCATCGTATTAAATGAATAATTGCAAACAGTGTGAAAGTAGTGGTCATTTCTACGTTCCGAGCAATCTAGGCTACACTCTAGGGCGGTGCTCCACCATATCGAATAGCTACTGATTAAGAAGCCTACGTCTGAAGCATAAAACACAATAAAAATACAACAGTGTTGCCATCATATAACAGGAATAATTGCAACCAGTTTGAAAGTGATGGCCAATTCTACGTTCCGAGCAACCTAGGCTTCACCCTAGGGCGTTGCTCCAACATATTGAATAGTTGGGGCCTTAGAAGTCTACGACCGAACCATAAAATACAAAAAGAATACAACAGTGTTTCCATCATATAACAGGAATAATTTCGACCAGTTTGAAAGTGATGGCCAATTCTACGTTCCGGGCAACCTAGGCTTCACTCTAGGGCGTTGCTCCACCAGATCGAACAGTTAGTGCCTTAGAAGTCAACGCCAGAAGCATAAAATACGATATAAATACAACAGCTTTTCCTTCGTATAAAACGAATAATTGCAACCAGTGTGAAAGTAATGGTCATTCCTACGTTCCGAGCACTCTAGGCGTCACTCTAGGTCGTTGCTCCACCACATCTAATAGCTACGGCCTTAGAAGTCAACGCCAGAGGCATAAAGTACAATATAAATACAACAGCGTTTCCATCGTGTAAAACGAATAATTGCAACCAGTGTGAAAGTTATGGTCATTTCTACATTCCGAGCAACCTAGGATTCACTCTAGGGCGTTGCTCCACCAGATCGAATAGTTAGGTCCTTAGAAGTAAACGCCAGAAGCATAAAATACGATATAAATACAACAGCGTTTCCATCGTATAAAACGAATATTTGCAACAAGTGCGAAAGTTATGTCATTTCTACATTCCGAGCAACCTAGGATTCACTCTAGGGCGTTCCTCCACCAGATCGAATAGTTAGGTCCTTAGAAGTAAACGCCAGAAGCATAAAATACGATATAAATAGAACAGCGTTTCCATCGTATAAAACGAATAATTGCAACCAGTGTGAAAGTTATGGTCATTTCTACATTCCGAGCAACCTAGGATTCACTCCAGGGCGTTGCTCCACCAGATCGAATAGTTAGGTCCTTAGAAGTCAACGCCAGAAGCATAAAATACAATATAAATACAACAGTTTTTCCATCGTATAAAACGAATGACTGCAACCAGTATGAAAGTTATGGTCATTTCTACTTTCCGAGCAACCTAGGCTTCACCCTAGGGCGCTGCTCCAACAGATTGAATAGTTACGGCCTTAGAAGTCAACGCCCGAACCATAAAATGCAAAAATAATACAACAGCGTTTCCATCGTATAAAACGAATAATTGCAACAAGTGTGAAAGTTATGGTCATTTCTACATTCCGAGCAACGTAGGCTTCACTCTAGGGCGTTGCTCCACCAGATCGAATAGTTAGGTCCTTTGAAGTAAACGCCAGAAGCATAAAATACGACATAAATACAACAGCTTTTCCATCGTATAAAAGGAATAATTGCATACAGTGTGAAAGTAATGGTCATTTCTACGTTCCGGGCAAGCTAGGCTTCACCCTAGGCTGTTGTTCCACCAGATCGAATAGTTAGGGCCGAAGAAGTGAACGCCAGAAGCATAAAATGCAATAAAAATACAACAGTTTTTCGATCGTATAACAAGATTAATTGCAACCAGTTCGAAAGTGATAGTCATTTCTCCTTTCCGAGCAACCTAGGCTTCACCCTAGGGCCTTGCTCCAACAGATTGAATAGTCAGGGCCTTAGAAGTCAACGCCCGAACCATAAAACGCAAAAAAAATACAACAGTGTTTCCATCATGTAACAGGAATAATTGCAACCAATTTGGAAAGTGATGGCCAATTCTACGTTCCGGGCAACCTAGGCTTCACTCTAGGGCGTTGCTCCACCATATCGAATAGTTAGTGCCTTAGAAGTCAACGCCAGAAGCATAAAATACAATATAAATACAACAGCTTTTCCATCGTATAAAACGAATAATTGCAACCAGTATGAAACTTATGGTCATTTCTACTTTCCTAGCAACCTAGGCTTCACCCTGGGGCGTTGCTCCAACAGATTGAATAGTTAGGACCTTAGAAGTGAACGCCCGAACCATAATATGCAAAAAAAATACAACAGTGTTTCCATCATGTAACAGGAATAATTGCAACCAATTTGGAAAGTGATGGCCAATTCTACGTTCCGGGCAACCTAGGCTTCACTCTAGGGCGTTGCTCCACCATATCGAATAGTTAGTGCCTTAGAAGTCAACGCCAGAAGCATAAAATACAATATAAATACAACAGCTTTTCCATCGTATAAAACGAATGATTGCAACCAGTGTGAAAGTTATGGTCATGTATACATTCCGAGCAACCTAGGATTCACTCTAGGGCGTTGCTCCACCAGATCGAATAGTTAGGTCCTTAGAAGTAAACGCCAGAAGCATAAAATACTATATAAGTACAACAGTTTTTCCATCGTATAAAACGAATAATTGCAACCAGTATGAAACTGATGGTCATTTCTACTTTCCGAGCAACCTAGGCTTCACCCTAGGGCGTTGCTCCAACAGATTGAATAGTTAGGGCCTTAGAAGTCAACTCCCGAAGCATAAAATGCAATAAAAATACAACAGTGTTTCCATCGTATAAAACGAATAATTGTAACCAGTATGAAACTTATGGTAATTTCTGCTTTCCGAGCAACCTAGGCTTCACCCTAGGGCCTTGCTCCAACAGACTGAATAGTTAGGGCCTTAGAAGTCAACGCCCGAACCATAAAATGCAAAAAAAATACAACAGTGTTTCCATCATATAACAGGAATAATTGCAACCAATTTGGAAAGTGATGGCCAATTCTACTTTCCGGCAACCTAGGCTTCACTCTAGGGCGTTGCTCCACCATATCGAATAGTTAGTGCCTTAGAAGTCAACGCCAGAAGCATAAAATACAATATAAATACAACAGCTTTTCCATCGTATAAAACGAATAATTGCAACCAGTATGAAACTTATGGTCATTTCTACTTTCCTAGCAAGCTAGGCTTCACCCTAGGGCGTTGCTCCAACAGATTGAATAGTTAGGGCCTTAGAACTATACGCCCGAGCCATAAAATGCAAAAAAAATACAACAGTGTTTCCATCATATAACAGGAATAATTGCGACCAGTTTGAAAGTGATGGCCAATTCTACGTTCCGGGTAACCTAGGCTTCACTCTAGGGCGTTGCTCCGACAGATCGAATAGTTAGTCCTTAGAAGTCAACGCCAGAAGCATAAAATACAATATAAATACAACAGCTTTTCCATCGTATAAAACGAATAATTGCAACCAGTGTGAAAGTTATGGTCATTTCTACATTCCGAGCAACCTAGGATTCACTCTAGGGCGTTGCTCCACCAGATCGAATAGTTAGGTCCTTAGAAGTAAACGCCAGAAGCATAAAATACGATATAAATACAACAGCGTTTCCTCCGTATAAAACGAATAATTGCAACAAGTGTGAAAGTTATGGTCATTTCTACATTCCGAGCAACCTAGGATTCACTCTAGGGCGTTGCTCCTCCAGATCGAATAGTTAGGTCCTTAGAAGTAAAGGCCAGAAGCATAAAATACGATATAACTACAACAGCGTTTCCATCGTATAAAACGAATAATTGCAACCAGTGTGATAGTTATGGTCATTTCTACATTCCGAGCAACCTAGGATTCACTCTAGGGCGTTGCTCCACCAGATCGATTAGTTACGTCCTTAGAAGTCAACGCCAGAAGCATAAAATACGATATAAATACAACAGCTTTTCCATCGTATAAAAGGAATAATTGCAAACAGTGTGAAAGTAACTGTCATTTCTACGTTCCGGGCACGCTCGGCTTCACCCTAGGCTGTTGTTCCACCAGATCGAATAGTTAGGGCCTAAGAAGTGAACGCCAGAAGCATAAAATGCAATAAAAATACAACAGTTTTTCCATCGTATAACAAGATTAATTGCAACCAGTTTGAAAGTGATAGTCATTTCTCCTTTCCGGGCAACCTAGGCTTCACTCTAGGGCCTGGCTCCACTAGACCGAATAGCTAGGGCCTTAGAAGTCAACGCCAGAAGCATAAAATACAATATAAATACAACAGTTTTTCCATCGTATAAAACGAATAATTGCAACCAGTATGAAACTGATGGCCAATTCTGCGTTCCGGGCAACCTAGGCTTCACTCTAGGGCGTTGCTCCAACAGATCGAATAGTTAGGTCCTTCGAAGTAAACGTCAGAAGCATAAAATACGATATAAATACAACAGCTTTTCCATCGTATAAAAGGAATAATTGCATACAGTGTGAAAGTAATGGTCATTTCTACGTTCCGGGCAAGCTAGGCTTCACCCTAGGGCGTTGCTCCAACAGATTGAATAGTTAGGGCCTTAGAACTCTACGCCCGAGCCATAAAATGCAATAAAAATACAACAGTTTTTCCATCGTATAACAAGATTAATTGCAACCAGTTTGAAAGTGATAGTCATTTCTCCTTTCCGGGCAACCTAGGCTTCACTCTAGGGCCTGGCTCCACTAGACCGAATAGCTAGGGCCTTAGAAGTCAACGCCAGAAGCATAAAATACAATATAAATACAACAGTTTTTCCATCGTATAAAACGAATAATTGCAACCAGTATGAAACTGATGGCCAATTCTGCGTTCCGGGCAACCTAGGCTTCACTCTAGGGCGTTGCTCCAACAGATCGAATAGTTAGGTCCTTCGAAGTAAACGTCAGAAGCATAAAATACGATATAAATACAACAGCTTTTCCATCGTATAAAAGGAATAATTGCATACAGTGTGAAAGTAATGGTCATTTCTACGTTCCGGGCAAGCTAGGCTTCACCCTAGGGCGTTGCTCCAACAGATTGAATAGTTAGGGCCTTAGAACTCTACGCCCGAGCCATAAAATGCAAAAAAAATACAACAGTGTTTCCATCATATAACAGGAATAATTGCGACCAGTTTGAAAGTGATGGCCCATTCTACGTTCCGGGCAACCTAGGCTTCACTCTAGGGCGTTGCTCCAACAGATCGAATAGTTAGTGCCTTAGAAGTCAACGCCAGAAGCATAAAATACAATATAAATACAACAGCTTTTCCATCGTATAAAACGAATAATTGCAACAAGTGTGAAAGTTTTGGTCATTTCTACATTCCGATCAACCTAGGATTCACTCTAGGGCGTTGCTCCACCAGATCGAATAGTTAGGTCCTTAGAAGTAAACGCCAGATGCATAAAATACGATATAACTACAACAGCGTTTCCATCGTATAAAACGAATAATTGCAACCAGTGTGAAAGTTATGGTCATTTCTACATTCCGAGCAACCTAGGATTCACTCTAGGGCGTTGCTCCACCAGATCGAATAGTTTGGTCCTTAGAAGTAAACGCGAGAAGCATAAAATACAATATAAATACAACAGCTTTTCCATCGTATAAAACGAATAATTGCAACCAATTTGGAAAGCGATGGCCAATTCTGCGTTCCGGGCAACGTAGGCTTCACTCTAGGGCGTTGCTCCACCATATCGAATAGTTAGTGCCTTAGAAGTCAACGCCATAAGCATAAAATACAATATAAATACAACAGCTTTTCCATCGTATAAAACGAATAATTGCAACAAGTGTGAAAGTTATGGTCATTTCTACATTCCCAGCAACCTAGGATTCACCCTAGGGTGTTGCTCCAACAGATTGAATAGTTAGGGCCTTAGAACTCTACGCCCGAGCCATAAAATGCAAAAAAAATACAACAGTGTTTCCATCATATAACAGGAATAATGGCGACCAGTTTCAAAGTGATGGCCCATCCTACGTTCCGGGCAACCTAGGCTTCACTCTAGGGCGTTGCTCCAACAGATCGAATAGTTAGTGCCTTAGAAGTCAACGCCAGAAGCATAAAATACAATATAAATACAACAGCTTTTCCATCGTATAAAACGAATAATTGCAACAAGTGTGAAAGTTATGGTCATTTCTACATTCCGAGCAACCTAGGATTCACTCTAGGGCGTTGCTCCACCAGATCGAATAGTTAGGTCCTTAGAAGTAAACGCCAGAAGCATAAAATACAATATAACTACAACAGCGTTTCCATCGTATAAAACGAATAATTGCAACCAGTGTGAAAGTTATGGTCATTTCTACATTCCGAGCAACCTAGGATTCACTCTAGGGCGTTGCTCCACCAGATGGAATAGTTAGGGCCTAAGAAGTGAACGCCAGAAGCATAAAATGCAATAAAAATACAACAGTTTTTCCATCGTATAACAAGATGAATTGCAACCAGTTTGAATGTGATGGTCATTTCTCCTTTCCGGGCAACCTAGGCTTCACTCTGAGGCGTTGCTCCACTAGATCGAATAGCTAGGGCCTTAGAAGTCAACGCCAGAAGCATAAAATGCAATATAAATACAACAGTTTTTCCATCGTATAAAACGAATAATTGCAACCAGTATGAAACTGATGGTCATTTCTACTTTCCGAGCAACCTAGGCTTCACCCTAGGGCGTTACTCCAACAGATTGAATAGTTAGGGCCTTAGAAGTCAACGCCCGAAGCATAAAATACGATATAACTACAACAGCGTTTCCATCGTATAAAACGAATAATTGCAACCAGTGTGAAAGCTATGGTCATTTCTACATTCCGAGCAACCTAGGATTCACTCTAGGGCGTTGCTCCACCAGATCGAATAGTTAGGTCCTTCGAAGTAAACGTCAGAAGCATAAAATACGATATAAATACAACAGCTTTTCCATCGTATAAAAGGAATAATTGCATACAGTGTGAAAGTAATGGTCATTTCTACGTTCCGGGCAAGCTAGGCTTCACCCTAGGCTGTTGTTCCACGAGATCGAATAGTTAGGGCCTAAGAAGTGAACGCCAGAAGCATAAAATGCAATAAAAATACAACAGTTTTTCCATCGTATAACAAGATTAATTGCAACCAGTTTGAAAGTGATAGTCATTTCTCCTTTCGGGCAACCTAGGCTTCACTCTAGGGCGTTGCTCCACTAGATCGAATAGCTAGGGCCTTAGAAGTCAACGCCAGAAGCATAAAATACAATATAAGTACAACAGTTTTTCCATCGTATAAAACGAATAATTGCAACCAGTATGAAACTGATGGTCGTCTCTACATTCCGAACAACCTAGGCTTCACCCTAGGGCGCTGCTCCAACAGATTGAATAGTTAGGGCCTTAGAAGTCAACGCCCGAACCATAAAATGCAAAAAAATACAACAGTGTTTCCATCATATATCAGGAATAATTGCAACCAGTTTGAAAGCGATGGCCAATCCTACGTTCCGGGCAAACTAGGATTCTATCTAGGGCGTTGCTCCACCAGATCGAATAGTTAGTGCCTTAGAAGTCAACGCCAGAAGCATAAATTAAAATATAAATACAACAGTTTTTCCATCGTATAAAACGAATAATTGCAACCAGTATGAAACTTATGGTCATTTCTACTTTCCGAGCAACCTAGGCTTCACCCTAGGGCCTTGTTCCAACAGATTGAATAGTTAGGGCCTTGGAAGTCAACGCCCGAACCATAAAATGCAAAAAAAATACAACAGTGTTTCCATCATATAACAGGAATAATTGCAACCAATTTGGAAAGTGATGGCCAATTCTGCGTTCCGGGCAACGTAGGCTTCACTCTAGGGCGTTGCTCCACCATATCGAATAGTTAGTGCCTTAGAAGTCAACGCCAGAAGCATAAAATACAATATAAATACAACAGCTTTTCCATCGTATAAAACGAATAATTGCAACCAGTATGAAACTTATGGTCATTTCTACTTTCCTAGCAACCTAGGCTTCACCCTAGGGCGTTTCTCCAACAGATTGAATAGTTAGGGCCTTAGAACTCTACGCCCGAGCCATAAAATGCAAAAAAAATACAACAGTGTTTCCATCATATAACAGGAATAATTGCGACCAGTTTGAAAGTGATGGCCCATCCTACGTTCCGGGCAACCTAGGCTTCACTCTAGGGCGTTGCTCCAACAGATCGAATAGTTAGTGCCTTAGAAGTCAACGCCAGAAGCATAAAATACAATATAAATACAACAGCTTTTCCATCGTATAAAACGAATAATTGCAACAAGTGTGAAAGTTATGGTCATTTCTACATTCCGAGCAACCTAGGATTCACTCTAGGGCGTTGCTCCACCAGATCGAATAGTTAGGTCCTTAGAAGTAAACGCCAGAAGCATAAAATACGATATAACTACAACAGCTTTTCCATCGTATAAAACGAATAATTGCAACCAGTATGAAACTTATAGTCATTTCTACTTTCCGAGCAACCTAGGCTTCACCCTAGGGCGTTGCTCCAACAGATTGAATAGTTAGGGCCTAAGAAGTGAACGCCAGAAGCATAAAATGCAATAAAAATACAACAGTTTTTCCATCGTATAACAAGATTAATTGCAACCAGTTTGAAAGTGATAGTCATTTCTCCTTTCCGGGCAACCTAGGCTTCACTCTAGGGCGTTGCTCCACTAGATCGAATAGCTAGGGCCTTAGAAGTCAACACCAGAAGCATAAAATACAATATAAGTACAACAGTTTTTCCATCGTATAAAACGAATAATTGCAACCAGTATGAAACTGATGGTCATTTCTACATTCCGAACAACCTAGGCTTCACCCTAGGGCGCTGCTCCAACAGATTGAATAGTTAGGGCCTTAGAAGTCAACGCCCGAACCATAAAATGCAAAAAAAAAATACAACAGTGTTTCCATCATATAACAGGAATAATTGCAACCAGTTTGAAAGTGATGGCCATTTCTACGTTCCGGGCAAACCAGGCTTCTATCTAGGGCTATGCTCCACCAGATCGAATAGATAGTGCTTTAGAAGTCAACGCCAGAAGCATAAAATACAATATAAATACAACAGCTTTTCCATCGTATAAAACGAATGATTGCAACCAGTGTGAAAGTTATGGTCATTTCTACATTCCGAGCAACCTAGGATTCACTCTAGGGCGTTGCTCCACCAGATCGAATAGTTAGGTCCTTAGAAGTAAACGTCAGAAGCATAAAATACGATATAACTACAACAGCGTTTCCATCGTATAAAACGAATAATTGCAACCAGTGTGAAAGTTATGGTCATTTCTACATTCCGAGCAACCTAGGATTCACTCTAGGGCGTTGCTCCACCAGATCGAATAGTTAGGTCCTTCGAAGTAAACGCCAGAAGCATAAAATACGATATAAGTACAACAGCTTTTCCATCGTATAAAAGGAATAATTGCATACAGTGTGAAAGTAATGGTCATTTCTACGTTCCGGGCAAGCTAGGCTTCACCCTAGGCTGTTGTTCCACCAGATCGAATAGTTAGGGCCTAAGAAGTGAACGCCAGAAGCATAAAATGCAATAAAAATACAACAGTTTTTCCATCGTATAACAAGATTAATTGCAACCAGTTTGAAAGTGATAGTCATTTCTCCTTTCCGGGCAACCTAGGCTTCACCCTAGGGCGTTGCTCCACTAGATCGAATAGTTCGGGCCTTAGAAGTCTACGCCCGAACCATAAAATACAAAAAAAATACAACAGTGTTTCCATCATATAACAGGAATAATTTCGACCAGTTTGAAAGTGATATCCAATTCTACGTTCCGGGCAACCTAGGCTTCACTCTAGGGCGTTGCTCCACTAGATCGAATAGCTAGGGCCTTAGAAGTCAACGCCAGAAGCATAAAATACAATATAAGTACAACAGTTTTTCCATCGTATAAAACGAATAATTGCAACCAGTATGAAACTGATGGTCATTTCTACTTTCCGAGCAACCTAGGCTTCACCCTAGGGCGCTGCTCCAACAGATTGAATAGTTAGGGCCTTAGAAGTCAACGCCCGAACCATAAAATGCAAAAAAAATACAACAGTGTTTCCATCATATAACAGGAATAATTGCAACCAGTTTGATAGTGATGGCCAATTCTACCTTCCGGGCAAACTAGGCTTCTATCTAGGGCTATGCTCCACCAGATCGAATAGATAGTGCTTTAGAAGTCAACGCCAGAAGCATAAAATACAATATAAATACAACAGCTTTTCCATCGTATAAAACGAATGATTGCAACCAGTGTGAAAGTTATGGTCATTTCTACATTCCGAGCAACCTAGGATTCACTCTAGGGCGTTGCTCCACCAGATCGAATGGTTAGGTCCTTAGAAGTAAACGCCAGAAGCATAAAATACGATATAACTACACCAGCGTTTCCATCGTATAAAACGAATAATTGCAACCAGTGTGAAAGTTATGGTCATTTCTACATTCCGAGCAACCTAGGATTCACTCTAGGGCGTTGCTCCACCAGATCGAATAGTTAGGTCCTTCGAAGTAAACGCCAGAAGCATAAAATACGATATAAATACAACAGCTTTTCTATCGTATAAAAGGAATAATTGCATACAGTGTGAAAGTAATGGTCATTTCTACGTTCCGGGCAAGCTAGGCTTCACCCTAGGCTGTTGTTCCACCAGGTCGAATAGTTAGGGCCTAAGAAGTGAACGCCAGAAGCATAAAATGCAATAAAAATACAACAGTTTTTCCATCGTACAACAAGCTTAATTGCAACCAGTTTGAAAGTGATAGTCATTTCTCCTTTCCGGGCAACCTAGGCTTCACTCTAGGGCGTTGCTCCACTAGATCGAATAGCTAGGGCCTTAGAAGTCAACGCCAGAAGCATAAAATACAATATACGTACAACAGTTTTTCCATCGTTTAAAACGAATAATTGCAACCAGTATGAAACTGATGGTCATTTCTACTTTCCGAGCAACCTAGGCTTCACCCTAGGGCGTTGCTCCAACAGATTGAATAGTTAGGGCCTTAGAAGTCAACGCCCGAAGCATAAAATGCAATAAAAATACAACAGTGTTTCCATCGTATAAAACGAATAATTGCAACCAGCATGAAACTTATGGTCATTTCTACTTTCCGAGCAAGCTAGGCTTCACCCGAGGGCGTTGCTCCAACAGATTGAATAGTTAGGACCTTAGAAGTGAACGACCGAACCATAAAATGCAAAAAAAATACAACAGTGTTTCCATCATATAACAGGAATAATTGCAACCAGTTTGAAAGTGATGGCCAATTCTACGTTCCGGGCAACCTAGGCTTCACTCTAGGGCGTTGCTCCACCATATCGAATAGTTAGTGCCTTAGAAGTCAACGCCAGAATTATAAAATACAATATAAATACAACAGCTTTTCCATCGTATAAAAGGAATAATTGCAAACAGTGTAAAAGTAATAGTCATTTCTACGTTCCGGGCAAGCTCGGCTTCACCCTAGGCTGTTGTTCCACCAGATCGAATAGTTAGGTCCTAAGAAGTGAACGCCAGAAGCATAAAATGCAATAAAAATACAACAGTTTTTCCATCGTATAACAAGATTAATTGCAACCAGTTTGAAAGTGATAGTCATTTCTCCTTTCCGGGCAACCTAGGATTCACTCTAGGGCCTGGCTCCACTAGATCGAATAGCTAGGGCCTCAGAAGTCAACGCCAGAAGCATAAAATACAATATAATTACAACAGTTTTTCCATCGTATAAAACGAATAATTGCAACCAGTGTGAAAGTTATGTTCATTTCTACATTCCCAGCAACCTAGGATTCACTCTAGGGCGTTGCTCCTCCAGATCGAATAGTTAGGTCTTTAGAAGTAAACGCCAGAAGCATAAAATACGATATAAATACAATATCTTTTCCATCGTATAAAAGGAATAATTGCAAACAGTGTGAAAGTAATGGTCATTTCTACGTTCCGGGCAAGCTAGGCTTCACCCTAGGCTGTTGATGCACCAGATCGAATAGTTAGGGCCTAAGAAGTGAACGCCAGAAGCATAAAATGCAATAAAAATACAACAGTTTTTCCATCGTATAACAAGATTAATTGCAACCAGTTTGAAAGTGATAGTCATTTCTCCTTTCCGGGCAACCTAGGCTTCACCCTAGGGCGTTGCTCCACTAGATCGAATAGTTCGGGCCTTAGAAGTCTACGCCCGAACCATAAAATACAAAAAAAATACAACAGTGTTTCCATCATATAACAGGAATAATTTCGACCAGTTTGAAAGTTATGGTCATTTCTACATTCCGAGCAACCTAGGATTCACTCTAGGGCGTTGCTCCACCAGATCGTATAGTTAGGTCCTTAGAAGTAAACGCCAGAAGCATAAAATACGATATAACTACAACAGCGTTTCCATCGTATAAAACGAATAATTGCAACCAGTGTGAAAGTTATGGTCATTTCTACATTCCGAGCAACCTAGGATTCACTCCGGGGCGTTGCTCCACCAGATCCAATAGTTAGGTCCTTAGAAGTCAACGCCAGAAGCATAAAATACGATATAAATACAACAGTTTTTCCATCGTATAACAAGATTAGTATCAACCAGGTTGAAAGTGATGGTCATTTCTCCTTTCCGGGCAACCTAGGCTTCACTCTAGGGCGTTGCTCCACTAGATCGAATAGCTAGAGCCTTAGAAGTCAACGCCAGAAGCATAAAATACAATATAAATACAACAGTGTTTCCATCGTATAAAACGAATAATTGCAACCAGTACGAAACTTATGGTCATTTCTACTTTCCGAGCAAGCTAGGCTTCACCATAGGGCGTTGCTCCAACAGATTGAATAGTTAGGACCTTAGAAGTGAACGCCCGAACCATAAAATGCAAAAAAATACAACAGTGTTTCCATCATATATCAGGAATAATTGCAACCAGCTTGAAAGCGATGGCCAATTCTACGTTCCGGGCAAACTAGGATTCTATCTGGGGCGTTGCTCCACCAGATCGAATAGTTAGTGCCTTAGAAGTCAACGCCAGAAGCATAAATTAAAATATAAATACAACAGTTTTTCCATCGTATAAAACGAATAATTGCAACCAGTATGAAACTTATGATCATTTCTACTTTCCGAGCAATCTAGGCTTCACCCTAGGGCCTTGCTCCAGCAGATTGAATAGTTAGGGCCTTGGAAGTCAACGCCCGAACCATAAAATGCAAAAAAAATACAACAGTGTTTCCATCATATAACAGGAATAATGGCAACCAATTTGGAAAGTGATGGCCAATTCTGCGTTCCGGGCAACGTAGGCTTCTCTCTAGGGCGTTGCTCCACCATATCGAATAGTTAGTGCCTTAGAAGTCAACGCCAGAATCATAAAATACAATATAAATACAACAGCTTTTCCATCGTATAAAAGGAATAATTGCAAACAGTGTAAAAGTAATAGTCATTTCTACGTTCCGGGCAAGCTCGGCTTCACCCTAGGCTGTTGTTCCACCAGATCGAATAGTTAGGGCCTAAGAAGTGAACGCCAGAAGCATAAAATGCAATAAAAATACAACAGTTTTTCCATCGTGTAACAAGATTAATTGCAACTAGTTTGAAAGTGATGGTCATTTCTCCTTTCCGGGCAACCTAGGATTCACTCTAGGGCCTGGCTCCACTAGATCGAATAGCTAGGGCCTCAGAAGTCAACGCCAGAAGCATAAAATACAATATAATTACAACAGTTTTTCCATCGTATAAAACGAATAATTGCAACCAGTGTGAAAGTTATGGTCATTTCTACATTCCCAGCAACCTAGGATTCACTCTAGGGCGTTGCTCCTCCAGATCGAATAGTTAGGTCTTTAGAAGTAAACGCCAGAAGCATAAAATACGATATAAATACAATAGCTTTTCCATCGTATAAAAGGAATAATTGCAAACAGTGTGAAAGTAATGGTCATTTCTACGTTCCGGGCAAGCTAGGCTTCACCCTAGGCTGTTGATGCACCAGATCGAATAGTTAGGGCCTAAGAAGTGAACGCCCGAACCATAAAATGCAAAAAAAATACAACAGTGCTTCCATCATATAACAGGAATAATTGCAACCAGTTTGAAAGTGATGGCCAATTCTACGTTCCGGGCAACCTAGGCTTCACTCTATTGCGTTGCTCCACCAGATCGAATAGCTAGGGCCTTAGAAGTCAACGCCAGAAGCATAAAATACAATATAAGTACAACAGTTTTTCCATCGTATAAAACGAATAATTGCAACCAGTATGAAACTGATGGTCATTTCTACATTCCGAACAACCTAGGCTTCACCCTAGGGCGCTGCTCCAACAGATTGAATAGTTAGGGCCTTAGAAGTCAACGCCCGAACCATAAAATGCAAAAAAAAATACAACAGTGTTTCCATCATATAACAGGAATAATTGCAACCAGTTTGAAAGTGATGGCCATTTCTACGTTCCGGGCAAACTAGGCTTCTATCTAGGGCTATGCTCCACCAGATCGAATAGATAGTGCTTTAGAAGTCAACGCCAGAAGCATAAAATACAATATAAATACAACAACTTTTCCATCGTATAAAACGAATGATTGCAACCAGTGTGAAAGTTATGGTCATTTCTACATTCCGAGCAACCTAGGATTCACTCTAGGGCGTTGCTCCACCAGATCGAATAGTTAGGTCCTTAGAAGTAAACGTCAGAAGCATAAAATACGATATAACTACAACAGCGTTTCCATCGCATAAAACGAATAATTGCAACCAGTTTGAAAGTTATGGTCATTTCTACATTCCGAGCAACCTAGGATTCACTCTAGGGCGTTGCTCCACCAGATCGAATAGTTAGGTCCTTCGAAGTAAACGCCAGAAGCATAAAATACGATATAAATACAACAGCTTTTCCATCGTATAAAAGGAATAATTGCATACAGTGTGAAAGTAATGGTCATTTCTACGTTCCGGGCAAGCTAGGCTTCACCCTAGGCTGTTGTTCCACCAGATCGAATAGTTAGGGCCTAAGAAGTGAACGCCAGAAGCATAAAATGCAATAAAAATACAACAGTTTTTCCATCGTATAACAAGATTAATTGCAACCAGTTTGAAAGTGATAGTCATTTCTCCTTTCCGGGCAACCTAGGCTTCACTCTAGGGCGTTGCTCCACTAGATCGAATAGTTCGGGCCTTAGAAGTCTACGCCCGAACCATAAAATACAAAAAAAATACAACAGTGTTTCCATCATATAACAGGAATAATTTCGACCAGTTTGAAAGTGATGGCCAATTCTACGTACCGGGCAACCTAGGCTTCACTCTAGGGCGTTGCTCCAACAGATCGAATAGTTAGTGCCTTAGAAGTCAACGCCAGAAGCATAAAATACGGTATAACTACAACAGCGATTCCATCGTATAAAACGAATAATTGCAACCAGTGTGAAAGTTATGGTCATTTCTACATTCCGAGCAACCTAGGATTCACTCTAGGGCGTTGCTCCACCAGATCGAATAGTTAGGTCCTTAGAAGTAAACGCCAGAAGCATAAAATACGATATAACTACAACAGCGATTCCATCGTATAAAACGAATAATTGGAACCAGTGTGAAAGTTATGGTCATTTCTACATTCCGAGCAACCTAGGATTCACTCTAGGGCGTTGCTCCACCAGATCGAATAGTTAGGTCCTTAGAAGTCAACGCCAGAAGCATAAAGTACGATATAAATACAACAGTTTTTCCATCGTATAACAAGATTAGTAGCAACCAGTTTGAAAGTGATGGTCATTTCTCCTTTCCGGCAACCTAGGCTTCACTCTAGGGCGTTGCTCCACTAGATCGAATAGCTAGGGCCTTAGAAGTCAACGCCAGAAGCATAAAATACAATATAAATAGAACAGTGTTTCCATCGTATAAAACGAATAATTGCAACCAGTATGAAACTTATGGTCATTTCTACTTTCCGAGCAAGCTAGTCTTCACCATAGGGCGTTGCTCCAGCAGATTGAATAGTTAGGACCTTAGAAGTGAACGCCCGAACCATAAAATGCAAAAAAATACAACAGTGTTTCCATCATATAACAGGAATAATTGCAACCAGTTTGAAAGTGATGGCCAATTCTACGTTCCGGGCCAACTAGGCTTCTATCTAGGGCGTTGCTCCACCAGATCGAATAGTTAGGTCCATAGAAGTAAACGCCAGAAGCATAAAATACGATATAACTACAACAGCGTTTCCATCGTATAAAACGAATAATTGCAACCAGTGTGAATACAACAGTTTTTCCATCGTATAAAACGAATAATTGCAACCAGTATGAAACTTATGGTCATTTCTACTTTCCGAGCAACCTAGGCTTCACCCTAGGGCCTTGCTCCAACAGATTGAATAGTTAGGACCTTAGAAGTGAACGCCCGAACCATAAAATGCAAAAAAATACAACAGCGTTTCCATCGTATAAGACGAATAATTGCAACAAGTGTGAAAGTTATGGTCATTTCTACATTCCGAGCAACCTAGGATTCACTCTAAGGCGTTGCTCCACCAGATCGAATAGTTAGGTCCATAGAAGTAAACGCCAGAAGCATAAAATACGATATAACTACAACAGCGTTTCCATCGTATAAAACGAATAATTGCAACCAGTGTGAAAGTTATGGTCATTTCTACATTCCGAGCAACCTAGGATTCACTCCGGGGCGTTGCTCCACCAGATCCAATAGTTAGGTCCTTAGAAGTCAACGCCAGAAGCATAAAATACGATATAAATACAACAGTTTTTCCATCGTATAACAAGATTAGTATCAACCAGGTTGAAAGTGATGGTCATTTCTCCTTTCCGGGCAACCTAGGCTTCACTCTAGGGCGTTGCTCCACTAGATCGAATAGCTAGAGCCTTAGAAGTCAACGCCAGAAGCATAAAATACAATATAAATACAACAGTGTTTCCATCGTATAAAACGAATAATTGCAACCAGTACGAAACTTATGGTCATTTCTACTTTCCGAGCAAGCTAGGCTTCACCATAGGGCGTTGCTCCAACAGATTGAATAGTTAGGACCTTAGAAGTGAACGCCCGAACCATAAAATGCAAAAAAATACAACAGTGTTTCCATCATATATCAGGAATAATTGCAACCAGTTTGAAAGCGATGGCCAATTCTACGTTCCGGGCAAACTAGGATTCTATCTGGGGCGTTGCTCCACCAGATCGAATAGTTAGTGCCTTAGAAGTCAACGCCAGAAGCATAAATTAAAATATAAATACAACAGTTTTTCCATCGTATAAAACGAATAATTGCAACCAGTATGAAACTTATGATCATTTCTACTTTCCGAGCAACCTAGGCTTCACCCTAAGGCCTTGCTCCAGCAGATTGAATAGTTAGGGCCTTGGAAGTCAACGCCCGAACCATAAAATGCAAAAAAAATACAACAGTGTTTCCATCATATAACAGGAATAATTGCAACCAAATTTGAAAGTGATGGCCAATTCTGCGTTCCGGGCAACGTAGGCTTCACTCTAGGGCGTTGCTCCACCATATCGAATAGTTAGTGCCTTAGAAGTCAACGCCAGAATCATAAAATACAATATAAATACAACAGCTTTTCCATCGTATAAAAGGAATAATTGCAAACAGTGTAAAAGTAATAGTCATTTCTACGTTCCGGGCAAGCTCGGCTTCACCCTAGGCTGTTGTTCCACCAGATCGAATAGTTAGGGCCTAAGAAGTGAACGCCAGAAGCATAAAATGCAATAAAAATACAACAGTTTTTCCATCGTATAACAAGATTAATTGCAACCAGTTTGAAAGTGATAGTCATTTCTCCTTTCCGGGCAACCTAGGATTCACTCTAGGGCCTGGCTCCACTAGATCGAATAGCTAGGGCCTCAGAAGTCAACGCCAGAAGCATAAAATACAATATAATTACA
The DNA here is from genome assembly GCF_051401765.1 of Calliopsis andreniformis. Lineage (NCBI taxonomy): Eukaryota > Metazoa > Arthropoda > Insecta > Hymenoptera > Andrenidae > Calliopsis > Calliopsis andreniformis. Next base: position 10,024,340 of record NW_027480435.1, on the reverse strand, counting down.
ACAGTTTTTCCATCGTATAAAACGAATAATTGCAACCAGTGTGAAAGTTATGGTCATTTCTACATTCCCAGCAACCTAGGACTCACTCTAGGGCGTTGCTCCTCCAGATCGAATAGTTAGGTCTTTAGAAGTAAACGCCAGAAGCATAAAATACGATATAAATACAATAGCTTTTCCATCGTATAAAAGGAATAATTGCAAACAGTGTGAAAGTAATGGTCATTTCTACGTTCCGGGCAAGCTAGGCTTCACCCTAGGCTGTTGATGCACCAGATCGAATAGTTAGGGCCTAAGAAGTGAACGCCCGAACCATAAAATGCAAAAAAAATACAACAGTGCTTCCATCATATAACAGGAATAATTGCAACCAGTTTGAAAGTGATGGCCAATTCTACGTTCCGGGCAACCTAGGCTTCACTCTATTGCGTTGCTCCACCAGATCGAATAGCTAGGGCCTTAGAAGTCAACGCCAGAAGCATAAAATACAATATAAGTACAACAGTTTTTCCATCGTATAAAACGAATAATTGCAACCAGTATGAAACTGATGGTCATTTCTACATTCCGAACAACCTAGGCTTCACCCTAGGGCGCTGCTCCAACAGATTGAATAGTTAGGGCCTTAGAAGTCAACGCCCGAACCATAAAATGCAAAAAAAAATACAACAGTGTTTCCATCATATAACAGGAATAATTGCAACCAGTTTGAAAGTGATGGCCATTTCTACGTTCCGGGCAAACTAGGCTTCTATCTAGGGCTATGCTCCACCAGATCGAATAGATAGTGCTTTAGAAGTCAACGCCAGAAGCATAAAATACAATATAAATACAACAACTTTTCCATCGTATAAAACGAATAATTGCAACCAGTGTGAATACAACAGTTTTTCCATCGTATAAAACGAATAATTGCAACCAGTATGAAACTTATGGTCATTTCTACTTTCCGAGCAACCTAGGCTTCACCCTAGGGCCTTGCTCCAACAGATTGAATAGTTAGGACCTTAGAAGTGAACGCCCGAACCATAAAATGCAAAAAAATACAACAGCGTTTCCATCGTATAAGACGAATAATTGCAACAAGTGTGAAAGTTATGGTCATTTCTACATTCCGAGCAACCTAGGATTCACTCTAGGGCGTTGCTCCACCAGATCGAATAGTTAGGTCCATAGAAGTAAACGCCAGAAGCATAAAATACGATATAACTACAACAGCGTTTCCATCGTATAAAACGAATAATTGCAACCAGTGTGAAAGTTATGGTCATTTCTACATTCCGAGCAACCTAGGATTCACTCCGGGGCGTTGCTCCACCAGATCCAATAGTTAGGTCCTTAGAAGTCAACGCCAGAAGCATAAAATACGATATAAATACAACAGTTTTTCCATCGTATAACAAGATTAGTATCAACCAGGTTGAAAGTGATGGTCATTTCTCCTTTCCGGGCAACCTAGGCTTCACTCTAGGGCGTTGCTCCACTAGATCGAATAGCTAGAGCCTTAGAAGTCAACGCCAGAAGCATAAAATACAATATAAATACAACAGTGTTTCCATCGTACAAAACGAATAATTGCAACCAGTACGAAACTTATGGTCATTTCTACTTTCCGAGCAAGCTAGGCTTCACCATAGGGCGTTGCTCCAACAGATTGAATAGTTGGGACCTTAGAAGTGAACGCCCGAACCATAAAATGCAAAAAAATACAACAGTGTTTCCATCATATATCAGGAATAATTGCAACCAGTTTGAAAGCGATGGCCAATTCTACGTTCCGGGCAAACTAGGATTCTATCTGGGGCGTTGCTCCACCAGATCGAATAGTTAGTGCCTTAGAAGTCAACGCCAGAAGCATAAATTAGAATATAAATACAACAGTTTTTCCATCGTATAAAACGAATAATTGCAACCAGTATGAAACTTATGATCATTTCTACTTTCCGAGCAACCTAGGCTTCACCCTAGGGCCTTGCTCCAGCAGATTGAATAGTTAGGGCCTTGGAAGTCAACGCCCGAACCATAAAATGCAAAAAAAATACAACAGTGTTTCCATCATATAACAGGAATAATTGCAACCAATTTGGAAAGCGATGGCCAATTCTGCGTTCCGGGCAACGTAGGCTTCACTCTAGGGCGTTGCTCCACCATATCGAATAGTTAGTGCCTTAGAAGTCAACGCCAGAATCATAAAATACAATATAAATACAACAGCTTTTCCATCGTATAAAAGGAATAATTGCAAACAGTGTAAAAGTAATAGTCATTTCTACGTTCCGGGCAAGCTCGGCTTCACCCTAGGCTGTTGTTCCACCAGATCGAATAGTTAGGGCCTAAGAAGTGAACGCCAGAAGCATAAAATGCAATAAAAATACAACAGTTTTTCCATCGTATAACAAGATTAATTGCAACCAGTTTGAAAGTGATAGTCATTTCTCCTTTCCGGGCAACCTAGGATTCACTCTAGGGCCTGGCTCCACTAGATCGAATAGCTAGGGCCTCAGAAGTCAACGCCAGAAGCATAAAATACAATATAATTACAACAGTTTTTCCATCGTATAAAACGAATAATTGCAACCAGTGTGAAAGTTATGGTCATTTCTACATTCCCAGCAACCTAGGATTCACTCTAGGGCGTTGCTCCTCCAGATCGAATAGTTAGGTCTTTAGAAGTAAACGCCAGAAGCATAAAATACGATATAAATACAATAGCTTTTCCATCGTATAAAAGGAATAATTGCAAACAGTGTGAAAGTAATGGTCATTTCTACGTTCCGGGCAAGCTAGGCTTCACCCTAGGCTGTTGATGCACCAGATCGAATAGTTAGGGCCTAAGAAGTGAACGCCCGAACCATAAAATGCAAAAAAAATACAACAGTGCTTCCATCATATAACAGGAATAATTGCAACCAGTTTGAAAGTGATGGCCAATTCTACGTTCCGGGCAACCTAGGCTTCACTCTATTGCGTTGCTCCACCAGATCGAATAGCTAGGGCCTTAGAAGTCAACGCCAGAAGCATAAAATACAATATAAGTACAACAGTTTTTCCATCGTATAAAACGAATAATTGCAACCAGTATGAAACTGATGGTCATTTCTACATTCCGAACAACCTAGGCTTCACTCTAGGGCGTTGCTCCACCAGATCGAATAGTTAGGTCCTTAGAAGTAAACGCCAGAAGCATAAAATACGATATAAATACAACAGCTTTTCCATCGTATAAAAGGAATAATTGCATACAGTGTGAAAGTAATGGTCATTTCTACGTTCCGGGCAAGCTAGGCTTCACCCTAGGCTGTTGTTCCATCAGATCGAATAGTTAGGGCCTAAGAAGTGAACGCCAGAAGCATAAAATGCAATAAAAATACAACAGTTTTTCCATCGTATAACAAGATTAATTGCAACCAGTTTGAAAGTGATAGTCATTTCTCCTTTCCGGGCAACCTAGGCTTCACTCTAGGGCGTTGCTCCACTAGATCGAATAGTTCGGGCCTTAGAAGTCTACGCCCGAACCATAAAATACAAAAAAAATACAACAGTGTTTCCATCATATAACAGGAATAATTTCGACCAGTTTGAAAGTGATGGCCAATTCTACGTTCCGGGCAACCTAGGCTTCACTCTAGGGCGTTGCTCCAACAGATCGAATAGTTAGTGCCTTAGAAGTCAACGCCAGAAGCATAAAATACGGTATAACTACAACAGCGATTCCATCGTATAAAACGAATAATTGCAACCAGTGTGAAAGTTATGGTCATTTCTACATTCCGAGCAACCTAGGATTCACTCTAGGGCGTTGCTCCACCAGATCGAATAGTTAGGTCCTTAGAAGTAAACGCCAGAAGCATAAAATACGATATAACTACAACAGCGATTCCATCGTATAAAACGAATAATTGGAACCAGTGTGAAAGTTATGGTCATTTCTACATTCCGAGCAACCTAGGATTCACTCTAGGGCGTTGCTCCACCAGATCGAATAGTTAGGTCCTTAGAAGTCAACGCCAGAAGCATAAAATACGATATAAATACAACAGTTTTTCCATCGTATAACAAGATTAGTAGCGACCAGTTTGAAAGTGATGGTCATTTCTCCTTTCCGGGCAACCTAGACTTCACTCTAGGGCGTTGCTCCACTAGATCGAATAGCTAGGGCCTTAGAAGTCAACGCCAGAAGCATAAAATACAATATAAATACAACAGTGTTTCCATCGTATAAAACGAATAATTGCAACCAGTATGAAACTTATGGTCATTTCTACTTTCCGAGCAAGCTAGTCTTCACCATGGGGCGTTGCTCCAGCAGATTGAATAGTTAGGACCTTAGAAGTGAACGCCCGAACCATAAAATGCAAAAAAATACAACAGTGTTTCCATCATATAACAGGAATAATTGCAACCAGTTTGAAAGTGATGGCCAATTCTACGTTCCGGGCCAACTAGGCTTCTATCTAGGGCGTTGCTCCACCAGATCGAATAGTTAGGTCCATAGAAGTAAACGCCAGAAGCATAAAATACGATATAACTACAACAGCGTTTCCATCGTATAAAACGAATAATTGCAACCAGTGTGAATACAACAGTTTTTCCATCGTATAAAACGAATAATTGCAACCAGTATGAAACTTATGGTCATTTCTACTTTCCGAGCAACCTAGGCTTCACCCTAGGGCCTTGCTCCAACAGATTGAATAGTTAGGACCTTAGAAGTGAACGCCCGAACCATAAAATGCAAAAAAATACAACAGCGTTTCCATCGTATAAGACGAATAATTGCAACAGGTGTGAAAGTTATGGTCATTTCTACATTCCGAGCAACCTAGGATTCACTCTAGGGCGTTGCTCCACCAGATCGAATAGTTAGGTCCATAGAAGTAAACGCCAGAAGCATAAAATACGATATAACTACAACAGCGTTTCCATCGTATAAAACGAATAATTGCAACCAGTGTGAAAGTTATGGTCATTTCTACATTCCGAGCAACCTAGGATTCACTCCGGGGCGTTGCTCCACCAGATCCAATAGTTAGGTCCTTAGAAGTCAACGCCAGAAGCATAAAATACGATATAAATACAACAGTTTTTCCATCGTATAACAAGATTAGTATCAACCAGGTTGAAAGTGATGGTCATTTCTCCTTTCCGGGCAACCTAGGCTTCACTCTAGGGCGTTGCTCCACTAGATCGAATAGCTAGAGCCTTAGAAGTCAACGCCAGAAGCATAAAATACAATATAAATACAACAGTGTTTCCATCGTATAAAACGAATAATTGCAACCAGTACGAAACTTATGGTCATTTCTACTTTCCGAGCAAGCTAGGCTTCACCATAGGGCGTTGCTCCAACAGATTGAATAGTTAGGACCTTAGAAGTGTACGCCCGAACCATAAAATGCAAAAAAATACAACAGTGTTTCCATCATATATCAGGAATAATTGCAACCAGTTTGAAAGCGATGGCCAATTCTACGTTCCGGGCAAACTAGGATTCTATCTGGGGCGTTGCTCCACCAGATCGAATAGTTAGTGCCTTAGAAGTCAACGCCAGAACCATAAATTAAAATATAAATACAACAGTTTTTCCATCGTATAAAACGAATAATTGCAACCAGTATGAAACTTATGATCATTTCTACTTTCCGAGCAACCTAGGCTTCACCCTAGGGCCTTGCTCCAGCAGATTGAATAGTTAGGGCCTTGGAAGTCAACGCCCGAACCATAAAATGCAAAAAAAATACAACAGTGTTTCCATCATATAACAGGAATAATTGCAACCAATTTGGAAAGTGATGGCCAATTCTGCGTTCCGGGCAACGTAGGCTTCACTCTAGGGCGTTGCTCCACCATATCGAATAGTTAGTGCCTTAGAAGTCAACGCCAGAAGCATAAAATACAATATAAATACAACAGCTTTTCCATCGTATAAAACGAATAATTGCAACAAGTGTGAAAGTTATGGTCATTTCTACATTCCGAGCAACCTAGGATTCACTCTAGGGCGTTGCTCCACCAGATCGAATAGTTAGGTCCTTCGAAGTAAACGCCAGAAGCATAAAGTACGATATAAATACAACAGCGTTTCCATCGTATAAAACGAATAATTGCAACCAGTGTGAAAGTTATGGTCATTTCTACATTGCCAGCAACCTAGGATTCAATCTAGGGCGTTGCTCCTCCAGATCGAATAGTTAGGTCTTTAGAAGTAAACGCCAGAAGCATAAAATACGAAATAAATACCATAGCTTTTCCATCGTATAAAAGGAATAATTGCAAACAGTGTGAAAGTAATGGTCATTTCTACGTTCCGGGCAAGCTAGGCTTCACCCTAGGCTGTTGTTGCACCAGATCGAATAGTTAGGGCCTAAGAAGTAAACGCCCGAACCATAAAATGCAAAAAAAATACAACAGTGCTTCCATCATATAACAGGACTAATTGCAACCAGTTTGAAAGTGATGGCCAATTCTACGTTCCGGGCAACCTAGGCTTCACTCTATTGCGTTGCTCCACCAGATCGAATAGTTAGTGCCTTAGAAGTCAACGCAAGAAGCATAAAATACAATATAAATACAACAGTTTTTCCATCGTATAAAACAAATAATTGCAACCAGTATGGAACTTATGGTCATCTCTACTTTCCGAGCAACCTAGGCTTCGCCCTAGGGCGTTGCTCCAACGGATTGAATAGTTAGGGCCTTAGAAGTCAACGCCCGAACCATAAAATGCAAAAAAAATACAACAGCGTTTCCATCGTATAAAACGAATAATTGTAACAAGTATGAAAGTTATGGTCATTTCTACATTCCGAGCAACCTTGGCTTCACTCTCGGGCGTTGCTCCACCAGATCGAATAGTTAGTGCCTTAGAAGTCAACTCCAGAAGCATAAAATACAATATAAGTACAACAGCTTTTCCATCGTATAAAACGAATAATTGCAACCAGTATGAAACTTATGGTCATTTCTACTTTCCGAGCAACCTAGGCTTCACCCTAGGGCGTTGCTCCAACAGATTGAATAGTTAGGGCCTAAGAAGTGAACGCCAGAAGCATAAAATGCAATAAAAATACAACAGTTTTTCCATCGTATAACAAGATTAATTGCAACCAGTGTGAAAGTAATGGTCATTTCTACGTTCCGGACAAGCTAGGCTTCACCCTAGGCTGTTGTTCCACCAGATCGAATAGTTAGGGCCTAAGAAGTGAACGCCAGAAGCATAAAATGCAATAAAAATGCAACAGTTTTTCCATCGTATAACAAGATTAATTGCAACCAGTTTGAAAGTGATAGTCATTTCTCCTTTCCGGGCAACCTAGGCTTCACTCTAGGGCGTTGCTCCACTAGATCGAATAGTTCGGGCCTTAGAAGTCTACGCCCGAACCATAAAATACAAAAAAAATACAACAGTGTTTCCATCATATAACAGGAATAATTTCGACCAGTTTGAAAGTGATGGCCAATTCTACGTTCCGGGCAACCTAGGCTTCACTCTAGGGCGTTGCTCCACTAGATCGAATAGCTAGGGCCTTAGAAGTCAACGCCAGAAGCATAAAATACAATATAAGTACAACAGTTTTTCCATCGTATAAAACGAATAATTGCAACCAGTATGAAACTGATGATCATTTCTACTTTCCGAGCAACCTAGGCTTCACCCTAGGGCACTGCTCCAACAGATTGAATAGTTAGGGCCTTAGAAGTCAACGCCCGAACCATAAAATGCAAAAAAAATACAACAGTGTTTCCATCATATAACAGGAATAATTTCGACCAGTTTGAAAGTGATGGCCAATTCTACGTTCCGGGCAACCTAGGCTTCACTCTAGGGCGTTGCTCCAACAGATCGAATAGTTAGTGCCTTAGAAGTCAACGCCAGAAGCATAAAATACGGAATAACTACAACAGCGATTCCATCGTATAAAACGAATAATTGCAACAAGTGTGAAAGTTATTGTCATTTCTACATTCCGAGCAACCTAGGATTCACTCTAGGGCGTTGCTCCGCCAGATCGAATAGTTAGGTCCTTAGAAGTAAACGCCAGAAGCATAAAATACGATATAACTACAACAGCGTTTCCATCGTATAAGACGAATAATTGCAACCAGTGTGAAAGTTATGGTCATTTCTACATTCCGAGCAACCTAGGATTCACTCCAGGGCGTTGCTCCACCAGATCCAATAGTTAGGTCCTTAGAAGTCAACGCCAGAAGCATAAAATACGATATAAATACAACAGTTTTTCCATCGTATAACAAGATTAGTATCAACCAGGTTGAAAGTGATGGTCATTTCTCCTTTCCGGGCAACCTAGGCTTCACTCTAGGGCGTTGCTCCACTAGATCGAATAGCTAGAGCCTTAGAAGTCAACGCCAGAAGCATAAAATACAATATAAATACAACAGTGTTTCCATCGTATAAAACGAATAATTGCAACCAGTACGAAACTTATGGTCACTTCTACTTTCCGAGCAAGCTAGGCTTCACCATAGGGCGTTGCTCCAACAGATTGAATAGTTAGGACCTTAGAAGTGAACGCCCGAACCATAAAATGCAAAAAAATACAACAGTGTTTCCATCATATATCAGGAATAGTTGCAACCAGTTTGAAAGCGATGGCCAATTCTACGTTCCGGGCAAACTAGGATTCTATCTAGCGCGTTGCTCCACCAGATCGAATAGTTAGTGCCTTAGAAGTCAACGCCAAAAGCATAAATTAAAATATAAATACAACAGTTTTTCCATCGTATAAAACGAATAATTGCAACCAGTATGAAACTTATGGTCATTTCTACTTTCCGAGCAACCTAGGCTTCACCCTAGGGCCTTGCTCCAACAGATTGAATAGTTAGGGCCTTGGAAGTCAACGCCCGAACCATAAAATGCAAAAAAAATACAACAGTGTTTCCATCATATAACAGGAATAATTGCAACCAATTTGGAAAGTGATGGCCAATTCTGCGTTCCGGACAACGTAGGCTTCACTCTAGGGCGTTGCTCCACCATATCGAATAGTTAGTGCCTTAGAAGTCAACGCCAGAAGCATAAAATACAATATAAATACAACAGCTTTTCCATCGTATAAAACGAATAATTGCAACCAGTATGAAACTTATGGTCATTTCTACTTTCCTAGCAACCTAGGCTTCACCCTAGGGCGTTGCTCCAACAGATTGAATAGTTAGGGCCTTAGAACTCTACGCCCGAGCCATAAAATGCAAAAAAAATACAACAGTGTTTCCATCATATAACAGGAATAATTGCAACAAGTGTGAAAGTTATGGTCATTTCTACATTCCGAGCAACCTAGGATTCACTCTAGGGCGTTGCTCCACCAGATCGAATAGTTAGGTCCTTAGAAGTAAACGCCAGAAGCATAAAATACGATATAACTACAACAGCGTTTCCATCGTATAAAACGAATAATTGCAACCAGTGTGAAAGTTATGGTCATTTCTACATTCCGAGCAACCTAGGATTCACTCTAGGGCGTTGCTCCACCAGATCGAATAGTTAGGTCCTTAGAAATAAACGCCAGAAGCATAAAATACGATATAAATACAACAGCGTTTCCATCGTATAAAACGAATAATTGCAACCAGTGTGAAAGTTATGGTCATTTCTACATTGCCAGCAACCTAGGATTCACTCTAGGGCGTTGCTCCTCCAGATCGAATAGTTAGGTCTTTAGAGGTAAACGCCAGAAGCATAAAATACGATATAAATACAATAGCTTTTCCATCGAATAAAAGGAATAATTGCAAACAGTGTGAAAGTAATGGTCATTTCTACGTTCCGGGCAAGCTAGGCTTCACCCTAGGCTGTTGTTGCACCAGATCGAATAGTTAGGTCCTAAGAAGTGAACGCCCGAACCATAAAATGCAAAAAAAATACAACAGTGCTTCCATCATATAACAGGACTAATTGCAACCAGTTTGATAGTGATGGCCAATTCTACGTTCCGGGCAACCTAGGCTTCACTCTATTGCGTTGCTCCACCAGATCGAATAGCTAGTGCCTTAGAAGTCAACGCCAGAAGCATAAAATACAATATAAATACAACAGTTTTTCCATCGTATAAAACAAATAATTGCAACCAGTATGGAACTTATGGTCATTTATACTTTCCGAGCAACCTAGGCTTCACCCTAGGGCGTTGCCCCAACGGATTGAATAGTTAGGGCCTTAGAAGTCAACGCCCGAACCATAAAATGCAAAAAAAAATACAACAGCGTTTCCATCGTATAAAACGAATAATTGCAACAAGTATGAAAGTTATGGTCATTTCTACATTCCGAGCAACCTAGGCTTCACTCTCGGGCGTTGCTCCACCAGATCGAAGAGTTAGTGCCTTAGAAGTCAACGCCAGAAGCATAAAATACAATACAAATACAACAGCTTTTCCATCGTATAAAACGAATAATTGCAACCAGTATGAAACTTATGGTCATTTCTACTTTCCGAGCAACCTAGGCTTCACCCTAGGGCGTTGCTCCAACAGATTGAATAGTTAGGGCCTAAGAAGTGAACGCCAGAAGCATAAAATGCAATAAAAATACAAGAGTTTTTCCATCGTATAACAAGATTAATTGCAACCAGTTTGAAAGTGATAGTCATTTCTCCTTTCCGGGCAACCTAGGCTTCACTCTAGGGCGTTGCTCCACTAGATCGAATAGCTAGGGCCTTAGAAGTCAACGCCAGAAGCATAAAATACAATATAAGTACAACAGTTTTTCCATCGTATAAAACGAATAATTGCACCAGTATGAAACTGATGGTCATTTCTACATTCCGAAAAACCTAGGCTTCACCCTAGGGCGCTGCTCCAACAGATTGAATAGTTAGGGCCTTAGAAGTCAACGCCCGAAACATAAAATGCAAAAAAAAATACAACAGTGTTTCCATCATATAACAGGAATAATTGCAACCAGTTTGAAAGTGATGGCCATTTCTACGTTCCGGGCAAACTAGGCTTCTATCTAGGGCTATGCTCCACCAGATCGAATAGATAGTGCTTTAGAAGTCAACGCCAGAAGCATAAAATACAATATAAATACAACAGCTTTTCCATCGTATAAAACGAATGATTGCAACCAGTGTGAAAGTTATGGTCATTTCTACATTCCGAGCAACCTAGGATTCACTCTAGGGCGTTGCTCCACCAGATCGAATAGTTAGGTCCTTAGAAGTAAACGTCAGAAGCATAAAATACGATATAACTACAACAGCGTTTCCATCGTATAAAACGAATAATTGCAACCAGTGTGAAAGTTATGGTCATTTCTACATTCCGAGCAACCTAGGATTCACTCTAGGGCGTTGCTCCACCAGATCGAATAGTTAGGTCCTTCGAAGTAAACGCCAGAAGCATAAAATACGATATAAATACAACAGCTTTTCTATCGTATAAAAGGAATAATTGCATACAGTGTGAAAGTAATGGTCATTTCTACGTTCCGGGCAAGCTAGGCTTCACCCTAGGCTGTTGTTCCACCAGATCGAATAGTTAGGGCCTAAGAAGTGAACGCCAGAAGCATACAATGCAATAAAAATACAACAGTTTTTCCATCGTATAACAAGCTTAATTGCAACCAGTTTGAAAGTGATAGTCATTTCTCCTTTCCGGGCAACCTAGGCTTCACTCTAGGGCGTTGCTCTACTAGATCGAATAGCTAGGGCCTTAGAAGTCAACGCCAGAAGCATAAAATACAATATACGTACAACAGTTTTTCCATCGTTTAAAACGAATAATTGCAACCAGTATGAAACTGATGGTCATTTCTACTTTCCGAGCAACCTAGGCTTCACCCTAGGGCGTTGCTCCAACGGATTGAATAGTTAGGGCCTTAGAAGTCAACGCCCGAAGCATAAAATGCAATAAAAATACAACAGTGTTTCCATCGTATAAAACGAATAATTGCAACCAGCATGAAACTTATGGTCATTTCTACTTTCCGAGCAAGCTAGGCTTCACCCGAGGGCGTTGCTCCAACAGATTGAATAGTTAGGACCTTAGAAGTGAACGACCGAACCATAAAATGCAAAAAAAATACAACAGTGTTTCCATCATATAACAGGAATAATTGCAACCAGTTTGAAAGTGATGGCCAATTCTACGTTCCGGGCAACCTAGGCTTCACTCTAGGGCGTTGCTCCACCATATCGAATAGTTAGTGCCTTAGAAGTCAACGCCAGAAGCATAAAATACAATATAAATACAACAGCTTTTCCATCGTATAAAAGGAATAATTGCAAACAGTGTAAAAGTAATAGTCATTTCTACGTTCCGGGCAAGCTCGGCTTCACCCTAGGCTGTTGTTCCACCAGATCGAATAGTTAGGGCCTAAGAAGTGAACGCCAGAAGCATAAAATGCAATAAAAATACAACAGTTTTTCCATCGTATAACAAGATTAATTGCAACCAGTTTGAAAGTGATAGTCATTTCTCCTTTCCGGGCAACCTAGGCTTCACTCTAGGGCCTGGCTCCACTAGATCGAATAGCTAGGGCCTTAGAAGTCAACGCCAGAAGCATAAAATACAATATAACTACAACAGTTTTTCCATCGTATAAAACGAATAATTGCAACCAGTGTGAAAGTTATGGTCATTTCTACATTCCCTGCAACCTAGGATTCACTCTAGGGCGTTGCTCCTCCAGATCGAATAGTTAGGTCTTTAGAAGTAAACGCCAGAAGCATAAAATACGATATAAATACAATAGCTTTTCCATCGTATAAAAGGAATAATTGCAAACAGTGTTAAAGTAGTGGTCATTTCTACGTTCCGGGCAAGCTAGGCTTCACCCTAGGCTGTTGTTGCACCAGATCGAATAGTTAGGGCCTAAGAAGTGAACGCCCGAACCATAAAATGCAAAAAATATACAACAGTGCTTCCATCATATAACAGGAATAATTGCAACCAGTTTGAAAGTGATGGCCAATTCTACGTTCCGGGCAACCTAGGCTTCACTCTATTGCGTTGCTCCACCAGATCGAATAGTTAGTGCCTTAGAAGTCAACGCCAGAAGCATAAAATACAATATAAATGCTACAGTTTTTCCATCGTATAAAACAAATAATTGCAACCAGTATGGAACTTATGGTCATTTCTACTTTCCGAGCAACCTAGGCTTCACCCTAGGGCGTTGCTCCAACGGATTGAATAGTTAGGGCCTTAGAAGTCAACGCCCGAACCATAAAATGCAAAAAAAATACAACAGCGTTTCCATCGTATAAAACGAATAATTGCAACAAGTATGAAAGTTATGGTCATTTCTACATTCCGAGCAACCTAGGCTTCACTCTCGGGCGTTGCTCCACCAGATCGAATAGTTAGTGCCTTAGAAGTCAACGCCAGAAGCATAAAATACAATATAAATACAACAGCTTTTCATCGTATAAAACGAATAATTGCAACCAGTATGAAACTTATGGTCATTTCTACTTTCCGAGCAACCTAGGCTTCACCCTAGGGCGTTGCTCCAACAGATTGAATAGTTAGGGCCTAAGAAGTGAACGCCAGAAGCATAAAACGCAATAAAAATACAACAGTTTTTCCATCGTATAACAAGATTAATTGCAACCAGTTTGAAAGTGATAGTCATTTCTCCTTTCCGGGCAACCTAGGCTTCACTCTAGGGCGTTGCTCCACAAGATCGAATAGCTAGGGCCTTAGAAGTCAACGCCAGAAGCATAAAATATAATATAAGTGCTACAGTTTTTCCATCGTATAAAACGAATAATTGCAACCAGTATGAAACTGATGGTCATTTCTACATTCCGAACAACCTAGGCTTCACCCTAGGGCGCTGCTCCAACAGATTGAATAGTTAGGGCCTTAGAAGTCAACGCCCGAACCATAAAATGCAAAAAAAAATACAACAGTGTTTCCATCATATAACAGGAATAATTGCAACCAGTTTGATAGTGATGGCCAATTCTACCTTCCGGGCAAACTAGGCTTCTATCTAGGGCTATGCTCCACCAGATCGAATAGATAGCGCTTTAGAAGTCAACGCCAGAAGCATAAAATACAATATAAATACAACAGCTTTTCCATCGTATAAAACGAATGATTGCAACCAGTGTGAAAGTTATGGTCATTTCTACATTCCGAGCAACCTAGGATTCACTCTAGGGCGTTGCTCCACCAGATCGAATGGTTAGGTCCTTAGAAGTAAACGCCGGAAGCATAAAATACGATATAACCACACCAGCGTTTCCATCGTATAAAACGAATAATTGCAACCAGTGTGAAAGTTATGGTCATTTCTACATTCCGAGCAACCTAGGATTCACTCTAGGGCGTTGCTCCACCAGATCGAATAGTTAGGTCCTTCGAAGTAAACGCCAGAAGCATAAAATACGATATAAATACAACAGCTTTTCTATCGTATAAAAGGAATAATTGCATACAGTGTGAAAGTAATGGTCATTTCTACGTTCCGGGCAAGCTAGGCTTCACCCTAGGCTGTTGTTCCACCAGATCGAATAGTTAGGGCCTAAGGAGTGAACGCCAGAAGCATAAAATGCAATAAAAATACAACAGTTTTTCCATCGTATAACAAGCTTAATTGCAACCAGTTTGAAAGTGATAGTCATTTCTCCTTTCCGGGCAACCTAGGCTTCACTCTATGGCGTTGCTCCACTAGATCGAATAGTTCGGGCCTTAGAAGGGTACGCCCGAACCATAAAATACAAAAAAAATACAACAGTGTTTCCATCATATAACAGGAATAATTTCGACCAGTTTGAAAGTGATTGCCAATTCTACGTTCCGGGCAACCTAGGCTTCACTCTAGGGCGTTGCTCCACTAGGTCGAATAGCTAGGGCCTTAGAAGTCAACGCCAGAAGCATAAAATACAATATAAGTACAACAGTTTTTCCATCGTATAAAACGAATAATTGCAACCAGTATGAAACTGATGGTCATTTCTACTTTCCGAGCAACCTAGGCTTCACCCTAGGGCGCTGCTCCAACAGATTGAATAGTTAGGGCCTTAGAAGTCAACGCCCGAACCATAAAATGCAAAAAAAATACAACAGTGTTTCCATCATATAACAGGAATAATTGCAACCAGTTTGATAGTGATGGCCAATTCTACCTTCCGGGCAAACTAGGCTTCTATCTAGGGCTATGCTCCACCAGATCGAATAGATAGTGCTTTAGAAGTCAACGCCAGAAGCATAAAATACAATATAAATACAACAACTTTTCCATCGTATAAAACGAATGATTGCAACCAGTGTGAAAGTTATGGTCATTTCTACATTCCGAGCAACCTAGGATTCACTCTAGGGAGTTGCTCCACCAGATCGAATAGTTAGGTCCTTAGAAGTAAACGTCAGAAGCATAAAATACGATATAACTACAACAGCGTTTCCATCGTAAAAACGAATAATTGCAACCAGTGTGAAAGTTATGGTCATATCTACATTCCGAGCAACCTAGGATTCACTCTAGGGCGTTGCTCCACCAGATCGAATAGTTGGGTCCTTCGAAGTAAACGCCAGAAGCATAAAATACGATATAAATACAACAGCTTTTCCATCGTATAAAAGGAATAATTGCATACAGTGTGAAAGTAATGGTCATTTCCACGTTCCGGGCAAGCTAGGCTTCACCCTAGGCTGTTGTTCCACCAGATCGAATAGTTAGGGCCTAAGAAGTGAACGCCAGAAGCATAAAATGCAATAAAAATACAACAGTTTTTCCATCGTATAACAAGATTAATTGCAACCAGTTTGAAAGTGATAGTCATTTCTCCTTTCCGGGCAACCTAGGCTTCACTCTAGGGCGTTGCTCCAACAGATCGAATAGTTAGTGCCTTAGAAGTCAACGCCAGAAGCATAAAATACGGTATAACTACAACAGCGATTCCATCGTATAAAACGAATAATTGCAACCAGTGTGAAAGTTATGGTCATTTCTACATTCCGAGCAACCTAGGATTCACTCTAGGGCGTTGCTTCACCAGATCGAATAGTTAGGTCCTTAGAAGTCAACGCCCGAACCATAAAATGCAAAAAAAATACAACAGTGTTTCCATCATATAACAGGAATAATTGCAACCAATTTGGAAAGTGATGGCCAATTCTACGTTCCGCGCAACCCAGGCTTCACTCTAGGGCGTTGCTCCACCGTATGGAATAGTTAGTGCCTTAGAAGTCAACGCCAGAAGCATAATATACAATATAAATACAACAGCTTTTCCATCGTATAAAACGAATAATTGCAACCAGTATGAAACTTATGGTCATTTCTACTTTCCTAGCAACCTAGGCTTCACCCTAGGGCGTTGCTCCAACAGATTGAATAGTTAGGGCCTTAGAACTCTACGCCCAAGCCATAAAATGCAAAAAAAATACAACGGTGTTTCCATCATATAACAGGAATAATTGCGACCAGTTTGGAAGTGATGGCCAATTCTACGTTCCGGGCAACCTAGGCTTCACTCTAGGGCGTTGCTCCAACAGATCGAATAGTTAGCGCCTTAGATGTCAACGCCAGAAGCATAAATTACAATATAATTACAACAGCTTTTCCATCGTATAAAACGAATAATTGCAACCAGTGTGAAAGTTATGGTCATTTCTACATTCCGAGCAGCCTAGGATTCGCTCTAGGGCGTTGCTCTACCAGATCGAATAGTTAGGTCCTTAGAAGTAAACGCCAGAAGCATAAAATACGATATAAATACAACAGCGTTTCCATCGTATAAAACGAATAATTGCAACAAGTGTGAAAGTTATGGTCATTTCTACATTCCGAGCAACCTAGGATTCACTCTAGGGCGTTGCTCCACCAGATCGAATAGTTAGGACCTTAGAAGTGAACGCCCGAACCATAAAATGCAAAAAAATACAACAGTGTTTCCATCATATATCAGGAATAATTGCAACCAGTTTGAAAGCGATGGCCAATTCTACGTTCCGGGCAACCTAGGCTTCACTCTAGGGCGTTGCTCCAACAGATCGAATAGTTAGTGCCTTAGGTGTCAACGCCAGAAGCATAAAATACAATATAAATACAACAGCTTTTCCATCGTATAAAACGAATAATTGCAACCAGTGTGAAAGTTATGGTCATTTCTACATACCGAGCAGCCTAGGATTCACTCTAGGGCGTTGCTCCACCAGATCGAATAGTTAGCGCCTTAGAAGTAAACGCCAGAAGCATAAAATGCGATATAACTGCAACAGCGTTTCCATCGTATAAAACGAATAATTGCAACCAGTGTGAAAGTTATGGTCATTTCTACATTCCGAGGAACCTAGGATTCACTCTAGGGCGTTGCTCCACCAGATCGAATAGTTAGGTCCTTAGAAGTAAACGCCAGAAGCATAAAATCCGATATAAATACAACAGTTTTTCCATCGTATAACAACATTAATTGCAACCAGTTTGAAAGTGATGGTCATTTCTCCTTTCCGGGCAACCTAGGCTTCACTGTAGGGCATTGCTCCAACAGATTGAATAGTTAGGGCCTTAGAAGTCAACGCCCGAACCATAAAATGCAAAAAAAAATACAACAGTGTTTCCATCATTTAACAGGAATAATTGCAACCAATTTGGAAAGTGATGGCCAATTCTACGTTCCGGGCAACCTAGGCTTCACTCTAGGGCGTTGCTCCACCATATCGAATAGTTAGTGCCTTAGAAGTCAACGCCAGAAGCATAAAATACAATATAAATACAACAGCGTTTCCATCGTATAAAACGAATAATTGCAACCAGTGTGAAAGTTATGGTCATTTCTACATTCCGAGCAGCCTAGGATTCACTCTAGGGCGTTGCTCTACCAGATCGAATAGTTAGGTCCTTAGAAGTAAACGCCAGAAGCATAAAATACGGTATAAATACAACAGCGTTTCCATCGTATAAAACGAATAATTGCAACAAGTGTGAAAGTTATGGTCATTTCTACATTCCGAGCAACCTAGGATTCACTCTAGGGCGTTGCTCCACCAGATCGAATAGTTAGGTCCTTAGAAGTAAACGCGAGAAACACAAAATACGATATAACTACAACAGCGTTTCCATCGTATAAAAGGAATAATTGCAACCAATGTGCAAGTTATGGTCATTTCTACATTCCGAGCAACCTAAGATTCACTCTACGGCGTTGCTCCACCAGATAGAATAGTTAGGTCCTTAGAAGTCAACGCCAGAAGCATAAAATACAATATAAATACAACAGCTTTTCCATCGTATAAAACGAATAATTGCAACCAGTGTGAAAGTTATGGTCATTTCTCCTTTCCGGGCAACCTAGGCTTCATTCTAGGGCGTTGTCCCACTAGGTCGAACAGCTAGGGCCTTAGAAGTCAACGCCAGAAGCATAAGATACAATATAAATACAACAGTTTTTCCATCGTATAAAACGAATAATTGCAACCAGAATGAAACTTATGGTCATTTCTACTTTCCGAGCAACCTAGGCTTCACCCTAGGGCGTTTCTCCAACAGATTGAATAGTTAGGGCCTTAGAAGTCAACGCCCGAAGCATATAATGCAATAAAAATAGAACAGTGTTTCCATAATATAACAGGAATAATTGCCACCAATTTGGAAAGTGATGGCCAATTCTACGTTCCGGGCAACCTAGGCTTCACTCTAGGGCGTTGCTTCACCAGATCGAATAGTTAGTGCCTTAGAAGTCAACGCCAGAAGCATAAAATACAATATAAATACAACAGCTTTTCCATCGTATAAAACGAATAATTGCAACCAGTATGAAACTTATGGTCATTTCTACTATCCTAGCAACCTAGGCTTCACCCTAGGGCGTTGCTCCAACAGATTGAATAGTGAGGGCCTTAGAACTCTACGCCCGAGCCATAAAATGCAAAAAAAATACAACAGTGTTTCCATCATATAACAGGAATAATTGCGACCAGTTTGAAAGTGATGGCCCATTCTACGTTCCGGGCAACCTAGGCTTCACTCTAGGGCGTTGCTCCAACAGATCGAATAGTTAGTGCCTTAGAAGTCAACGCCAGAAGCATAAAATACAATATAAATACAACAGCTTTTCCATCGTATAAAACGAATAATTGCAAACAGTGTGAAAGTTATGGTCATTTCTAAATTCCGGGCAACCTAGGATTCACTCTAGGGCGTTGCTCCACCAGATCGATTAGTTAGGTCCTTAGAAGTAAACGCCAGAAACATAAAGTACGATATAAATACAACAGCGTTTCCATCGTATAAAACGAATAATTCCAACAAGTGTGAAAGTTATGGTCATTTCTACATTCCGAGCAACCTAGGATTCACTCTAGGGCGTTGCTCCACCAGATCGAATAGTTAGGGCCGTAGAAGTCTACGCCCGAACCATAAAATACAAAAAAAATACAACAGTGTTTCCATCATATAACAGGAATAATTTCGACCAGTTTGAAAGTGATGGCCAATTCTACGTTTCGGGCAACCTAGGCTTCACTCTAGGGCGTTGCTCCACCAGATCGAATAGTTAGGTCCTTAGAAGTAAACGCCAGAAGCATAAAATGCGATATAACTGCAACAGCGTTTCCATCGTATAAAACGAATAATTGCAACCAGTGTGAAAGTTATGGTCATTTCTACATTCCGAGGAACCTAGGATTCACTCTAGGGCGTTGCTCCACCAGATCGAATAGTTAGGTCCTTAGAAGTAAACGCCAGAAGCATAAAATCCGATATAAATACAACAGTTTTTCCATCGTATAACAACATTAATTGCAACCAGTTTGAAAGTGATGGTCATTTCTCCTTTCCGGGCAACCTAGGCTTCACTGTAGGGCATTGCTCCAACAGATTGAATAGTTAGGGCCTTAGAAGTCAACGCCCGAACCATAAAATGCAAAAAAAAATACAACAGTGTTTCCATCATATAACAGGAATAACTTCGACCAGTTTGAAAGTGATGGCCAATTCTACGTTCCGTGCAGCCTAGGCTTCACTCTAGGGCGTGGCTCCACCATATCGAATAGTTAGTGCCTTAGAAGTCAACGCCAGAAGCAGAAAATACAATATAAATACAACAGTGTTTCCATCATATAACAGGAATAATTGCGACCAGATTGAAAGTGATGGCCAATTCTACGTTCCGGGCAACCTAGGCTTCACTCTAGGTCGTTGCTCCACCAGATCGAATAGTTAGCGCCTTAGAAGTCAACGCCAGAAGCATAAAATACAATATAAATACAACAGCTTTTCCATCGTATAAAACGAATAATTGCAACCAGTGTGAAAGTTATGGTCATTTCTACATTCCCAGCAACCTAGGATTCACTCTAGGGCGTTGCTCCACCAGATCGAATAGTTAGGTCCTTAGAAGTAAACGCCAGAAGCATAAAATACGATATAACTACAACAGCGTTTCCATCGTATAAGACGAATAATTGTAACCAGTGTGAAAGTTATGGTCATTTCTACTTTCCGAGCAACCTAGGCGTCACCCTAGGGCGTTGCTCCAACAGATTGAATAGTTAGGGCCTTAGAAGTCTACGCCCGAACCATAAAATCCAAAAAGATACAACAGTGTTTCCATCATATAACAGGAATAATTTCGACCAGTTTGAAAGTGATGGCCAATTCTACGTTTCGGGCAACCTAGGCTTCACTCTAGGGCGTTGCTCCACCAGATCGAATAGTTAGGTCCTTAGAAGTAAACGCCAGAAGCATAAAATACGATATAAATACATCAGCTTTTCCATCGTATAAAACGAATAACTGCAACCAGTGTGAAAGTAATGGTCATTTCTACGTTCCGAGCACCCTAGGCTTTACTCTAGGGCGTTGCTCCACCACATCTAATACCTACGGCCTTAGAAGTCAACGCCAGAGGCATAAAGTACAATATAAATACATCAGCGTTTCCATCGTATAAAACGAATAATTGCAACCAGTGTGAAAGTTATGGTCATTTCTCCTTTCCGGGCAACCTAGGCTTCATTCTAGGCCGTTGTTCCACTAGGTCGAACAGCTAGGGCCTTAGAAGTCAACGCCAGAAGCATAAGATACAATATAAATACAACAGTTTTTCCATCGTATAAAACGAATAATTGCAACCAGAATGAAACTTATGGTCATTTCTACTTTCCGAGCAACCTAGGCTTCACCCTAGGGCGTTGCTCCAACAGATTGAATAGTTAGGGCCTTAGAAGTCAACGCCCGAAGCATATAATGCAATAAAAATAGAACAGTGTTTCCATAATATAACAGGAATAATTGCCACCAATTTGGAAAGTGATGGCCAATTCTACGTTCCGGGCATCCTAGACTTATCTCTGAGGCATTGCTCCACCAGATCGAATAGTTAGGGCCTAAGAAGTCAACGCCAGAAGCATAAAATACAATATAAATATAACAGTTTTTCCATCGTATAAAACGAATAATAGCAACCAGTGTGAAAGTTATGGTCATTTCTACGTTCCGTGCAACCTAGGCTTCACTCTAGGGCGTTGTTCCACCAGATCGAATAGTTTGGGCCTAAGAACTAAACACCAGAAGAATAAAATACAAAATAAATACTACAGCCTTTACACCGTATAAAACGAATAATTGCAACCTGTGTGAAGATTATGGTCATATCTACGTTCCGGGCAACCTAGGCTACACTGTAGGACGTTGCTCCACCAGATCGAAATGTTAGGGCCTAAGAAATCAACGCCCGAAGCATAAAATACGATATAAATACAACAGCATTTCCATCGTATTAAATGAATAATTGCAAACAGTGTGAAAGTAGTGGTCATTTCTACGTTCCGAGCAACCTAGGCTTCACTCTAGGGCGGTGCTCCAACATACCGAATAGCTACGGCCTTCGAAGTCTACGACTGAAGCATAAAACACAATAAAAATACAACAGTCTTTTCATCGTATAACAGGAATAATTGCAACAAGCGTGATAGTAATGATCATTTCGGCGTTTCGGGCATCCTAGACTTATCTCTGAGGCATTGCTCCACCAGATCGAATAGTTAGGGCCTAAGAAGTCAACGCCAGAAGCACAAAATACAATATAAATACAACAGCTTTGCATTCGTATAAAATGAATAATTGCAAACAGTGCGAAAGATATAGACATTTCTACGTTCCGGGCTACCTAGGCTTCACTCTATGGCGTTCTTCCACCACATCGAATAGCTACGACCTCAGAAGTCAACTCCTGAAGCATAAAATACGATATAAATACAACAGCTTTTCCATCGTATAAAAGGAATAATTGCAAACAGTGTGAAAGTAATGGTCACTTCTACGTTCCGGGCAATCTAGGCTTCACTCTATGGCGTTCTTCCACCACATCGAATAGCTACGACCTCAGAAGTCAACTCCTGAAGCATAAAATACGATATAAATACAACAGCTTTTCCATCGTATAAAAGGAATAATTGCAAACAGTGTGAAAGTAATGGTCACTTCTACGTTCCGGGCAATCTAGGCTTCACTCTACGGCGTTGTTCCACCAGATCGACTAGTTAGGGCCTAAGAAGTCAACGCCAGGAGCATAAAATATAATATAAATATAACAGTTTTTCCATCGTATAAAACGAATAATAGCAACCAGTGTGAATGTTATGGTCATTTCCACGTTCCGGGCAACCTAGGCTTCACTCTAGGGCGTTGCTCCACCAGATCAAACAGGTAGGACCTTAGAAGCCAACGCCCGAAGCATAAAATACAAAATAAATAGAACAGTTTTTCCATTGTATAAAACGAATAATTGCTACCAGTGTAAAAGTTATGGTCATTTCTACGTTCCGGGCAACCTAGGCTTCACCATAGGCCGTTGTTCCACCAGATCGAATAGTTAGTGCCTTAGAAGTCAACGCCAGAAGCATAAAATACAATATAAATACAACAGCTTTTCCATCGTATATAATGTATATTTGCAAACAGTGTGAAAGTAATGGTCATTTCTATGTTCCGGGCAACCTAGGCTTCACCCTAGGGCGTTGTTCCACCAGTTCGAATACTTAGGGCCTATGAAGTCAACGCCAGATGAATAAAATACAATATAAGTGCAACAGTTTTTCCATCGTATCAAATGAATAATTGCAAACATTGTTAAAGTAATGGTCATT
The DNA here is from genome assembly GCF_051401765.1 of Calliopsis andreniformis. Taxonomy (NCBI): domain Eukaryota; kingdom Metazoa; phylum Arthropoda; class Insecta; order Hymenoptera; family Andrenidae; genus Calliopsis; species Calliopsis andreniformis. Next base: position 10,001,274 of record NW_027480435.1, on the reverse strand, counting down.
TCTACGTTCCGGGAAACCTAGGCGTCAGTGTAGGGCGTTGCTCCACCACATCTGATAGCTACGGCCTTAGGAGTCAACACCAGATGAATAAAATACAATAAAGATGCAACAGCTTTTCCATCGCATAAAACGAATAATTGCAGCCAGTGTGAAAGTTATGGTCATTTCTACGTTCCGGGCAACCTAGGCTCCACCCTAGGGCGTTGCACCAACAGACTGAATAGTTAGGGCCTTAGAAGTCAATGCCCGAAGCATAAAATGCAATAAAAATACTACAGTTTTTCCACCGTATAGCAGGAATAATTTGTAACCAGTGTGATAGTAGTGGTCATTTCTACGTTCCGGGTAACATAGGTTTCACTCTAGGGCGATGCTCCACCAGATCGAATAGCTAGGGACTTAGAATTCAACGCCATAAAAATAAAATACAATATAAGTACAACAGTTTTTCCATCGTCTAAAACGAATAATAGCAACCAGTGTGAAAGTTATGGTCATTTCTACGTTCCGGGCAACATAGGCTTCACTCTAGGGCGATGCTCCACCAGATCAAACAGTTAGGGCCTTAGAAGTAAACGCCAGAAGCATAAAATACGATATAAATACAACACCTTTTCCATCGTATAAAGCGAATAATTGCAACCAGTGTGAAAGTTATGGTCATTTCTACATTCCGAGGAACGTAGGCTTCACTCTAGGGCGTTACTCCACCTGATCGAGTAGTTAGGGCCTTAGAAGTCAACGCCAGAAGCATAAAATACAATAAAGATGCAACAGTTTTTCCATCGTATAACAGGAATAACTGCAAACAGTGTGAAAGTACTGGTCATTTCTATGTTCCGGGTAACCTAGGTATCACTCTAGGGCGTTGCTCCACCAGATCGAATAGCTAGGGACTTATAATTCATCGCTAAAAGCATAAAATACGATATAAATACAACACCTTTTCCATCGTATAAAGCGAATAATTGCAACCAGTGTGAAAGTTATGGTCATTTCTACGTTCCGTGCAACCTAGGCTTCACTCTAGGGCGTTGTTCCACCAGATCAAACAGTTAGGGCCTTAGAATTAAACGCCAGAAGCACAGAATAAAATAAAAATACAACAGTTTTTCCATCGCATAACAGGATTAATTGCAACCAATGTGAATGTAATGGTCATTTCTACGTTCCGGGCAACCTAGGCTTCACTCTACGGCGTTGTTCCACCAGATCGAATAGTTTGGGCCTAAGAACTCAACACCAGAAGAATAAAATACAAAATAAATACAACT